>NW_019268542.1:937310-970459 GCF_002738365.1 Cucurbita moschata
CCCAGCCCAACTTCAGCGGCCCAAACCTCAAACCGGCCCAGAAGCTACGGTTCAGTTGAACCAACCCAGACCAGACCCACGGTCCAATTGAGCCGGCCTGCAAACCAAAGTCCTGCGGCCCAGCCCAGTAAGCCGAGGCCCAACGATTAGTCTTGGCCCAGTAGCCCCCCACAGCCCACGACCCGAACCGGGCTGCGACCCGCGCTTCGACCCGACACTGCCGCCCGACGTGGCTTTCTCTGCTACTGCCACGTGTCACTCAACGGCGCAGGCAGTCCCTCGGCTCGGCTCGGCGCAAACGGCTCGGGCTCCCTCTGGCGACGCTCCGGTGGCTCCTCCGGCGGCTCCAGCGGCTGTTCGGCTCGGCTCACCTGTTTTCAGCCCGGTTTCCACTGTTCCGACCCTCCCGAATCTGTTTTCAGCCCCGATTAAGGTATCCGAGGCCGTTTCAGAGCCGTATTTCACATTTATTAAATTATAGGTAAATTAATTGTGAAATACTAACGGAAAGTGGTGGACGGTGTGATAGGAAACAAACCCCGGGGACGTAGGGAGCGGCTCTCACGGAACGGGAGCTTACGTTTAGCGATTTAGGAAGTACTTCGGCCAAGGCCAACCAAGTAAGTGGTCTTACTATAGGATAGGCTAAATAAATTGTATGATGCTTGATGTTATGTGCCAGTATATACATATTTTGTTAAGTGACGCTTGATATGTTTGACGCACGTTGTGGCATTATGATGAGCATGATGATTGCATGATTTTTACCTTAATATGATGATGTTTTCCATATTGAGCATGCTAGATGATGATGAGTGCCATATTGCATCATGTCGTTAGATCGACGTAGGACACAACCCTAAGAGCATGAAAATGATAGTAATATAAACATCCACGAGTATGCGTTACCTAGAGTAACAAAGAGATGAGACTAGAGGGTTGTGTCAGAAGAGACATTACGATGGATTTAGAGGGACCTCATGCATTTTGTATGTTCATAAGCATAGGGCTACTTCCCCTAGAGATGATGAGTGCGGACGCGCACCTTACGATGAGCGCAAATGCGCACAGGTGCGAAAGCACACAGATGAGGGTGTTCATGAGGCGCATGACACTATGGGGTTCCGCTGACCTCCGGACGTCGCTACAGATTAGCTTGACCAGAGGGTCCAGGGGGCGTGCGAGCGCCCTGGGGACTCACATTCGCACGTGTGGGTCGTGTGTAGGGAAGTACTACACATCCAATTTATCCGAGACTGGAGGCCACCCCTAAGATGATTAGAGATAGGTCCCTATTCATGATTGCATGTGTTTGCATTAGCATGGCCCCTATAGTGGGGTCACTTATTGAGTATTTAATACTCAGACCGTGTGCCATATTGTTTTTTTTCAGGTAAAGGCAAGGCGCCCATGTACGGTTGACGGTGGCATCGTGATCAGAGACTGTGGCGCGTGCATAGGATAGATGCATATTTAATTCCTAGTCTTAGTTAGAATAGGGCGTTTGCAATTCATTCATTTATATTAATTAATTTGTAGTCGTTTTATTTTATTTTTTTTGGAACTCTAGCACAATGTTTGAAACACATAAGTCCGGCAGTGTTTTCCAATGTTTTAATGTATTCTGAAGTTTAAATTTTTCCGCTATTAAAGATGAGCATGCTTAGATTTTTATTCTGCATTAGAGATGAGCATGAGACGTTAGTGGCGACTCTGGATATGTGGAAATTTAGGGTCGTTACAGTTGGTATCAGAGCTCTAGGTTTTAGATTCTGTAGACTAGCCTACGATGTAGGCTTGGCACGCTCCACGGTCCCAACGTCGATGCCCCGTCACTGTCAGGTACGCCTTGCATAAGATAAGAAAAGAGAAACGTTTTAAAACTCGCATGCATTTTTTTTTATGTTGACATTACTGATATGGTTGTGATATTCCACGTATTTATTTAAAAGTATGATGTCATATGTTGCATGCTGAGTAATTTTGGTTAGTAGCATGAGATGATGCTTAGCATGATGAATGTTTACTTCTTTGGCGTTACGATGTATTGTATAGTGTGCGTATTGTTATTTATATATATGCATAGTATTTAGGCCTTAGACTTAAGCAACCTTATATTGGTTTATAGAACCATGCCCAGAGGACGAGGAAGAGGAAGAGGAAGAGGAAGACGAGGATGGGGGCGACCCCGTCGTAGAGAAGTAGGATGAGGTGTGGCAGTAGGGGGCCCACCTCAAGAAAGATCAGAGACTGGGCCGGTAACAGTTACGCCGCCCCCAGTCTTACCGCCAGTTGAGCTACCTCCTCAAGCTCCACTACAAGCTGAGCCTCCACCACCAGTAGAAGCTCCACCCCAGCCTACCCTACCACTCCAAGTCGCACCTGAAGCTGCACCCCCAATGGGTGGAGTAGATGCGAATACTAGGTTAATGTGTGACTCGATCCAAGCCCTAATTCAAACCTTAGTAACCAATCAACAAGCCAGTCTACAACAGGCCCAGGAACAAGCCCAAGCACAGGCCCAGGCACAGGCGTTGGCACTGGCACAGGTACAGGCACAGGCACAGGCACAGGCACAGGCACAGGCACAGGCACAGGCCACTGCTCAGGCCAATCCCCCAGTAAACCCTCCACAACCTGTTAGATGTTCAAACTGGATAAGGGATTTCAAGAGATACGACCCTCGACCATTCACTGGTTCCCTAGTAGACCCCATAGAAGCCCAAATGTGGATTGCAGCGGTGGAAACCACCTTTGAGACTATGGAGTGCCCAGAGAACCAAAAGGTCGCCTGTGCAACCTTCGTCCTACAGAAGGACGCAGAGATATGGTGGAGAGATAACAAGACCCTTCTTAACCCAGAAGGGGGACCAATGAACTGGGAACGATTTAAGGAGGCCTTCCTTAAAGAATATTATCCTAAGTCAGAGCGACTTAAAAAGCAGCAGAAGTTCGCCCACCTGGTATAGGGGGGACTCACAGCGGAGAGGTACAACCGAGAGTTTAATAGACTCAAGAGATTCGCACCGTCCATGGTGAACACTGAGGAAAAGATGACAGAGAAATTTGTATTGGGTTTGGTACCAAGAATCTGCCGCATGTTGGAGGCGTTCAACCCAAAGACCTATGAGGAAGCCTTGAGAACTGCCAAGGCTTTAGAGAAACCAAAGGATGAGAAACGGCGTGAAGAGCGAGTTATAATTGGGCAGAAGCGTCCTCATGAATCAGGAGGCTCTGACCGTCCACCACCAGCACATAGGCACCGTTCCAATAACAGACCCGCTCCTAGATGAGATGAGCGACGCCCTCCCCGACGTACTGACAGGAACCCCAGGAATCAGGATGGGGCCAGAGGGAGGAGAGAGGAAGGGTGCACTATTTGTGGAAGACTACACGGTGGGAGGTGCATGGCTGGCAGCCGAGCGTGTTATAGGTGTGGTCAAGAGGGGCACATCGCCGTGAACTGTACGGCCGGAAATGCTGCAGCACAAGCAAACCTGCCCAGAGTAGTAGAGCAAACGGATCAACCAGCACCACCGCGAACTCAAGCTAGGGCATACGCGTCAACCAGCAGGGACACTGGGAGGTCCGACACCGTGGTGACAGGTACACTATCCATTTTAAGTCATTTCGCTTTTACCTTATTTGATTCTGGTTCCACGCATTCCTTTATTTCCATGCCGTTTGTTGTACAAGCTGGGTTCAAATTAGAACCCTTATTGCATGAAATGTCTGTAAGCACCCCTGCGGGGGTAGACTTAGTATCTAGGGATAGAGTAAAGGATGGCCAAGTGATCATAGGGAACCAAACTTTAAGCGTTGACCTGATGGTGGTAAACATGACAGATTTTGACGTCATACTGGGCATGGATTGGTTAGCTGAAAATCGAGCAAGTATAGACTGTCGCAAAAAGGAAGTAAAATTTTCACCACCGACAGGACCTACCTTTAAATTTAAAGGCACAAATATCGGGATTACCCCCAAGGTAGTCTCGATGATGAAAGCAAAGAGGTTAGTCCAACAAGGTGGATGGGCTATATTAGCATGTGCTGTAGACGTAAGAGGAAAGGAAAAGACCCTAGTAAACGTGCCAATAGTAAACGAGTTTCCGGATGTATTTCCGGATGACTTACCTAGAATACCCCCTTCCCGAGCGGTCGACTTTGTCATCGAACTCGAGCCTGGAACTGGGCCTATTTCCAAAGCACCCTATCGCATGGCGCCAGCAGAGTTGAAAGAACTTAAGGCGCAATTGCAAGACTTACTAGATAAAGGATTCATTCGACCTAGCGTGTCGCCCTGGGGTGCGCTAGTGTTGTTTGTTAAGAAGAAAGATGGATCGATGCGTCTGTGCATCGATTACAGAGAGCTAAACAAGAGAACCGTAAAAAACAAATATCCTCTACCTAGAATAGAAGACTTGTTTGATCAACTCAGAGAGGCAACAGTATTCTCTAAGATAGATCTTAGGTCCGGTTACCACCAAATTAAAATTAATGAAAAAGATGTACCAAAAACAGCGTTTAGGACAAGGTACGGTCACTACGAGTTTGTAGTGATGTCATTTGGCCTCACTAATGCCCCAGCCGTGTTTATGGAGTTAATGAACCGGGTATTCAAAGAATGCCTAGACATGTTCGTGATTGTGTTCATTGACGACATCCTCATATACTCGAGAACCGACCTAGAGCACGAGGAACACCTCCGAAAAGTCCTAACCACCCTAAGAGAGCACAAGTTGTACGCCAAGTTCTCCAAATGCGAATTTTGGTTACGACAAGTCTCTTTCCTAGGACACGTGGTGTCAAAGGACGGAATATCTGTAGATCCCACCAAGGTCGAAGCGATCACAAAGTGGGAACGCCCAACTACGGTAACGGAAGTAAGAAGTTTCCTAGGATTGGCGGGGTATTATCGAAGGTTCGTGCAGGACTTCGCTAAAATATCCTCGCCTTTAACAAAGTTAACAAAGAAAGGGGTGCCATTTAGATGGGATGATGCTTGTGAGGTAAGCTTCCAGAACCTAAAAGAGAGATTGGTAACCGCCCCAGTACTCATAGTACCCGAGAGCTCAGAAGGATATGTGATCTATAGTGATGCCTCCATGAAAGGACTAGGATGTGTGTTAATGCAACACGGCAAGGTTGTCGCATACGCATCTCGTCAACTTAAAGAATATGAAAAGAACTACCCTACCCATGACCTAGAGTTGGCTGCTGTAGTGTTCGCACTAAAAATCTGGCGACATTACCTGTATGGTGAAAAAACCCAAATTTTTACCGACCACAAAAGTTGAAATACTTCTTCACCCAGAAAGAGTTAAACATGAGGCAGAGAAGGTGGTTAGAATTGGTGAAGGATTATGACGTAGATATCCAGTACCACCCTGGAAAAGTAAATGTGGTTGCAAATGCCTTGAGTAGGAAGACGGTCCACTCGTCGGCCCTCATTACGAGGGAAGTGAGGGTACAAAGAGAGTTCGAGCGAGCCAACATAGCTGTAGCGACCGAGGGAGTCATAGCACAGCTGGCCCGACTCACAGTACAACCTACGCTTAGGCAGAGAATTATTACCTCCCAACGAAAGGATCCTAACCTACAGAAAGTCCTAGGACAGCTAGACGAAAGTTCAGTAGATGGATTCTTGAAGTCAGCAGATGAAGGGCTATTGTGTCAGGGGCGCTTATGTGTTCCGGCAATAGAAGATTTAAGGAAGAAGATACTGATGGAGGCTCACAACTCGCCATTTGCCATGCATCCAAGAGGTACTAAGATGTACCAAGATTTAAAACAACACTTTTGGTGGAAGAGCATGAAGAGAGATGTGGTCGGGTTTGTGAGCAAGTGCTTAGTTTGTCAACAAGTGAAAGCTCCAAGATAAAAGGCGGCGGGGTTGTTGCAGCCCCTAAGCATACCAGAGTGGAAGTGGGAAAACATAGCGATGGACTTCATAGTAGGTTTACCCAAAACGCCCAAAGGCTATACAGTGATCTGGGTAGTTGTCGATAGGTTGACCAAGTCGGCACACTTTCTACCTGGGAAGGTTACATATACAGTTGACAATTGGGCACAACTGTACGTGAAAGAAATAGTAAGACTACATGGAATCCCAGTGTCTATAGTGTCGGATCGGGATCCACGCTTTACGTCAGCGTTTTGGCGCAGACTTCAAAAAGCACTGGGTACCCGCCTCGACTTTAGTACCGCCTTTCACCCCCAAACAGATGGACAAACGAAGCGTTTAAACCAAATTCTAGAGGACATGTTACGCGCTTGCGTACTAGATTTTAAGGAAAGTTGGGATTCCAAACTTCACCTAATGGAATTCTCGTATAACAACAGTTTCCAAGCAACTATTGGAATGGCACCGTTTGAGGCCCTGTACGGGAAACGGTGTAGGTCCCCACTATGTTGGAACGAGGTAGGAGAGAGAGAATTAGTAGGACCCGAGTTGGTTCGACTCACCAATGAGGCTGTCTAGAAAATTCGAGCGAGGATACGTACCGCTCAGAGTAGACAGAAAAGCTACGCTGATGTAAGGCGTAAAAGCCTGGAGTTTGAGGTGGGGGACCCAGTATTCCTCAAGGTAGCACCTATGAAAGGTGTGTTAAGATTCGGGCATAAGGGCAAGTTAAGTCCTAAATGCATTGGACCATTTGAGATCCTAGAGCGAGTTGGTCCGGTAGCGTATAAGTTAGCCTTACCTCCAGCCCTCTCAGGAGTACATGATGTATTTCACGTGTCGATGCTGAGGAAGTACATCACGGATCCTATCCACGTAATAGATTACGAACCACTCCAGCTCAATGAAGATCTGAGCTACGAGGAAAAAACAATAAGAATCTTAGCTAGAGAAGTAAAAACCTTACGCAACAGGAGCATTGCGTTCGTTAAGGTACTGTGGCGGAATCACCACAGTGAGGAAGCCACGTGGGAGCGTGAGGACGAAATAAGAGAGAAATACCCCGAGTTGTTACAAGAGTTTGAGACTTTCGAGGACGAAAGTTCTTTTTAGGGGTAGATAATGTAACGACCCGGGAAAGAAAGGAAAAAATATATATACATATAATAAAAATAAATAAATAAATAAATCAAATAAAGTAAAAAAGAAAAAAGAAAAAACTCAGTCGCCGGAAAACCCGCGAGTTTTCCGGCGACCGCCGAGTTTCGCGGAACCCACGCGAAACGACGGCCACAGCACGCCCACCCTCAACCCACGACACCCTGCAAAGTTTCAGAACACCTGCAAAGGGAGAAAAGAGAGAAAATTTGGAGAGAGAGAGAGAGATTTCGGACAAACGTCAGCGAGTGTCCAGTTTCTCCGACGAGCCCTCAAACCACCCTCAAACTAACACCAAACGACCTGTTACCACCATAATAGGGATCCCTAACGAAAGCACAATAACTCAGGGTGCGTTTTGTGTTATTTCCTAAGCGTCGTCGTCGGTAACCGAGGTCGGAAAGATTAGGTTTCTTAATCGATTCTTAGATCTATGGCTTTTAGGAGCTTTTAGGCCGCAAAACTCCCAGAAAAGAAAGAAGGACGACGAACAAAGAGGAAAAGGGAAGGAAGAGGATCGAAATCGGCAACGGAAATGCCGCGGGAAAGAGAGAGAAAGCTCGCCGGAAAATCGGCCGAAGTCGGGTAAGGAAGACGAGATCCACGGATCCGGGTCAACCCGAACCCAGAACCCGGGAGAGCCAGCCCGTTCCTCCCTTGGCCTCTGCCTTCGGCCCAGCCCAACTTCAGCGGCCCAAACCTCAAACCGGCCCAGAAGCTACGGTTCAGTTGAACCAACCCAGACCAGACCCACGGTCCAATTGAGCCAGCCTGCAAACCAAACTCCTGCGGCCCAGCCCAGTAAGCCGAGGCCCAACGATTAGTCTTGGCCCAGTAGCCCCCCACAGCCCACGACCCGAACCACGACCCGAACCGGGCTGCGACCTGACACTGCCGCCCGACGTGGCTTTCTCTGCTACTGCCACGTGTCACTCAACGGCGCAGGCAGTCCCTCGGCTCGGCTCGGTGCAAACGGCTCGGGCTCCCTCCAGCGACGCTCCGGTGGCTCCTCCGGCGGCTCCAGCGGCTGTTCGGCTCGGCTCACCTGTTTTCAGCCCGGTTTCCACTGTTCCGACCCTCCCGAATCTGTTTTCAGCCCCGATTAAGGTATCCGAGGCCGNTAGAGCCGTATTTCACATTTATTAAATTATAGGTAAATTAATTGTGAAATACTAATGGAAAGTGGTGGACGATGTGATAGGAAACAAACCCCGGGGACGTAGGGAGCGGCTCTCACGGAACGGGAGCTTACGTTTAGCGATTTAGGAAGTACTTCGGCCAAGGCCAACCAAGTAAGTGGTCTTACTATAGGATAGGCTAAATAAATTGTATGATGCTTGATGTTATGTGCCAGTATATACATATTTTGTTGAGTGACGCTTGATATGTTTGACGCACGTTGTGGCATTATGATGAGCATGATGATTGCATGATTTTTACCTTAATATGATGATGTTTTCCATATTGAGCATGCTAGATGATGATGAGTGCCATATTGCATCATGTCGTTAGATCGACGTAGGACACAACCCTAAGAGCATGAAAATGATAGTAATATAAACATCCACGAGTATGCGTTACCTAGAGTAACAAAGAGATGAGACTAGAGGGTTGTGTCAGAAGAGACATTACGATGGATTTAGAGGGACCTCATGCATTTTGTATGTTCATAAGCATAGGGCTACTTCCCCTAGAGATGATGAGTGCGGACGCGCACCTTACGATGAGCGCGAATGCGCACAGGTGCGAAAGCACACAGATGAGGGTGTTCATGAAGCGCATGACACTATGGGGTTCCGCTGACCTCCGGACGTCGCTACAGATTAGCTTGACCAGAGGGTCCAGGGGGCGTGCGAGCGCCCTGGGGACTCACATTCACACGTGTGGGTCATGTGAAGGGAAGTACTACACATCCAATTTGTCCGAGACTGGAGGCCACCCCTAAGATGATTAGAGATAGGTCCCTATTCATGATTGCATCTGTTTGCATTAGCATGGCCCCTATAGTGGGGTCACTTACTGAGTATTTAATACTCAGGCCGTGTGCCATATTGTTTTTTTTCAGGTAAAGGCAAGGCGCCCATGTACGGTTGACGGTGGCATCGTGATCAGAGACTGTGGCGCGTGCATAGGATAGATGCATATTTAATTCCTAGTCTTAGTTAGAATAGGGCGTTTGCAATTCATTCATTTATATTAATTAATTTGTAGTCGTTTTATTTTATTTTTTTTGGAACTCTAGCACAATGTTTGAAACACGTAAGTCCGGCAGTGTTTTCCAATGTTTTAATGTATTCTGAAGTTTTAAATTTTTCCGCTATTAAAGATGAGCATGCTTAGATTTTTATTCTGCATTAGAGATGAGCATGAGACGTTAGTGGCGACTCTGGATATGTGGAAATTTAGGGTCGTTACATCATGCATAATTGTATATTCACATGTATCAGAATACTCTCTTTTATGATGAGTACGGACACGTACACTATGAGACTAAAATGATCATCATGCTTGACATGGTGCATGACGATCGATGTACCTCTAGGTGTCCGGCTACAACCTAGAGAAGCTAGCCCAACCAGCAGGCTCAAGGGGTGTGCGAGCCTGCCTGATGGACCTATGCTCACACGTGTTGGTCATGTGTAGAGAAGTACTGCACATTCAACTTGCCCAAACTAGAGGCCACATAAGAAAAGACATTTTTAGACGATAGGTCTCATTCATGTTGCGTGTGTTTTCATTCACTGTTCTCAATAGTAGGGTCACTAGCTGAGCGTTTCTTAAAATACTCAAGTCTTTTTCTACTTTTGTATTTCAAGTAAAGATAAGGCACCCATGTACAGATGACGACGACGTCGTTTCAAAGACCATGGAACCTGTATAGGGTAGTTGCATTTTATTTTGTAGATCCTTAGGTTAGTACAAGGCACATTGAATATTTCTAATTGTTTTATTTTAAGGCTGTTATGCAAACGTGTAAGTCCATGACATCGTTTTAGAAGTTATTTTAATTTAATGTTTCTACATAAAGAGGTGGTTATGTCATGTATATGGTAGCGATTCTATTTTAGTAGAAAATTAGGGTCGTTACACTGTATATGCATACAAGCTATCCTAAGTCAATAAACAAAAGAGTAGCTCACTCCAAAAAGACTTGCCATGCTAGAAAGGGTGAACCATCCCCTTTGTACCTATAGTGGGTTCATGAGTAGTTTGAGAACCTCTTGGGAACTTTGAGACACCATGGATGTTGATATAGCAGTAGAGACTAGCCTCAAACTTCTTTAAGCTCCGAGTAAATTTGTGGATACCTATTAGGATAAGAATATGATGAGAGCCTACCAATAGGTTGGTTACTAAGCCTTTTTGTACTCACCCCTTTTTCTTTGTTTTAAAGTGTTTGCAGGCTACCACCAATTGAGAGGAAGGAATGTTGTCCATCCTTGTATTTGAGTTTTTTTGTATTTTGTTTTGTAATTGTATTACAAACACATTTTCCGTGTTTGAAATAAATTCCAATAACATCATCTTATAATTAGATTTTAAATTGTATTTAGTTTTTGTGGGGTTGTCTTTCTTTTTTAAATTTTATCAAATTTTCATCTTTTATTTTATTTTACTTTTCTTTTGTTTTCTTTTAATAAGTCTTTTTAATTATGGTTGGAGATTCGAATCTAAAAAATCTGGTTATGAAAAAATATGATCCTCCTGTATCTCAACCACGTACCGTTCAAAATTACACTAATAACCTTGACTTTTTCACCCTAATAAAATAATCAAAATTATTATTAAAAATTTGATAATCAATTAGGAAGATTTGGAGCATAAATCTCGATACTCTAAATAACATAAATAACATAGAAGTTTTATAAGAGACCTTAATTTATGATTTCAAAGGACTATGCAAAGTTTTAAGATCATTGGAATAGGTTTCGGGCATGAACTAAGATTCGGTAAAAATGACCAAAATGCCCTTTTTCCTTTCTAACTTCCTTAATTCCTTTCGCAACGTCACTAGAGCATAAAAACATTATCGTTCGACCCCTCAAACCTTCTTCACGTCTCTTAAACCTTCCTTAGATATTTTAAATGTCCATTAGGGTTAGTGAGTAAATTGGCAAAATCCATTTGTTGGTTTCATGAACAATAAGAAGTTATTCTCATGCTTTAGTCTTATACTCAAAGTTAGAATATAAAAAAGGATTGAATATGGGATTGTGGAAGAGGTACACAAGCATGGTACAAAGTTTCTAACAAGTTATTCTTATGCTTTCTTTTAGTTGAATATCAATTCATTAATTAATGTAGGTAATTTAGATTTAAATTAATATTTTTATGTAATTATATAAGTAATTACACAAGTCAATATTGTCTGCTTTGACACGTATTGCCTTAGCCTCATGATTTTAAAATGTGCATGTTAGAACGAGATTTCAACACCGATATAAATAAATGTTTTGTTCCTCTATCTAACATATGTGAGATCTCAGAAGGGTAAGTTTCACTTTGCTATTAACTTATGAAACAAAATGAGTATCATCTATCGGATTATAAGTTAAAAGGCCAAATATTATATAAGTTGAAACCAATCTTTAATCATCCACACCAAATGACATCTTAATCTTCGATTGACAAGCCCTCGACGTCTAGAGCCACGGTAATTTTTGTTTTTATTTTTTTATTTTTTTATTGCTTATTTATAGTTTCAATTTTAAACATTTTTAGATTCAATCGAGTCGGTATAATTCAACATTTAGCTATGTATATCTTGAATCATGTGAGTCTTATAACATTGCTTCTCTCTCCGTTGATGAGAAATGTTATAATTTTCTTCGTCTTTGTCTTTGTTAGGGTGTTTTTGACAACCTCGGACTGCCCAATTCAAACTATAAAAATTGGGTTAGATTAAATTTTCTTTTTTCAGTTTAGTTTGGGTTGAATCTTCGAAAAATAGAAAATTCAAATAGGTTTGCACGTTGACACTTTTTAGTCGGATCAACCCAACTAACCGAAAATAAGGCTGCAACCCAACCCAACTCAATCCTGCCTTACTTTTAAGATTATTACGAAGATTAAGAATATTTAACGATGTTAATGATGTGTCCTGACTTGTGAATGTTTGGTATTTGAGGTTTACGAGATTTTAGTTATTAATGTAATATATATTGTGGATGAGTAGATTTTTTAAAAAATATTTAACAAACAAACAACCCGAGAACCCAACCTAACCCGAAAATGGAGGGTTGAGTAGTAAACTTTGTTCAGGTTGCTCAGGTCACAAATCTCAACCCGAAAATAGAGGGTTGAGTAGTAAACTTTGTTCAGATTGCTGAGGTCACCAATCTCAACCCGAAAATAGAGGATTGAGTAGTAAAGTCTGTTCAGATTGCTCAGGTCACCAACCCAACCCGAAAATAGAGGGTTAAGTAGTAAACTCTGTTCAAGTTGCTCAAGTTACCAATCTCAACTCGAAAATAAAGGATTGAGTAGTAAACTCTGTTCTGATTGCTCAGGTCACCAACCCAATCCGAAAATAGAGGGTTGAGTAGTAAACTCTATTCAGGTTGCTCAAGTCACCAATCTCAACCCGGAAAATAGAGGGTTAAATAGTAAACTCTGTTCAGGTTGCTCAGGTCACCAATCCCAGGCAACTCGACATTTCTAGTTGGTCCAACAAATTTCTCGAACCCAACTCAATCTAGTATACACCCTTACTCTTTGTATAAAATTTGTAAGGAGTTAATCTATACCATACAAATGTTGTTTTGATCTTACGTAGATCGTTCTTACGTATAAGTTGTTGCATGATTAAATTATTGTTTAATAGTTTTTATTTCTCGATTTTTGTAGAGTCTTATTGAAAGCTGTTCATGGCATGCAACGTGTTCGGCGATCCAATTACATATTCGAGTTTGGAAAGAATGTCGGAATACGTTGGAAAGGAGAAAAGAAGTGAAGATAGGGCATACGTGGCATTACAATTGAAGAATGTTGGAGCAAAAGGTAAGAATGCGCTTGAATACTTGGAGAAGTTGAATGCACAATGGGGAACCGAAGTCTCAACAATGGGCTTAATTTACAACGCTACTGGAAATGCCATAAAGCTTTTGAAAACTCATGATTGGCATGGTTGTATTGGAGCTTCACCTTTTCCTATTAGGATTGAAAATGGACAATGGGGTGTGTTTCTACATGTCGATACGGACTTAACAGGCTCAGAAGCTGCTGTTGTATATCGAGGCGAAAACTTGCGTGGTGTAACTACTGATTGGTTTCTATCTTGGTCTAATCCACCATCATATCAGCTCACAACAAACAAGGTTTATGCTCAATTCTTAACAACATTTCTCTTTATTTTAAAAATGTTTATACCCTTTTTTTCAAACGAAAATCAATTATGTTTCTGAGATCTCATATGGATTGAAGAGGGGAATGAGTGTCAGCGAGGACGTTGGGCTCTGAAAGGGAGTGACCTGTGAGATCCCACATTGGTTGGAGAGGGGAACGAAACATTCTTTATATGGGTGTGGAAACCTCTCACTAACAGACGTGTTTTAAAACCTTGAGAAGACAATATTTGTTGGTAGACTTGAGTTGTTACAAATGGTATCAAAGCTAGACACCGAGCGGTGTGCCAACGAGGACGCTGATCCTCGAAGGGGGTAGACACTGGATGGTGTGTTAGCATGGATGCTGGGAATCGAAGAGGGGTGGACAGTGGACGGTGTGCTCGCGAGGATGCTAAGCCCTGAAGAGGGGTGAATTGTGAGATCTCATATCGATTGGAGAGGGGAACGAGTGTCAGCGAGGACACTGGGCTCCGAAGAGGGCAGATTGTGAGATACCACATCGGTTCGAGAGGGAAACGAATCATTCTTTACAAGGATGTGGAAACCTCTCCCTAATAGACGTGTTTTAAAACCTTGAGGGAAAATCTAAAACGAAAAGCCCAGAGGACAATATCTGTTAACGCTAGACTTGGGCTGTTACAAATTGTTTCAGAGTGAGACAGGGCGGTGTGCCAACGAGGACACTGAGCCCAGAAGGGGGTAGACACTGGGTGGTGTGCGAGCGAGGATGTTGGGAATCGAAGGGGGGTGGACACTGGGGGGTGTGCCAGTGAGGACGTTGAGCCCTGAAGAGGTGAGATCCCATATCGATTGGAGAGGGGAACGAGTGCCAACGAGGACGCTTAGCTCCGAAGGAGGGTGGATTGTGAGATCCCACATTGGTTGGAGGAGAGAACGAAACATTGTTTATAAGGGTGTGAAAATTTATCTCTAATAGACGTGTTTTAAAACTTTAAGGGAAAATCTATAATGAAAAGCTCAAAGAAGACAATATCGGGTGACATGTTTCACGTTCCAATTTTTGTTTGTAGTATTAAAATATTTCTATTTCATTGATAATTTTCAAAACAAAATAACTTAAAATGATGCTATATATGTTGTAGGTTTTCACTAAGCGTGATGAACATAATCCTTTTGTTGGTGCCAATCATTCTTCTGGAAATGATCTTTGGAATTCGCTCTCTAAATTGCTGCATGAGTCATCTCTCTGCCATTCAGTGAACCAGTACGAAAGCCAATCAGCTGGTTCCATTGGAAATGGTAGCACTGTCATTTGTGAGGCAATTTTCAGTATAATAAATTGATCAAACCCTACCTTATCCAATCTATATATATAGGCCTTTCTTTGTACATGCATAGTTTAAATAAAACATCTATTTACCATAAATGGATGTATGCACCTAAATGTTAAAACTTTACATATATATATATGTATGTATATATATATATGTGTATGCATATATATATATATATAATATCTATGTTAAATTTCTCTTTCTAAATTTGCAATACTTTTAACTTTGACAAAACTTTTACTTTGTCAGATTAGTTTTGTGGAGCCTTTTAATTCAAAGAATCACACGAATTTATGAATCAAAAAGGTTTCAATCCTAAAGAAATGTTAAGACTGACGAATTATCTCTACCATCTCACCCGTTCCTTATTTTCTTCCTTCACCTAAATTGTTTGACAATCTTTCTCAAATATTTTTGAGAATCAACAACAAAGTTCATTGATTTATTGCTTCTCTCAATTTGGTATCACTAGAAATAGATTTAAGTTTTGAGAATTTTTGCTAGTATTGTTTGAAATCGGGTATCAACGTTTTCGGGGTTCTCCTTAGACATTGGTGTACACCGAAATCCGCGAGTGATTGGGTGTGAATTAGCCGATGAGTATTCAAATTGAGCCTTGACTCTTCAATGTATTTTCCGTGGGATTTTGGTGGTGGTTCTTATGCATATTCGTTGATATTTGGTAGCGCCATCAAATTGACGAGGAGATTTGAGTCGCCATCGCACACCAGTCATCGTCGTGGTGATACAACGTCGTGAAAAGTCATAGAACGTGTTGGGTTATGGACCATGCAGCTTATTTATAGCTCAATCAATGGTTACACATACTAAATCTATATTGGTAAATGACATATAAAGTAAATGGTCATATATACCGTAACCACATTAAAAAAGAGTTATATACAGTAGATGATTATATGTTGTAAAACTATATATATAGTAAACTAAATGATATATAAACCGTTTAAGCATTACTTTGAAAATATACTTTTTGAATTCTCATCCAAGTCATCAATATAAACTTTTATCGAATATTTCTCTCATTTTCTCTCTCCTATTTTTTGTGTTTAGATCAAGCGTGTGAGTTGTTGTGCGATCTTAATAACTGGTCTCAGTGCTAGGTGAGATTCACCACGATCTATGAAGATGAGAAGTTCAAATATTAGAATTGAGAAGTTTGATGGATCCGATTTCAGTTTTTGGAAGATGCAGATTGAAGATTATATGTACTAGAAATATCTTCATGAACCCCTGTCTGGGGTGAAGTCGAATACCATGACCACAGAGCCTCAAGAATCGGCAAGCCTTAAGGTTGATCTGGTTGATGTTGTCAAAAAATGTGGCATTCAACATCATCAAGGACAAGACAACGTCCTTTTTGTTGAACGCATTGTCAAATATGTATGAAAACTCGTCGACTATGAACAAGATATATTTAATGCGGAGATTGTTCAATTTACAAATATTTTCATTATGATTATAAGTCAACTGAGTTTAGTGAAAATTAATTTCGAAGATTAAATTAAAGCATTGATTTTGATGTCATCTTTACCCGAGTCGTGGGACGCTGTTGTTGCCGCGATCAGCAGTTCCTGAAGATCTAAGAAACTAAAGTGTGATGAAATTTGAGATGTAGTTCTCAGCCAAAGTATTCGCATACGAGAAATTGAGGATTTACCTAGTAGTGTTCTCAGTGTTGACAAAATGGGAAGAAGTGAATCGAAGAGCCCAAACAAAGGCCGATCAATATCAAAGAACCGTAGAAATGTTCCAAAGACCAAATGTAACGTGTTGAAGTTGTGGACAAAGATGTCACATTCCGACATGCTGTACAAGAATAAAGAGGAAGCAAAATCACAAATCAAATGATGACAATGATTCTATAAATTCAGCATACGACATTGGGGATGCTCTAATCCTCAGCATGGAGAGTCCAATTGAATCCTAGATTTTGGTTTTATGTGCATCTTTTCATTTGTCTTCAAATAAAGAGATGTTTTGGAATTTTAAATTTTGAAATTTCGAGGAGTATCTTGCTGACAACAAAACCTTAGAGATTGAAGGGAAGGGGACGTCTGCATAAAAACTCCAGTAGGTGATCAAAGAACATTAAAGGATATCATACATATTCCTGGTCATAAGAAAAACCTGATTTCTATTAGTCAGTTGGATAACACAGGTTATGCAACAGAATTTGGTAAGAGTTCGTGGAAGATTGTGAAGGGTGTTATGTGTTGGATTTTATGTCCTAAAACTCATAGTTTGTAAACAAAAACATATTCTATTTTCAATAAAGTTATTATTGTTGTTTATTCAGTAAAGATTGTTATTGAATAAAGTGAACTTTATGATTATTAATCTAAATCCAATAAACTAAGAACACTCTGACTATAGTATGATTACTTGAACTATATGTAGAGACATAAGAGTGAATCAAGTTCAAGTATATAGTCAAAATGATCTATAGTATGAAGATAAGGCTGAGTACTTTATCCTGGGGACACTATGGATGCGGCCCACTTTTGTATATGACATAAACAATGTGATCACTAAATTGTACATGTGGAGACATGTGAGTGGGGGAATCCTATGCAATGAGTATTGCATAAGATCGAACCATGAAGAAAATCACTCTCACTTTATAATGTCGTTTACTGTTGAGACTGGTTTTCTTTTCATTCGATGACCTAGGTAACTTGATTTTAATCTTGAGCTAATCATGAACTCCTGTTTATTCGGAATTATCCTTAGATTTGCATGGGTGAGAGTGTGTAACGCCCCGTTGGGTTTAGTTATATATATATGTGTGTGTGTTAAAATAAAAATAACAAAATAAAGAAAAAGAAAAAAAAAACTGACCACCTCCTCTAATCTCTCCGTCCATCCCCTAAAATACCTCCCTCAGTATCAATAACTCAGAAAAAAAAACAAAAATAGAAAGAAAATATTTTTCTGGAGGAAACTAGAAGGAAGGCAGATAATGGAGAGATGGTAGACGAGAGATGTCATTTCAAAAGGTTAGTAGTCAGATTTACCTTTTTTTTTATTTTTCTCTTTCTTTCTGCGAAGGATATTAGCAATTATTTAGATCTGAGTTAGAAATTTAGAAATTATCTGTTGCAATGATCTGAATTAGAAATTATATGTCCTAGCGAGGGTCCATGAAAATTGATAAAAAAAGAGGAATAGATAGATAAGGAGGAGAGAAAGATAGGAAAAAGAAAGATCTGGATACATATTCAAATAAAAATAAAATCTAGCAATAGAATTAAAATATGAGACAGAGAGGAAAAGAGAAGAGAGAAAGATTGGAAGACAGATCAAATAAAAATAAAAAATACCAAATTTGGAAAACATAATCAAAAGAGATTTTCACAGTAAAGAGAGGAGATTAGATTTGGAAACAGTAAAGTTAAAGAAAATCTGGTGAGTAGAATTAAATAATAAACTGCCTAAAAGAATGGAAACAGTAAAGTTAAAGAAAATCTGGTGAGTAGAATTAAACCCATTGTAATAAACTGCCTAAAAGAATGAAACTAATTAAAAGAATTAAATTTAAATTGTTTAAAATAATTAGATATGAAACTAGAATTGAAAGGCTAAACAGAATTAGAGTAGAAAGAAACAAGAAAAAAAAAACAAAGAGAGAGGATTTTAGGAAAGAAAAGAAAGTTAGAACAGTTTGAAGATGGCAAGTACGTTCATATGGCAATGACAAAATTAAAAGGCTAAACAGAATTAGAGTTAAAAGAAGGAAGAAAAAAAAAACAAAAACAAAAAAAAACAACAGGATTTTAGGAAAGAAAAGAAAGTTAGAACTGTTTGAAAATGGTAAGTACCGTAAATAGAATTAAAATATGACATAGAAGAGAAATAAGTGATAGAAGACGATATGAGAAATTGTTGTATTTGTATCTATAGGATATAACATTAAATGTTGAATTATCCAAGCCACTTGAAATATTAATAATATTGACATATTATTAATTTAAGTTTTAAGTTTTATTATCCTATATAATTTAGAAACAATGAAAACATGGAATTCGATTTTTATTGAGACCGTTTAGAGCAGTTTTTCACACGGTTAGTTGGATTATTAATTAAAATGTGAAATACTAACAAAATGTGACGAACGATGCGATAGGAAGCAAACCTTGGCAACATTTGGTGTAGTTCTCGAGGAACGGGAGCTTACGTAAATAAATTAGGGAGTTCTTCGGCTAAGGCCAACCAGGTAAGTGGCCTTACTATAGAATAGGCTAAATAATTCTATGAGTTATGATGATGTGTGGATTATGATGCTTGATGATATGCGCGGTATATACATATTTTGTTGAGTGACGCTTGATATGTTTGACGCACGTTGTGGCATTATGATGAGCATGATGATTGCATGATTTTTACCTTAATATGATGATGTTTTCCATATTGAGCATGCTAGATGATGATGAGTGCCATATTGCATCATGTCGTTAGATCGACGTAGGACACAACCCTAAGAGCATGAAAATGATATTAATATAAATATCCACGAGTATGCGTTACCTAGAGTAACAAAGAGATGAGACTAGAGGGTTGTGTCAGAAGAGACATTACGATGGATTTAGAGGGACCTCATGCATTTTGTATGTTCATAAGCATAGGGCTACTTCCCCTAGAGATGATGAGTGCGGACGCGCACCTTATGATGAGCGCGAAAGCGCACAGGTGCGAAAGCACACAGATGAGGGTGTTCATGAGGCGCATGACACTATGGGGTTCCGCTGACCTCCGGACGTCGCTACAGATTAGCTTGACCAGAGGGTCCAGGGGGTGTGCGAGCGCCCTGGGGACTCACACTCGCACGTGTGAGTCGTGTGTAGGGAAGTACTACACATCCAATTTTTCCGAGACTGGAGGCCACCCCTAAGATGATTAGAGATAGGTCCCTAAATCATGATTGCATGTGTTTGCATTTGCATGGCCTCCTATAGTGGGGCCACTTACTGAGTATTCTTTGAAATACTCAGGTCGTGTGCCACATCTTTTTTTTCAGGTAAAGGCAAGGCGCACTTGTACGGAGGACGGCAGCATCGCGAGCAGAGACTGTGGCACGTGCATAGGGTAGACTCATATTTAAATTTCTAGTCTTAAGTTAGAATAGGTTGTTTTGCATTTCATTGTTTTAAATTATTTTGTATTTGTTTTTGTTTTCTCTAAATTTCAGTATTTCATATTTAAACACGTAAGACCATGGCTGTGTTTTCCAGAGAAGAAGTTGTTTTAAACGTTTGTTTTTTTTAAGTTTACGTCATCAATTAGGTTCATGTAAGAGTTATATTTCCGCATTATAGATGAGCATGAGACGTTAGTAGCGACTCTGAGTATCTGGAAATTTTAGGGTCGTTACAGAGTGGCTCCAGTTCGCCGACTCGATAGGCCTCCTATTTCAGGGGTAAGACTCGGTGAATGGCTAGGGACATGGGGTGCAAGATGGAATTCACTCCTATCCACTTTTAGGGATAGAAGAGAGGTAGTTCCCTTAAGCACTGACTCCAAGTCTAGAACAAGGGCCCCCCCCTCTCATTGGCCTAAGAGGGATTCGGTTTACTAGTTGGATCACAAGCCAATTGTTCATTAAAGGATCAATGAGACATAAGGAACAAGAAGTAACTTCAGGGGTAAAACGGTAAATTGACCCAACTCTAGTTACGAACAACCTGTGAAGGATCGACTTACTAATCATGGTTATATCAATTGGACAGAAATATATATCTATAGTGAGGGGAGTGCAACTACTAGGCTATAGTGAAGTGTCCGAGTAGTTAACGAATGTTGGTTAACAAGGTTAATGAGTTTAATCGGTTAATCTTGGATCGTTGGAGCCCATGATCTATAGGTCCATTAGGTTCCTCTGCTAGCTCATATCGGACTAAACCATAGAACATCGTGACGAGTGAGTTTGAAGTGTTCGAATTCAAATGAAGGAATATACACTACATATATCCGCATTTTTGTTTTATTTACGAATTAAACAAAAAGAGAGGATCTGAGATATTTAAATAAGATTTAAATATCTTAATCAAATATGTGTCGGAATTGATTGGGATTGGCATTTGAATTAATATTAAATATTAATTAAATAGTTTAATTAATCATTTAATAGTACTTTAATTTGAAATTAATTATAAAAATTAATTGTTGAATTAAAATAAAGAAAATCAAAATGTTGACTTCATTTAATGGAAAAATCCATGTTAGTGGAATTTTGAGAGGTCAAAATTTGGTTTAACCAAACTTGCATGCTTGCCAAATAAACCCTACAAATTTTAGTGGAATTTTGAGTGTCAAAATTTGGTGTACTCAAACTTGTATGCTTGCCACATATTCCCAAACATTTGAGTGGAATTTTGAGTGTCAAAATTGAGTGATCTCAAATTTGCATGAATATGCAAACATGACTCTATAAATAGAGTGATCATGGTACATGGAAGGTCTGGCTTGAAAACCTGGAGAAAAACCTCTCACAAACTCTCTCTTCATATATACTAAATCCCTCCCAAGTTCAGTCACTCACTAGATTCCACAATCCCGTTCTAAGGTCGAAAAATAGTGGAGAAGACACTAGTGGTGGTTCAAAACCGGTTCGTGAGGAAGAAGAAACTTGAGCGACAAAAGGTTAGTATTCAAGCTCATTGAGTTTTAATAATTTTGAACATGCTAGGTAATTTACTATAATTGATGTACTTAGAGTGCCTAAGATCCAAATTGCTTCTGTATGTGTTATATTAACACCATCACTATGGTGGTAGCACGTGGCACAAAATCTAGAACCTTATACACCACTGTAGTGTGTATAAACATGACATATGTTGCTGAGAGTGAAAATTCAAGTGTATGGCACAATAGACTTGGACATTTGAGCGTAAGAAAAATGAAGATACTGGCTGTGAAAAGAATTTTAGAAGGTCTGAAATTTGTTGATATAGGTCCTTGTTAGAGTTGTCTTATGTACAAATAGAAACGAGTTAACTTCACAAAGGCTACTAGAGAACCAAAGAAAGTGCAATTATTAATGGTTCATACAGACGTTTGGGGATCATCTTCAATTTCATCACTTGGTGGATCAAAGTTTTACGTCACTTTCATCAATGATTTCTGCAAGAAAGTGTGGATTTATTTCCTGAAACACAAGTCAGAAATGGAAAGCTGAAGTTGAAAGCCAAATCGACTTAAAAATCAAATATATGAGGTTTGACAATGGACGAGAGTACGACAAGTCAGAATTCAAAGCATTTTGTATAGCTGAGGGAATTAGATTAACGAGGACAGTTTCCAGTGAACAAGATAAAATGGCATTGCTGAAAGAATGAACAGAATATTGAATTAGCGGGCAAGGGGCATGAAGATTCATTCTGCATTGCCAAAGACATTCTAGGCAGATTGCTATACATACAGCAACCTACTTGATCAATAGAGGGTCACAATACCCTTGGAGTTCAAATTACCAGAAAAGGTATGGATAGAAAAAGAACTCAAGTACTCTCCCTTAAGAACTTTTGGTTACACTGCGTATGTTCGTGTTAATCCAGAGAAGGGTGACAAGCTTGACACTGAGGCTGTGAATTGCTACTTCATAGGCTATGATTCTGACATGTTTGAATACGCGTTTTGGGATGTTAAGAACAAAAAAATTCTAAGACACTGTGACAAGACTTTTGATAAAAAAATTCATGTACAAGGACAAAGAGAAGAAAGTTTCAAGATAACGAAGCAATTGGAAGTTGTGGTTGAGCTGTGGAACAATTCACATAGTGATGTTGTAGTAGATACTCGAGAAACATTTGAGACTGTTGCTAAGGAACCAAATGTGGAGCAAGTGACACCTGAGCGGGTATTGGGAGGATCATCCAGAACTATTAGAGTACCATATAGATGTACCTTTATTACACTATCTATTGCTGGCTGATGAAGGGGAAACCAGAGTCCTTTGATGATGGCCTACAATTGGAGGATACAACCAAGTAGGAGCAAATCATGGATGATGAGATGAGTTGGATGTCGAGGCTTCAGAATTATATTGTTTTTTCATCTACTGAGGCGGAGTACATGGCAATAGCTAAAGCTGGAAAGAAAATGATATGGATGACTAACTATCTAGAAGAATTAGGCAAGAAGCAGTGCAAGAAGATTCTTCATGTAAATAGTCAGACTGTCATACATTTGGTGAAGAACTCGATCTATCAAAGACAAAACACATCAAAAGGCGATACCATTTCACTCGCATGTTAGTGGAAGATAGTGATGTGTTTGGAGAAGATATAGGGTGCAAAGAATCCTGCAAACGTGTTGACAACATGTGTTGATGTTGGAAAATTGAGGTTGTGCAAAGCCTCAATTGGTATAGTCCAATGAAGCTGCTTATGGTTGTTTGAGAATGAAATTCAAATTGACTGGATCAGTTTCCAAATGGAAGAATTGTTAGGTTATGGAGCCTGCTAATTTATATCTCAATCAATGATTATACAATAGTAAAGCTATAGATGATAAATGACCTATGAAGTAAATGGTCATATATAGTAAACAACTATATATAATAAAAGATTATATCTCGTAAAGCTATATATATATATATATAATAATAGTTATAGTAATAGTACTGAACCATATATATACCCGTTTAAGCCGTGCTTGAAAATGTACTTTCTGCATTCTCTGTATTATCTCTTATTATACATACCTGAAGTCATCAATATAAACATTTAGGTCAATATTCTCCTTGCATTTTCTCTCTCATGTTCTTTGTGTTCATCTAGATCGAGTGTGTGCATGCTTGTGTGATCCTAACAGAACACTGAGAAAATGTGGTCGCCACATGTTGATCGTCTTCGTGGTGACACGACACCGTGAAACACTTGAAAGAGGTCGGTAGAGAGCCATCGAGTAAACCTCTGGAATGACAGTATAGGGATGTTGAAGAAGAAGTAGAAAGTCAGGTTGAATCGAGCCAACCCAATGATGTACGAATTATTGGGATTTATGTCCAACATTTTTAAGTCTATCTCCCTTCGATTCCTTCTAAAAAGTTGTAAATTTTTCTCCTTTGAACGCATAAAAATCAAATTCAAGTCGCTACTATATGCATGATATGATGGTTAGTGCAGAAATGTTCATTTAAAATATTTCAAAAAACGATGTCATGGAATTAAACACTTGTAATAAAAGTTCTAAAATAAAATAGCGTAAAATAAATAATGTGAAATTTAAATAAAATAAAGAAAATAATAAGATAATGCCTTGATCTATCATAAGGACTACAAAATAAACACAAATGTGACTACACTAACACTGTTTCACGACCTTCATTATGACGTCGTCATCCATTCAGAGGTGCCTTACCTTTGCCTTAAAAACAAGAGTAGTACGTGGCTTGAGTATTTCAAGAAATACTCAGTAAATAACCATACTGTTGGGGTCGGAAAATGCAAGTACATGCAATATGATGAGACTTTCCAGTTCTCTACACGTATCCCACGCATGCAAACATGGGCCCACTATGCGGCCTCGCATACCTCACAGGCATTGCTCATCGGACTAACACTTGCTAATGGACTACCGGACACCACAAAGGAAAAAGACACATATAACATCTCGGCAAACATTAATGCCGTAAGTCATAAGGTACGCATTTGTACTAATCATTAAAGGAAAGTATCCCAATACATATGACACACAAGAATGCATGAGACCCCCATAGCATAAATTGATGATGCACGTCAGATCTCCATTCATCTATAACATAATGAGTTTGTGAATTATGTATACATAATCCTGTCAATTCTTTCGTACGTAGCATAGTTTACATGACATGTTCTGTGGAGGTTTATGCATCATAGATTATCATCATCATAACATATTGCTACAATAAGGCATAACACAACATAGTATAAGATGACGTGATATGGCCTAGCATAGCATGATATAACATAATATAGTACAACTTAGCATAACATGGCATAATACAACTTGGCCGACAATGGCATAACATAGCACAACACAATACAACATAGCATGACAATCATAATTATGATGCGTGCAGGAGCCATGGGGCATGCATCATCATACATAATACAATGCATCCAACTAAGCCAACAATAGAGCCACTTACTTGATTGGCTAGATCTAGAGTTACTAAGTAATCCTAAAACTCGTTCAAAATCGCTCCTTGAAGTTCAATTCCACCTATGTAATCCCACGTCCTCGAGTTAGGGCATAATATACAATTTAGTTCATCCAACGGTATCAACTAATTCAACCTTTAGCCAAAAAGTATCTTAAATTGACCAAAATGAGGTCATAGTGACTGCAATTGCTCTCGAAAACATCAATAGCAGCTCACGAATGGTCCAAGATGTTAGGAACAAGTCTAGGAACCGTTCAGGGTATTTCTCCCTCATCTCATCCTCTCACTCCCATGCGGCTTCCTCTGTTTGTTGGTTTTGTCATAGTACTTTGAAAAAGGCGATGGTCCTAGTGTGTAGAGCTTTCACCTCACAAGCCATGATCCGTTCTGTCCTCTTTTCATAACTCAGATCCTCATTAACTGTAGTGATTTGTAATCCTATCATGTGGGTTGGGTCAATCGTATATTAACAGAGCGTTGACACATGGAATACGTTATGCACTATTAAAAAGGATGGTAGTAGGGCTAGCTTGTAATCGAGGAAATCATCCTTCTGACCGTTTCTTTATCTTCTCTCCTCTCGATTCCTTATACAAAAATGTGTTTAAATCTCTTGTGAATATCTACTAGCATAGATCTTAAGCATTCCATACAAACTAACTTCTCAATCAAGCTTACGTTATTTTGATACTAGCATAGATCTTAAGCATTCCATACAAACTAACTTCTCAATCAAGCTTACGTTATTTTGAATTTTTTGGAGGCAAAAAAGTCAACTTATTGATTAGCCCGATCTTGAGCCCTCAACTCTTGGTCTCTAACTAAAGCTGTCGTTTCATCCCACGAGATTAGATGGGGAAGGAAGAATTTCTCCGTTTACAAAAAAAAAAACGTCTAAAACCTTACCTAAATTAATTTCATCAAGATCGTTATCGATTCGATCCTTGACTCACTCATAAAAGAAAATATTATTTGAACTTGTAGAAAATTAATGGTATAAGTAGAGATTGCAATCAAAATTCAAAATCTTTAAATTTTTTACCTCCCGAGCTCAAATGAGGACGTTGTTCTAGTAGTTTTCAAAACATGCTTCATTCACAAAGGCTTGTTCTTGAGTTTACTAACTCCATTTCCAAATTGGCCAAAGCAATGTAGTGTAATATAGTGTAGGAGATGTTCTTTGGCCAATTTGGATGTACGTGAATTAACTTGTGATCATAGAATGCTAGCAAAAGATTCTAGTCTATTGATCTGGACACTTCTCATCGTGCTTGAAATCTAAGTTACCAAATTGAACACTTAAACTTGAAATATTATGAATGGATAATGATTTCACATAAAGAGCGTTGAAAAACCAATTACGTTAAGATAGATCTCAAATGGTGGAGCTAGTTGTTAATTATGAGGTGTTATAAGAAATGATCATGTTAGACTATTATGTCTATCAACTTTCAGTCTTTAATAGAAGTCGAAGAAGGATTCCCTCCATTAAATTACAAAATAAAATAAAAATAAAAATAAAAAGTCGAAGACCTATGAAAAATATTTTGAAAAGAGGTTCACTATGTTCCCTTTTCTACGAGGGTCGAGTTGTGAGGGGAAAAAAAATTGACACATCATGAAATATTTTAAATGAACGTTTCTACATATAACATAAAAGTATATTTTATGTTTTATGTCCTATAATAGTAGGTTTAGCCGGATGGTTTAATAGTATATTTTTATGTTAAACATGTAATATCTAGTCATTGGACTCAATGATTGAGTCAACAATTTAAATTGATGGTCTCAAAAAAAATATATATATTCCAAAACTTCTAGTATTGGCTAAATTAAGGTGGGTTATGGCGGAAATGGCTTGTTGATTAACTCGGATTCCCAAGTAATGCATTAAGGTGAAGCATGCATAATTTAGTGAGAACAAAATTGTGAAAAAATTCAACGAGTAACATAGGGTTAAACTAATCCAAATTATAGTCCCTACTAAGATTCCATGCCCAAACTATGAATGGTGGGTTTGAGATATTTAGACAACTAACCCATAAAAATTATGATAGAAAACATTTAACATTGTCAATGCTCCCATATTATTTTATCTCTTCCCTTACAAATTAAAACACGTCTTGAGAAAGTGCATCAATGTTTTCAATTAACATGACACATTTTACAGACCCGAAGCATTAAGATGGACTCATATCATGATCTTCAAGTCTATCGGACCTTCAATGAATAACGAATAGGTAAACAATGGTTGATCGTATTCCGAATTGGAAATACTCAAGACATTTGACACTGAAATTCTACTGTTGGTTTAAAGATAATATTTGATAGTATTTGGGATAACTTCTGAGTTCTATGGACGGTTTAGAATATTCCATTAGGTTTCTATCAATCAGTCGGTTCAGAAGATTCCAAGGGGCTCACCAAAATATTCCTCAACATCTATATCCATCTTTACCATGATATGACTATCAAAGTTCCTTCTTATCATCTAACATTATTCTTCTTTCTCAACCCTTTTCTAATTATCATCACTCATTTTCTATAACAGCTCAAAGCCCGGCCGATTGATCTTCCAATATGCTAGTTTCAACAACTCTCGTTCTTTACACTTCTTCCTAGCTGCTTGGCCTATAGTAGGTATCTAGTTCACCGCTTTAGGTATTAGCACTATGGCTTTCAACTTAAATGGTTTCAATTTCAACTAATTTGTAGTTGATAGTCAAGGTCGTGTAAGTAATACCTGGGCTGATATTATTAACCGTGCTAATCTTGGTATTGAAGTTATGCATGAACGTAATGCTCACAACTTCCCTCTAGACCTAGCTGCTGTTGAAGTTTCATCTATGACCTTTAGCAGATAATGTCCTATTAAGGCTTTCCCTCAAAGTTTTAAAACGTGTTTACTAGGGAGAGGTTGCTTCATTCCGCTCTCCAACTAATACAGCATCTCACAATCCACCCCCCTAGGAGCTCAGCGTCCTCACTGGCACATTACACAATGTCTCGCTCTAATACCATTTGTAACAATCTAAACTCACCGCTAGCAAATATTGTCCTCGTTAAGCTTTTCCTTTTAGACTGCCCTTCGAGGTTATAAAATGCATCTACTAGAGAGATTTCCACACCTTTGTAAAGAATGTTTTCCCCCCGCCCGTCCAACCAATATGGGATCTTTCATTTGCTCTCTATATTCTTTCACTTCCTATCAAATAAAATCAAAAAAATCATCCCTAGTGTTTTATTTGCAGGAAAAGAAAGGTGTTAGGGTGATAAGGAGGACCCATCTTACAAACAAAACAAGTTTGGAATCCAATCTGGTTCTTCAAGATAGGAATCACCCTAGTGTTCTTGTAATCTGTGAGGCCTTCTAGTTTGTTTCGAATTTTTGTGATTTTGACTTAAAAAGAAGACACTAAAATTCCAGATATATATTAATAGAACAGCAGACAAGAACAGATAAGTAAAAGATCTATCATCACAAACAGAACAAAACAATCCAATGCCTTGCTTTTATTCAATAAAAAGAGTTTAGGACTCTTCCTGGAAACATAAGAGCACTTGGATTCGATTCTTAGATAACAACGGGCACGAATTTCAACCTTGAAGCCCAATAATGCCTGAAAATAAAAAATAAAAAATAAAAAAGACAAAAGAAATGATGTTAACGGTTCAGAAATGTGGTGAACGGCATATAACCTTAATAGAGCAAGGCCGGATGGAAGAAGAATATAAAAATTTCAGGGTTTGAATTCGCATACCACAGGCTACTCTAGCACCAGCATTTCCAGTAGATAAGCTGAGTTCATGTCCACCTACATATCAAAAATTACCTAATTGATAAGATAATACATAAAAAGGCATGTTTGGGAACGCTTCAAGATACATTTGGCACACATTTTCGTTATTCTTGTGAGAGAACTATCCGACTTTACTACATTTCGGTTATAAGAGTAACACAATATTAAATCCTAAGTAGGTGACCCATCAACAACCCATGGTAGATAATACTTCATGATACTTTAAGCAAAAAGACACTAGTAAGAAGTGTTTGATAGAAAATATTTTACAATCTTAAAAGCACATTTGAATGCAATCAATCACTCTACAAATGCTTTCTCACAAAGCATTTTTAGATGTTTTGAAGTTTTTCCAAAGCACCTAGTAAGACTTCCAAACATGAAGAAAATTCAGTGAAAAATACCCTACTTATTTTCCTCTTACCTATCAGCTTATGCTTTTGAGAGTTTAGTGATAGTTAACATGGTTTTCGAGCACGGAGTCCTAAAATTGATCCCTACCATGTTATTTCCCCTTTGAATATTGATAGACAATTGGTTTTGTGTAACAACTGAGTTCTAACCGCCCCCAAATAATCATTTGAACTCTATTATATAATTGATCCAGTTCAGACTTCTGTTCTATAAGCCTGTTCATGAACCCCGCAGATGAAAGAAACTAAACAAAACATGGGAGATTATCACTATGAATTTTTTTGAAGAAAATAAATAATTGTCTGTGGAACAGCCTTACTGATTGACAATAATCTTCTTGAGTCGGGATATGGAAGATATAGGACGAGATACTATCAAGAATAGCTCAAAGGACAATCGAACAACAAATGCTTAGAGAAATTACCCTTGCCAAGATCGTCGGGGTCAGCATGGACTACAACAGCCCTTCCGATAATGGAGTTAGGTCCAGAGAGAGGAATCTGCATGTAAGATCAATGTTAACACAAGGAGGAAGAACCATATTGTTTTTCCCTAACCAAATTAATTAAACAGGGGCAGAAGGAAATACCTGGTTATCAGTAATGGTAAAGCTAGCCTTTCCTGTACACAACGTTGAAAGTGTTAGTATTCAACAACTAAATAAATAGAACAAGATATCAGAGCCAACATCAGATTAGGTACATATCAAAGAAAATCTAAGATAAGAACATATTCTTACAAAAATAGCCTCAACAAGTATAATATAAGGGGGTTATGCCAAAAAGAAAATAGAACATAACACAGCAAGAATTGAACTTATTCTATGTGAAGCGTACCATCTTCACCAACAGTAATGTTCCCTAAATCACCAGCATGGCGATTCTCATCCTCGGGAGCACCATGCTGTTTTCCAGCAGGGTTGAAATGTGGTCCTGTAAGTATATTGAGAAATTTTACTGCCAAGATCTAATAAAAAAAAATTAATGCTGGATAAAGGAAGGCATCTATTTTCAATTGTTTGACAAACATCTAAATTACTTCAAAGTAGAGAGGTCATGAAAATATCCTAAATGTCAATAGCAATACCAGTTGACATGCAGCCGTTAGTTGTGTCACCCATGGCATGAACATGGAATCCATGAAGCCCAGCCTTGAGACCAGAAACATCGCCCGTAACAGTGGTTGGACCTGAAACAATTTCAGTCTAATTACAAGACAGAGAGGAAATGAACATGGCAAGCACAGATGAAACCAATCACCATATTACCATCTCCTTCTTGGGAGAAAAAGATAGTTCCAACAACACACTCGCTATTTCCAAGAACAGCCACAGCCTTCACCATCTTTCCTGTGATCTAACACACTAACAAAATTAAATAAGAACTAAGAAAAACATGAAATCAACGAAAGAAATCAGAAACTTTCAGATACAGACACCAGATCACCATCTCCTTGCAAAACATGCATTTTGACATTTCACAAATGGGCCAAATAATTTAGGGTAAAAATCCCGCACCTTCATCGAGAGGAATAAAAGAATGAAGTCCAGCCCTACCTTAGAAAAGGACTCCAATCCAAAATAACAAGAACAAGCTCATAATTATGCGAGCTGTACATAAAATCTGGACCGATTATGATGAATACCACAAGTTTCGTACTATCTCAAATCAGGTAAAGTAGCAATCTAAAGTTCCAAATAGTCAACGTTATGGAATCATTAAGGTAAAATTCGGTACAACTGTCACAGTTTTGATCGGCATCGAAGAGTACAAAATCACACTGTTACAAGCGATGAATCAAATCATTTCAAAATTTGAGATGAAACTAGATATCATATCATCCAAAAGAAGATCATCACAATAACAACTGGATTAAGGTAGAATTTCGTAAGAATTACAGCCAAGCATCATAACAAGGAGCTAATACAGCAAAAATCAGATCAGATTTCAGTAAAGCGATGGATCTGAGAAACAAAGAATCATGGAAGAAACGAGAGAGAGAGGAAGGCTCACCTCAGAACACCCCTTGGACGGCTGAAAGAAAGGTCGGGAGATATTGAAGCAGTAGAAGACTCTAGAAGTTGAAAGGCCTTAGGGCTCTTGAAGTTTATATAGAGGACAAGCGGTGGTGTGGCTGTTCGGTCCATTACTATTCTTCAGGGGTACTTCCGTAATTTCTTATTCAGAGTAGTTCTCTCCGTAACCGCCCCCATAAGTGTGGTATACTCACGTGAGTCACGTGAGCAGCCAGGCTTCTCTCTAATTTTACATTACCATCTTTAGAGATTACCATTTTTGTCCCCGGAGTGTAAAATTAGAGATGTCTAAAAGTTGTCTTTTGGTTCTCGCCACGTGTCTCATTTTTCTGTTTCTGCCAAATTTTTTATTTATTTTTAAAAAAAATAATTATTTTAACATTTTCATTTTTTAATCTAATTTTTATTAATAAATGCTAAAAAATTCTAATAAATCCGTATACTTTCTAAGAAAATATTAGTATCTCGAAATTTTTTTTTTTTTAATTTCTATATATATATATATATTTTTTTAAATATATTTATATTAAATGGGGTGGGAGTATAATCCCATCCTTAGTCCCATTTATCTAACCCTAAAAAAGTGTTTCTTACTCCGTCAAATGGGTTGGTTTTATCTCTAGGTTGATCCGAATTTTGTATAAGAAGGTGTTAATTTATTAAAAGAGTTCTTGTTCCAACAAAAGTTTGGATCGTTCAACTGAGAATTTAGAGTTGTCTAATCAATGTCCGTTAAAATAATTAAAATAACGTAGAATCCTTAAATTTATCTAACGGTAAGAAAGTGTTTCTTACTCCGTCAAATGGGTCGGTTTTATCTCTGGGTTGATCCGAATTTTGTATAAGAAGGTGTTAATTTATTAAAAGAGTTCTTGTTCCAACAAAAGTTTGGATCGTTCAACTGAGAATTTAGAGTTGTCTAATCAATGTCCGTTAAAATAATTAAAATAATGTAGAATTCTTAAATTTATCTAACGGTAAGAAAGTGTTTCTTACTCCGTCAAATGGGTCGGTTTTATCTCTGGGTTGATCCGAATTTTGTATAAGAAGGTGTTAATTTATTAGAAGAGTTCTTGTTTCAACAAAAGCTTGGATCGTTCCGTTGAGAATTTAGAGTTGTCTAATCAATGTCCGTTAAAATAATTAAAATAACGTAGAATCCTTAAATTTATCTAACGGTAAGAAAGTGTTTCTTACTCCGTCAAATGGGTCGGTTTTATCTCTGGGTTGATCCGAATTTTGTATAAGAAGGTGTTAATTTATTAGAAGAGTTCTTGTTTCAACAAAAGCTTGGATCGTTCCGTTGAGAATTTAGAGTTGTCTAATCAATGTCCGTTAAAATAATTAAAATAACGTAGAATCCTTAAATTTATCTAACGGTAAGAAAGTGTTTCTTACTCCGTCAAATGGGTCGGTTTTATCTCTGGGTTGATCCGAATTTTGTATAAGAAGGTGTTAATTTATTAGAAGAGTTCTTGTTTCAACAAAAGCTTGGATCGTTCCGTTGAGAATTTAGAGTTGTCTAATCAATGTCCGTTAAAATAATTAAAATAACGTAGAATCCTTAAATTTATCTAACGGTAAGAAAGTGTTTCTTACTCCGTCAAATGGGTCGGTTTTATCTCTGGGTTGATCCGAATTTTGTATAAGAAGGTGTTAATTTATTAGAAGAGTTCTTGTTTCAACAAAAGCTTGGATCGTTCCGTTGAGAATTTAGAGTTGTCTAATCAATGTCCGTTAAAATAATTAAAATAACGTAGAATCCTTAAATTTATCTAACGGTAAGAAAGTGTTTCTTACTCCGTCAAATGGGTCGGTTTTATCTCTGGGTTGATCCGAATTTTGTATAAGAAGGTGTTAATTTATTAGAAGAGTTCTTGTTTCAACAAAAGCTTGGATCGTTCCGTTGAGAATTTAGAGTTGTCTAATCAATGTCCGTTAAAATAATTAAAATAACGTAGAATCCTTAAATTTATCTAACGGTAAGAAAGTGTTTCTTACTCCGTCAAATGGGTCGGTTTTATCTCTGGGTTGAT
>NW_019268542.1:971153-1031808 GCF_002738365.1 Cucurbita moschata
GGAATATGCGTTACATATATACGATATATTTAACCGCAATTTTGTTTTATTTACGAATTAAACGAAAAGAGAGAATGTGAGATATTTAAATAAGATTTAAATATCTTAATCAATTATGTGTCGGAATTGATTGGGATTGGCATTTGAATTAATATTAAATATTAATTAAATAGTTTAATTAATCATTTAATGTTACTTTAATTTGAAATTCATTATTCAAATTAATTGTTGAATTAAAATGAAGAAAGTCAAAATGTTGACTTTCATCTAATGGAAAAATCCATGTTAGTGAAATTTTGAGGTGTCAAAATTTGGTTTAACCAAACATGCATGTTTGCCAAATAAACTCCACAAGTTTGTGTGGAATTTTGAGTGTCAAAATTTGGTTAACTCAAACATGCATGCTTGCCACATAATCCCAAACTCTTGAGTGGAATTTTAAGTGTCAAAATTTGGTGATCTCAAGTTTGCATGAACATGCAAACTTGACTCTTTAAATAGAGTGATCATGATACTTGGAGGGGATTCTTCATCTTGATGAAAAACCTTGAGAAAAACTTCTCACAAACACTCTCTTTCACATATACAAAATCCCTCCCAAGTTTAGTCACTCACCGGATTCCACAATCCCGTTCTAAGGCCGGAGGATAGTGGAGAAGACACTAGTGGTGGTTCGAAACCGGTTCGTGAGGCAAAAGGAGTTTGAACTACAAAAGGTTAGTATTTAAACTCATTAAGTTTTAATACTTATGAACATGCTAGTGATTTACAATAATTGATGTTCTAAAAGTGCCTAAGATCCAAATTGCTTCCGCATGTGTTATATTAACACCATCATCTTACTCCGTCAAATGGGTCGGTTTTATCTCTGGGTTGATTCGAATTTTGTATAAGAAGGTGTTAATTTATTAGAAAAGTTCTTTTTCATTGGATCGTTCAACTTAGGATTTAGAGTTGTCTAATCAATGTCCGTTAAAATAATTAAAATAATGTAGAATCCTTAAATTTATCTAAGGGTAAGAAAGTGTTTCTTACTCCGTCAAATGGGTTGGTTTTATCTCTGGGTTGATCCGAATTTTGTATAAGAAGGTGTTAATTTATTAGAAGAGTTCTTGTTCCAACAAAAGTTTGGATCGTTCAACTGAGAATTTAGAGTTGTCTAATCAATGTCCGTTAAAATAATTAAAATAACGTAGAATCCTTAAATTTATCTAACGGTAAGAAAGTGTTTCTTACTCCGTCAAATGGGTCGGTTTTATCTCTGGGTTGATTCGAATTTTGTATAAGAAGGTGTTAATTTATTAGAAGAGTTATTGTTTCATTGGATCGTTCAACTAAGGATTTAGAGTTGTCTAATCAATGTCCGTTCAAATAATTAAAATAATGTAGAATCCTTAAATTTATCTAACGGTAAGAAAGTGTTTCTTACCCCGTCAAAAGGGTCGGTTTTATCTCTGGGTTGATCCGAATTTTGTATAAGAAGGTGTTAATTTATTAAAAGAGTTCTTGTTCCAACAAAAGTTTGGATCGTTCAACTGAGAATTTAGAGTTGTCTAATCAATGTCCGTTAAAATAATTAAAATAATGTAGAATCCTTAAATTTATCTAACGGTAAGAAAGTGTTTCTTACTCCGTCAAATGGGTCGGGTCTTATCTATTGGTTGATCTGATTTTGTCTAAGTAGGTGTTAATTTATTAGAAGAGTTCTTATTTCAACAAAAACTTGGATTGTTCAGCTGAAAATTTAGAGTTATCTTATCAATGTCTGTTAAAATAATTAAAATAACGTCGAATCCTTAAAATAAAATAGGTGAAAAATGGATTACTTTAGTTTCTCAATTCTCAAATTTTTCCCTTTTGTCTAAATCTTATCACTACTATCATCGTTGCTCGTTATTGTCCTCTATCAATCATTAGTCATTGCTTTATCATCATTGTTGTACCCATTTGGTAAACGAATGATTTGCTCATGCCCCAAATTTGGAACCATTGTTCAATGCTCCTGTAGTGTTCATGAAATTGATGAATCGAGTACTCAATGACTACGGGGACACGTTTGTTATTGTGTTTATAGATGATACTCTGGTATACTCCAAGACAGACTAGTAACACAAGTTACACCTCAACAGGGTTCTAACGATTTCGAGGGAGAATAAACGGTATCCCAAGTTCTCCAAGTGTGAATTTTGGTTACAATAGGTATCGTTCTCAGGACATATGGATGTTGAGGTAGTAACACAGTGGAACTATCCTACTACTGTTGTCCAGGTATGCAGCTTCTTAAGACTAGCAAGTTGTTATCGATATTTTGTATGATTACTCCGAAATAGCCCGGTCACTCAAATGCTAAAAATAATAATAATAAATAAATAAATAAAAATTCAAAAGGAAAAGTGTTTAGAATAAAGAGGAGAACATATAATAAATAAATAATAATAAAATAGTATCCATTTAGGGCAATCTTCAACGGAGAATATCTTTATTAGGGGTGTACATTCAACCCGACAACTTGACAATTCGGACCAACCCAACCCGAACTATAAGGGTTGGGTTGGATTAGCATTTTGGGTAGGGTTGGGTTCATTGTTTCTGAATCCGAACTAAATTGGTTCGGTTTTAGGTTCGTGGATAAAATCTTCGGATTGACCCGAGCCAAATAAAAATATATAAATTATGTTAAGAATATTTTTGTATTAATAGGTTTGTTAGAGTGGTAACATTTTATTTTATTATTTTTAATTTCTTATTTCTTATTTTGTTTAGTTTATGGTCTGCTCTCTTAATTTATCTGACACCCTATTTTAATTTTTATTTTTGTTATATACAATATCTTTAAATTAATCATTTTTATTATTTATCAAATTCTCAAGAAAATGTGATATTTAGCTGTTTTTGGTTTTATGACAATGTTGAACTATGTTAATATGTTACAATATTTTTTACGTGAATAAGTATGGATCGATTTGTGTTTGTTTGTAAACTTTTAATATATTTTATCTAAAATTGTATCGGAATAATTATAAAGTGTAGATAAATAAAAGTTTTAAAAAAAAATTTGACAACTCGATAACCCAACCTGGGTTGGGTTGTGTTGTATAAATTTTCGGGTTGGGTTGGGTTATCAATCCAACCAACCCGAACTTTTGGGTTAGATAAAAAATCCTCAACTCAACCGAACACGGATCATGTACACCCCTAATCTTTATATCTTGCAACTAAAATATAAAATATATTCCACAACTAACTTTATATGTCACTCGAGGGTGTATGTCAATCATACCCAATTTGTCTATCAGAAAATCAAATTGTCGTCTTCCAAAGCTTAGCGAAAACTTGATCACGACACATTTGTTTGCTTTGTAGACTTCCAATAAATAAATGAATTTTTCAGGAATATGCAAAACTGGAAACCTGAATTTCCCGGGAATGCGAAACTGGAAACATTGATTTACATTTTAGACTACTTGCATAAATGATTTACTCCGGGATCGGTAATTTTATCTCATTTAATTTGATTAAAATAAGTAAATATCTTGGCTGATCATTCTTGTTCGTGCATAATGATTTACTGGATTGGTAATTTGTCCTATTTAATTCGATTGTAACAAGTGAATATCCTGCCCGATCAAAATGATGAATATAATAAGGATGTGTTAAATCAACATTCGAAAATTTTGAACCAGAAAGAAAATTTTGATATTTAAGAACATCAAAATCGATGTTCCCTCTTAATCACTTGGAGGTTTTGGACACTGTCCTTCCATATTATATCGTTTCTAAGCAAGTTTTGACGTGTTTTGAAGCGTTTTAGGTCAGTATGACTACTGTTTAACAAATTTAAAATATTATGAGCAAAAGTTTGGATTAACTGATGTCTTTCGATGAATTAAATCCTTAATTTGTCCTAACACGATGTCATGGGACTACACAGGTGGGTTTCTAGGAGTAGGATCACACTAGCGTTAAAGGATATTTAGTGACTTTGGCCCATACTAACTAGGTGAGTAGACTCACGGTTGGAACGCCTTCAGGTTTGGTTGGATGACTTAAGTGATGTATGAAAGACACGTACTCTGTGGGCCATTTACGTGTCATTTTCTGATGCCATGATATGGTTATGTGATGCATGTACTTCCAGTATGTTATGCCTATGAGACATCGTTAAACCATGTATAGATAAGTATTATGCATCAAAATTTAGAGGTGTACATGGTCCGAGTTGAGTTGAGGGATTTTTTTGACCCAACCCAAAAGTTCGGGTTGGTTGGATTGATAACCGAACCCAACACGAAAATTTTCACAACTCAACCTAATCCTACCCCTTTATTCGGGTTGAATTGTCGAATTGTCGAGTTGTCGAGTTGTCAAAAAATTTTTTTTTAAGTTTTATTTATCCACAATTAATAATTATTCAGATACAATATTACATAAAATATATTAAAAGTTCACAAACAAACACAAATCGATCTATAATTATTCACATAAAAAAAATCAATGAACGAAAATTTTAACACATCAATAGTTTAACATAAAATATAAGGATAGATAATCAAATTAAATAAACAATAAAAATGATTTATTATATATATAGTAAAAATAAAAATACTATAAAATAAAATACATATTTGAGTGTCGTTAGAAGAGTTGAGGTACCACTCTGGCAAACCTATTAATACGAAAAGATTCTTAATATAATTTATATATTTTATTTAACTCGAGTTAACCCGAAGGTTTTATCCACGAACTCGAAATCGAACCGATTCAGTATAGGTTCAGAAAAATGAACTCAACTCCACCCAAAAGCTAATCTAACCCAATCTAATTGGGCCGGTATCTTGTTTATGAAGCCCATACTATAAATACCGAAACCCTAGTTCTTAGTGAAGGCTAGCTATAAACCATCGCTAAATTCATTCCGCGTGTCTCGTCTCTTTACTTCTGCAGCGGCATCTTCTTCAGCACATCCAACTCCGGCGGTGCAACTTCGATACGATGGTAAAATTCTGGTCTACTTTTTTTATTTTTGGTATCTGGATTTACTGTTTGGTGTTTTATTCTTTTTGTTTTGATTAATCTAGGCGCCAAAGAAGGATAAGGCTCCTCCACCGTCTTCCAAGCCTGCTAAATCTGGCGGAGGGAAGCAGAAGAAGAAGGTCACATTCTTCAAACTATATCTTTTACTTTATTTAAATTCATAGCTGTATCATATAGTAGGTGAACTGTATTTTGAATCATGCCGGTGTTATTGTTAGGAATGAGGTTATTTCAACTCTTTATTGAAGTATTTGGTTCTCCGACTATTTCTCTGTTTCAAGTGGTGTAGATCTTGTTTTTTTATGTTTGGATATTGCTGAGGTTATTTTTGGGAATGAGAATGTTTCTCTTCCTTGTCTCAAATTGTCAGATTTCGAAGTTTAATTGCATGTCTAATCCCTTCTCAAGGTGGCCTCGAGGCCTAAATCTCAAACGCTGCATCTATGATACTATGATGTCTTATGTGGAAAAGGCTTCTATCACTTTTACCAAATTTTTGTTTTGTATTAAACTTTATGTGGACAATCATGATACTTCGAAGCAACTAAAGATGAGGAAAATTAGTACTCTGGAGCTCATGAACTTGTAATTTTGGTTTTCGGTTCGTTTTTGGAAACCAAAATCGCGATTGTGATTTCAGGGTAGAATATCTCGTGCAATTTAGATGTGAACTGTAAAATTTTGATTCTAAATGCTAAGATTGTGCAGTTTCTCATTTTTAATCCTGTTTGTTCATACAACAGAAGTGGAGCAAGGGAAAGCAAAAGGAGAAGGTCAACAACATGGTTTTGTTCGATCAAGGAACTTATGACAAGCTTCTCGTTGAAGTTCCCAAGTACAAGCTTGTCACTCCTTCAATCTTGTCCGATAGGTTGAGGGTACGTTTTTAAACCTCGTCTCTTCCATAATATAGAATTTTTTTTAATGATTTTTCTTGCTTGCATACTCCTTCACTATGATTTAATTCTAGTTATTTGTCACTTATGACCTTGATACGATCAATATCTATCCTTTTTCATTCAAACCTATGTTTAAAACATTCAATCCATTCATTCTAAGATGCACACTTTAAAAACGTTGTGCTAGCACTTGTTCGACACAGATCAAACACTTGTTAGCCCAATGGATATGTGTTACAACACTGGTTTGACCAAATCATTATGCGTCCGACATTTATTAGATAATTGAACATTTGTTAAGTATATTACATAGACACATGATAATATATAACCAATAATAAATTTGTAACATATAAATGAACAAACCTATCAACTTCAAATTTTCTTCTGACATGAATCTGATATATTTTTAGAAAGTGTGTATTTTATTGAACATTTCATAGCCATGTTCTATATTTTCCGAAAATGGTGACATTGTGTACATGTCGCATTTGTGTCTCGGTCTCATATCCGTATCTCTTAGCATTCAATTAACTAGTGAACTCTGTTTATTCTGAACTCCCTATATCATATCTATAAACATAGGAAACCCCATGATTTCTTTGTACGAGTTCGCACTCTTCGCACTCTTGAAATAAAAAAGAACTTCAGAGTTCTTCTGTATTCGTATCGTGTTGTTTTTGAACCTGTTGGCTGCCACCTAACACGAGTTCAACTTTCAGATCAATGGATCTCTTGCACGAAGAGCAATCAAGGATTTGATGGCCAGAGGTCTCATCAGAATGGTCTCTGCACATGGCAGTCAGGAGATTTACACAAGGGCCACCAATACCTAAAATTCCTTCAATCTTAAGAGTTGCCTGCCATGAATTAGCGTCGTTACTCTAGTTTTTGGTTTTTTGGTTGAATGTCAACTTTAGATGGATGCTATAATTTTGCAATTTTTGTCTGATGATATCTTCCCTGTTAATCACTACTTTTAATATTTATCAAGTTTCCAACCATTCGGGATGTTTATTGATTCCTTCATAGTTATTTTGAATCTGCATTTGGGTTGTCAGTAGATTAGGTTTTTGCTCTAAACTAATCATTAGACTTTGAAATATTTGAAACACAATTAAAAAGAATCATCTGTTTGGTTGTTCTTAGATTACGTTTATAAGGGCTGTTTGTTGATCCCTTGTTTTGACTTCTTCTAATGTAATGAATATTTCAGATTGTAAACAAAATGACAAGGATGGCTTGATTGTTGCCCTCTGCCGACCGCCGACCGCCGACCTTTGTTGCTGCGTGCTGACTACAATTATTCGTTGACTGCTGTTGTTAGTTAAATAAATAAAAAATATTTTTAAATTTTTTGAAGATTCAATAATATTCTTAAATTAAAAAAAAAACTAAAAAATACATTTTAACTTACAAAATAAAAATAAATAAATTCAAGGAAAATATTCCTGAACTAATAATTTGGTTTAAAAATTACTATTTCCACTAAAAATTACTATTTTCTCATTTAATAATTTAAGTGTTAAAAATTTTCTCCATTTTTTTTTGACCGTATGAATAATGATTTTTTCATGTTGTTAAAGGGTTGAACAATGAAAATAGATGGCGAGTGCCTAATTGAATTGATCGGGTCATATAGAAACAAGGTTCAAGTCTACCAGTCTATTAGAATGTCTCATCTGCATACATCACTGCACTTCCACTTGACATCTATCGTGATAACGTCTCATCTCGTCGTGACTTTCTCTTGAATCCTCAAAACTTCTATCGCTCCATTCCCATAGGGGCAGAGAACCCATCGCTATCTCGGCTGTACTACCGGAGGCGCCAGGGAAGTGAGCATGCTCTTGAATTCTCAAAACTTCTGTCACTCCATCCCCGTAGGGGCAAAGAACCCAACGTTGTCTCGGCTGTGCTACTGGAGGCCCTAGGAAAGTCGGAATAGGAGAGCATGGATTAATACTAATTTTTCAGTATGATATTGGAGCTTGACCGAGTTAGTGAATTATACGCCCTAATCTAAACATTGATTATGAAAATGTATGATACGTAGCATGGTACGCGGATTACTATGTAGATCTTTTAAAGTTCTCATCTATATGTTGAGTATGTATGAACCGCTGTAGTATGACCCGTGCGTTTCTAAATAGGCTTTAGATATGAGTGTGCTTAACTCTCTACGGGAACAATTGTTTGTTGATGATATTTAGTATTCCATTACGGTTTAACATATGTATCATATCTGACCCTTGATTATAAGACTAATATCTTGTATCCGTTTATTGCTCTTTCCATTTCCCTTGTAATATATTTGATCTTATCTTATTCGGTAAATGATTATCGCAGATATTCTCATTGTTGTCCCTTGCACACTATGTTACGATCATGTATGTTCCTTTTCATGTCATCAAATTACTATTCTCAAGTGACCTCCGATAGCACGGAGTTATTTACCCCCAACACATATATATGTCTTAGTACAAGCACGAGGTTGCTCTCCTCGTGTTTATGATGCTGTCAGGTTACCCTAATGAGGTTGCTAGAACGCCACTAACTAAACTCTAGTTGATACAGACGTGGGGTTGCTTCCCTCGTGATTATGATGTTACCAGGTTACTACGATAGGGCTGTTAGATGGCCGCTAACTAACCTAAACGAGCTATTTATACCCAGCTCACATATGCATTTTAGTTGTTACAAGCACGTGGTAGTTTTTCTCATGTTATAATATTGTCAGGTTACTCGGATGGACTCTAGAGGGTCGCCAACTAACCTTTAGTAACGAGAAGTCGTTTATGGTTAACTCACATATGTAAGTAACGATAGCCCATAACCTTATTTTACGAGGGCTACTATTTGCCAAGTATTTTATACTCTCTCATACTAATATTTTGACGGGATTCTATTTATTTTAAGTTATTGATATGAAACCCAACGCTAGCAAATATTGTCTCTTTTGATCCTTTACGTCGTCAGTTTCAAGTTTTAAAACGCGTCCGTTAGGAAGAGATTTTTACACCCTTATAAGAAATGTTACGTTCCCTTCTCCAACCGATATGAGATCTTACAATCCACTCCCCCGGGGGTCATCGTCCGTTGTCGGGGTTTGATACCATTTGGAACAACCCAAGCCCATTGTAACAAAATAAAATAAAAAATATATTCCCTAAATGCTTTTCTGGATATTCCTCAATGTCCCAGCTATTCACGGGACGTGAGAAGTAGATGAATAATCATCCGCTTTCGGAAGAAATCGAAGAATTTCTCGAGAATCCTACAAGACCCATTTGTTCTTTTTTCTCTGACAGATAGTCAAAACTTCATACGGGTTCGAATCCTATTGAGAGGTTCACTAGAGATCAGAAATTATTGAATAAAGAACAAGATGTTTTTTTTTTGTCCCTTCAAGGCGATCGGAAAATAAAGAAATAGTTAATATTTTCAAGATAATTACGTATTTACAAATTACCGTCTCAATTCATCCTATTTCATCAGATCCGGGATGGGGAGGTGTTGGATGATGAAGGTCCCACATCGGCTAATTTAGGGAATGATCATCGGTTTATAATTAAAAGAATACTCTCTCCATTGGTACGAGGCCTTTACGAGCTGTGGAGAGCTCGTGTTCTTACATTTAAATTAGAATATTGTTTAAAATTTTAAATGGTAAAATATTTTAAAAATAAAATATTTAGATAAAATAAATGGAAAGGTTTAGGACGGAGAGACGGCGACGTATATTGCCCAAAGGCCGCTGCCCGCAACATCCATTTCTCTCCAACAATATTTTCCAATTCATCTCTTCACTTTTCAAATCTTGAATCCACAATCCTCCTGTTTTTCCATTTCCCGCTGTTCTTCTTGTAATTACCTTCGATTTGAACCAAAAATATTATGGAAATTCCAACAGATCGAGGTTCAGAACCCCTGCTTCCGATCCCTGTTTCGACGACTTCGAACTCAACCCTAGACCATGGGAATTCTACTCCCACTGCCTACAGTTGGCTATTCGAGTGCCATGGATTTTGGTACAAATTGTTTCTGATTGTCCCCAGTTTGCTATTCGTTCTGTACTTGGCATTTCGGGCGAGAAAGAGCTTGTCCAAGCTCTCCAATGGTCGCTCTTATATCATAGTTGCATATTACGGGACTCTCTGGATCGTTACTTTGCTCAACTTCGCTTGGTGCATGTTTCAGGTTCTTTCATTTTATTAACTTTTTCTTCGGGGAATAAGATCTCCAAGAACCCCTGTAGCATTTAACAATGAAATCTTAGCTTCTGTAATGGCGACGGGGGAGTCTTTTCTTTATTAGATGTATGCATAGAATTTGGAATTCGGTTCTGCAATTGTGTGTGCTCCATTTTTGAGCTTTAGATAACATTATGCTGCTTCCGTGTACTGATAAGTTTAGGTTCTATGGAAGTATGTGGTAAATGCAGTAGGAAACTTTAGGGATATAATGCTTTTCCTTGAATCTTGCCCCCTTTAAGTAATTGCTTCAAATTTGGACGGTTTGGTTTTTAATCCTCCTAGAGTGGGCGTGTGAATTGCATTTTGTGAATTTGTGAGGCTTTCGTAAGAAATGGGTTGTTGAGGATTGTTGGGAGGGAGTTCTACGTTTGCTAATTTAAGGAATGATCATGAGTTTATAAATAAGGAATATATCTCTATTGGTACGAGGCCTTTTGGGGACGCCCAAAGCAAAGCCATGAGAGCTTTTGCTCAAAGGAGACAATATTATACCATTGTGGAGAGTTGTGATTCTTAACATGGGTATGTTATTTGAAACTTCTTGTATCGTTCTAAAAACTTCAATTTCTTAAATGGAAAGTTCCGTATTTGTTTTATAAAATCTTGATAGACCCCGAATTATAAATATGTATCAATAGAAAGTTAGCGAGAGGAGCTGAAGAGGCTAAGAAATGAGCGAGCGAATATGTGATTAGTGGTGGAACTCATGGAAATATTTGTTGGTCAGCAGGGTTGCTTTAGTAGATTCTGTAGTACATATATATATGCAAAGACTGTAGAGGGAAGCGTCGTCTTGACTATCGATTAGTGGGTTCTAGAGAGGCGGGAAAGATAGCGAGAGGAGCTGAAGTGGCTAAGAAATGAGCGAGCGAATATGTGATTAGTGGTGGAACCCATGGAAATATTTGTTGGTCAGCAGGGTTGCGTTAGTAGATTCTCTAGTAGATATATATGCAAAGAGTGTAGAGGGAGGCGTCTTTTTGACTATCGATTTGTGGGTTCTAGAGAGGCGGGAGCTCGCAAAATCTCCCTTAGCTTGTAAGTTCGTAACTCTCATATTATCAATGCAGAATTAATTCCATTCTTCTGGTTCCATCAAATCTTTCCCACTTTTAATTTTGGTAATGCTATCGTGTCTCTTTTGTATGTCAAACTAAAGCTAAATTTGAATTTTCTCAAAACTATTCAAGGATTAGTATATGATAGAAAGCAAAAAAATATCTATAATATATACAGATAGCTACATAATGTGTGGTTTTGAAACGGTTACAACGTTTATTTTACATTTATTTATCCAATATCCTCTACCATTTCTATATTCATATCATTTCAGTACCTAAATTCTGGCTGCTTGACTCCTCTTCCCGTGACCTCCGTGTTTTTTGTCAATATTTTAGTGTGAATCTGTGACCCCACCCATATCTATATGTCTCTCATTTTCCTTCATAAATGCTGGTTGCTTGATTCCTGTGTTCTTGTCCTCTGTCATGTTGTTATATACATTTTCATGTGAATCTTACTATGATGTAAGCTGTGACTGGAGCATAGTGTTTGTAATTACTGTATCCAGATGCTCATAAGCCAAGTTCCAATATCATCCATTGGATTACAATTACCAATTAATTCAATTCTGTAGTTTGATTTGTCTGATAATCATTATCAACTTGGATTAAACAGGCATGGGAATGCACCTCTGGGAAAGAATTAGCATGGAATATCTTGTCCTTATCCACGACATCGGGAATGCTATTCTTGGAAGTCAGTTTGTTGGCCTTTTTATATCAAGGAAATCATGTGGGCAGCGTAGAAGCCCTCGCACGAACTTTCATCGTGTCAGGAATTTTTGTTGGCCTGGACTTGATTCTGAAGGTATATCCGAGAAAATACTCCTTAAATGACTCCTTTTCAGGTGCCTCTAGGTCTGCCGCTGGAGAACATTCTGATAGAAAAGCAAAAGTTTGATGTTTTAAAAAGGAGAAAACCAGCTGAAAATTAGACGTGTTTTTAATTTAAGATGCATACGCTTCGTACGTATATTCATTTACATAATTTTTAGAGATGGATTAATTGTAGGTACATTTATGTTCGGGCGCATCGGATGGAAGTTAACATAGGGTCTAGATCTTTCATTTCGAGTTCTGTATATACATGGGATTTCTTTGCTGTGTTTAAAGTGTTTGGATGTTCGATTATGTTTTTCAAGTACACAATTTTTTTGGAGGGCTGTACAACGTGTGGAACGATTCTTCTTACGTTACTGATTCGTTCTTGCCTTGCCTTCGTTTGTTCATTCCATTTTTAGGCAATTTATTTGTTTGGTTTCGGAGTTCCATTATTCATTTTAAGTGACGACAGTAAGCATCGAACAAAGTGGAACTTGTGGGTCGTCCACCGTCTGTTGATTACTGCAGCATATGGTTTTATATTGTTCATGTACCATTCAAGCCATAGAGAGAAATTACCAGGTATAATATCTTTTATCTGTATGCATCAATGAACTGTATTATCTTGCAGTGAGTATTCACTCTGTTACCAATTCTTCTGCAGCAAGACCTGCTTTCTACAGATATGTCGTTATCATGTCGTCTTTGAACGTATTGGCACTCTTTGCTTGCGGGATCGCTGGAAATGGAGCTGGTTTTGGCTATTGGTAAGGGCAGCATGATTAAAACCTCCATTGTGCTTAGTTTGATTTTAATTTGGTCTTTACGATTTTGGTTTAATCTCCCAAAGTTGTTGGAAGGGTCGGAATTGGCTCCAAAATTTGAGAGAACTCGCATTTTTTCAGCAAGTGTTCAAGTTTTTACTCGAGTTAAACTATTACATTTGGGATAATACACACACCACACGTTGCATGGTAGCTCATTGTCACTCATGGCCACTTTCTCCCATTCAAAGAAAAGTAAACACTACTTGATTATTTAGTTTGAGCATAACTCAACTAGTTAAGACATGTATCCTCGATCAATAGGTCAGAAGTTTGAACTCGAATGTTAATACACACACCACACGTTGCATGGTAGCTCATTTCACTCATGGCCGCTTTCTCCCGTTCAAAGAAACGAAAACACTACTTGATTATTTAGTTTGAGCATAACTCAACTAGTTAAGACATGTTTCCTCGATCAATAGGTCAGAAGTTTGAACTCGAATGTTAATTTAACCTCTTTGTAATATCTACTAGATACGAGCTGGTCATTTTGATGGTATATCATGTTTGTTTTTGTCCCAGGTTGTATGGTGCCACTGTCGTCTGTTATCATGCCTTCTATCTTCCCTTTCTATATGAACATTTTCTTGCCGATTTCTTCCAGGTTGTTTCACAATATCATTACACCTTCGTAGTTATTTCCGCTATTTTTCGATCTAAAGGACGTTTGTAATCTCGAGATTTGTATCGCTTTTTCAGGAGGACGATTTGCATTTGGAGAACGTATACTATTCGGAGATGAAGGATGCTGGTTTCTTTGACACCGACTGGGAGTGAGGATGGCGATTCCGTACGTAACGAAAGAGCTTCGTTGCTTATGTATGTAAATTTACTCGAAAACATATATATAACGGTGTTGCAAGATGCAGGTATGAATTTGGAGTGAGATTTGTGTCTCTACTGATCAGATCAATCTTATAGTCTTCACTGTTCTATGAAATCCTGCATCTTTCCTTACAAATATGTGTGTTTGTGTTTATCTGAGGATTCTCATATGGTAGATCTGTAAATAAATTGCTATTAGCAGCAAAAATAAACAGATAGGATTGGGATATCAATTTGGTTCATTCTAGCTTAGAGTTTAAATGGGGTCGTCCTATACTCTTAAAATCTCTATTTGTGGGATCCTATGTTGAACGGAACATTTTTTTTATAAGGATGTGGAAATCTCCCCGTAGTTTTAAAAACTGAGGGGAAGCTTGATAGAGAGTCAGACAATATCTGCTAGCGGTGAGATCCCATATTGAACGGAACATTTTTATATAAGGATGTGGAAACCTCCCCATAGTTTTAAAAACTGAAGGGAAGCCTGATAGAGAAAGCTTAAAGACGACAGTACCGGCCAGTGGTGAGCTTGTGTTCTTACACTATTGCTTTATTTGATAAGCGTTTTTTCCTTTTGTTCTATTTTAAATGGAACATTCTCTCCGCAATGGTGTACCAAAAGTCAAAAGGTGATTTGTTTTCGCTGATTTCTATGTCTAACCATTGTCTAACCATTGAAAGTATCAATGTTTTAAGTATTATAAATATTTATAAATGAAATGTCCCGGAAACTTATATTAAATTCTTTTTTTTTTTTTACGAACCAAACCCAAATTTGTTCTTCTTGATTTATTAAATATTCCTAAAACATTAATTTTTCCGTCCGTTTAATACAAGTATTCATGAGTCGGGTTGGGTTGAGGCAATTTTTAGATCCAACCCGATTATTCAAATTATCAAAATTTTAAATCAAAACAAGTAAAAAGGCGAGAATATTTACTTTCATAATCTCATCGTTTCGTTTTTTATTCGCAATAACTCGGGATTTAATCCTATAGAGATGATAAATGTTTCGCTTGAAAATTCAATGGGCTGCATTGCATCTCGATGATATCGAATCGTATTACAATATCATGAATAACGATATCGGAGTTATCAAATTGATTAATCGTCGAGAATTGAATAGTATAACATAGAAAAATCTTTTATCTATGATTGTATCATGAATCCCATTTTGATTCTAATTTTTTGCATTTTTTCTTTTCTATAATCTACCGTCCTCTCTGTTAAATAGAGAATATAACCCAACTCAGCTTAATCATAAATTATTTGGATTGAGCTGGTTTGGGTTGTTCCGATTATTTATTCAAAATTTTTATTTTAATAAAAAGTAAAACGTTCGTTCGTAAAATATTTATTTAATTATTTATTAAATCAATCTAGTTTTAGACAAACCCATGAACCAACTGAATTTTCATTTATTTGAATCCAACCTAATCCAAATAAGTTCATAATCAAACTTAAAACAGTGCAGGCATACTCAAACTTAAAACAGTATAGGTTGGGCTAGATTGATCGATTTTTTTTCTTCAGATTATCAGATTGTTTGAATACCTCTAAAGCTTAAAAAGTCAAAGTTAGACGGTTTCAAAGTCAAAACAAAATAGGGTTTTAATGATTGTTTGTGGTAGAAGATTTTATACTTCATGTTTAAAAAAAAATAAAGAAAGTCAATTAGGTTTGGTTTATTGATATATGAATGGTTGTCCATTCCCCAAGTCTTTGCTTTTCATCTTTATTGCTTTTGAGTCGGAAGGAAGAACACAATGGATATGCGACTTCTTGAAGTTTATCCCAACGAATTGAAGTTTACTTGTAAGTCTTTACACAAACCCAAATAGATCAAATTCTTTTCTTGTTTGTTTATCGTAAGCTATGCGTTTCTCGATCGATTGTTTTTTCTTTTTCCGATTGATTGTTTCTTCCTTTGCTCTTCAATTGTTGGATGATGATCAAATTCAACTTCTAATTATGAGTACCTGTTGTTAACTTTCGACTTCTTCGATCTCACCGACCTTAAGAGATAGAGTAGATATCAATTTTCGCTAAATTAAACTGAACTCGAGGGAAGAAGAGGTGTAGTTTCTAAGAAAAAGATTAAGTTTTTCATTTCAAGTATTGTACCTGGTGTGTTGATCTCTTATTGACTAGTCTACAAAAGAGTTTTAGGCGAAGTTGGTATAGATTGTCTGATCTCTTAAAATTCTTAGTATGCTCTGTGATTGTAACTTTGCCTAATCTTCCATGTCAAAACGAATTATTAAGATTATTAGTGAATGAGTTTCTTTGTGTTGTAAGTAGACCGTGAAACATGTTTGGTATTACTGAGGTACTGCCAACACGATAGGTGATCTTTTAAGTCGTTGGAGGAATCAAGAAACTCAACAACAACAACTATAACACGTGGACAACATGTTTGATGTCCTATCTACAACAAGACCTTTTGGAAACGTTGACTGAAGCGAAATTACGCTGTTAGAGGAGGATTCTAATGGCACCTTGTGCAAATAGAGAATCAAAGCAAATAAAACAATGTTTGCCTTGAAGACCACAATTGAAGAAGAGATGTTGGAGCACATTCGAGATAACAAGAGACCGAAAGAAGCTTGAGACACGTTTGTTATACTTTTCTCAAAGAAAAACAATACGAGGTTACAACTTTTAGAGAACGAGTTGTTATCAATCTCACAACACGACATGAAGATTACTTAGTACTTCCATAGAGTCAAGTCGATCTATTAGGAGATTACTGAATTGGATTTGAGGCCCATCATTGGAGAAGTTCGAATGAAGGGGATCATTATCCACAGAATGCAACTAGAATATAAAAACTTAGTTATTGGTATACAAGGATGACCCACTCAACTATCAAGCTAGACAAGAAACGATGACTAAGCAAATAGGAGACATCATGTTGAAGGGTGAATAAGAAGCGTTCTACACAAGTGAAAGTCGAAGCAACAATAAACTGTCCACCAAAGGTGGATACAAAAAACTTGAGAAAGGAAAAAGTGATAAGAAAACCGCACAACTTGGGAAGCTGAAAAGAAAGACAACAAGAATTCTAAAGGGAAGAAATTTGAAAGCATTTGTTATAATTGCGGAAAGGAGGGCCACAAGTCCAAAGATTGCTAGTTTAAGACAAAGTCCTTCGAAAGCAATGCAGTAACCTTAAAAAAAGAGATAGAGGATGAGTGGGATGCATAGGTACTATGTGCCTTAGAAGAAGATGAGCTTAGCTCATGGCGATAATGAGATAACATACCTATTATGAGAATGATTGGGTTATTGATTCAGGATGCTAAAACCACCTGACTGGCGATTAGAGTGGTGCAGCAGAAGCATACTGGTCTTCAGAAAAGAAAGTCTTACTCGACTTGAATGATATTGAAGAAATTTAGTCAAGTGTTGCTGCGTCTGAAGATCCCAGTGACACTGATGTTGGTGAGCAAGGAGTAACTCAACCAAGCGAACCTAGTGAAAAGAAAATGACAACTCAACAACTTAGATGGTTAGAAACGAGCCGAAAACCAAATCCAAAATATGCCAACACAACTATTATAGAAAACAGAGTTAAAAGAGTAGGAGGTGCATGAAGAACCCGGCTTGGTAGAAGATGATAGAGGAAGAGATTATAGCCTTGAAACAAAATTAAACTTGGGAACTAATGTCAAGACTAGGAGATGTCAAACCCATATCTTGCAAGTGACCTTACAAAATAAAGCGTCTCCCAGGTGGATTAATCGAGAGATACAAGGCTCAAATTGTAGCTCAACGGTTCTCTTAACAATATGAACTCAACTATGATGAAACGTTTAGTCCAGTTGATAAGGCAACCCTAATTTTCAGCCCAACGATTTAAGTTTTTGTTGAAGCAAGAACCCTTGAATCCAAGAAATTAACACCTCCTCATACAAAATTTGGATCAACCAAGAGATAAGATAAAATTAGATTACTTGATCAAAGATCTAGGAGCAAGATTTGGAACCTTGTTCTAAATTGAGTCACTCCACTATTGAACTTGATCAAGGTTTGATTGAATGACTGACAAGCAAGATTTGGAACCTTGTTCTAAATTGAGTCACTCCACCGTTGAACTTGATCAAGGTTTGATTGAATGACTGAGGAGCAAGATTTGGAACCTTGTTCTAAATTGAGTCACTCCACCATTGAACTTGATCAAAGTTTGATTGAAGTTCAATAGTTTGATTGAATAACTGAGATGCAATCTACCACAAGAATAGGGTAAAAAAAGTCTCCTTCGAGATCTCTATTTCATTCATCCAAAATCTTTCTTTTATATAATAATTTGTGCGTATTTATAGTCTCCCACAAAATAAACTTTGAATTCTTCGTATGCCTGTTAAAGAAATTAGTGGCCATAATTTAATCTCACCCTTTTGAATCTACACAAACGAAGAAGTCAATTGACTAACTTTCCACCATTTTTCCATCTTATCTTTAGGTCACATGTCCACCAACTTCCGCCTTGGTTTGTCATCGAACCACATTTTACTAGGAGAGGTACCACTCTGATACCATTTGTAATGCTTCATGCTTAGAATTCAGTTTAGAATTTGAAATATGGATTCAAAACCTGATGACTCCGATATTCTCTTGCATCTCTTGTGACATGATCATGTACTTCTCACTTCTAAGAGTGGAGACTATCTCTACAGACCAACACGAGTCCTTCAACATACGTTGTCTTCACTCTCATGCTTCTTAGGAAAAATTTTAGGATGTCACCAGAACATAAGATTGCTCAAAGAAAAACACATTTAAAATTTAAGTTTTTTAGTCATCCTATCCTTAAAGATCCCTATTATTAGGATATGGTCTCCATTCATTCATGTATCTTTCTACTTGGATGTCATATATATATAGACGAGGCTGAAGGAAGGAGAATGAGGCTTGATTGTTTTTAGTTAGTTAAAGGGCCACTCGGGTTTATTACTAGAATGTGTGGGGGTCGAGGTAATGGGAGGGTGAGAGATACCTAGATGAGGGACAAGAGTTTAGTGGTTATGATTTTGTTTTAGTTACTTAAACTATAATGTATTTATGAGTTTTATTAGTCTCAAGATCACAAAATTATTGAGGTTACGATTTGAATCTTAATAATACGTAAACTGTAATGTCTCAACGATATACTTGTATAGAAAAACTTTACAATGTTGATATGAACAATATACTCTAAGAACGTGTCAAGTGATACCCATAGCATCAAAATGCTAAGGATAGTGTTAAGATGCTAAAAAAATAACATTATACTCGTGCGTACTAGCGTAACATTGAGTCATTTCCCATCATTTCCTCCAAGTATTTTGGGTGCAACCATGTTACGAGATACCTTCTTAACGCTCTCCACTTGATCATTTTGACTAGTTTCCTCAAATATTGAACAAAGAATTGCGAGCCTCGAAGGTGTAGTCAAAAGTGACTAATGTGTCGAACAAAGGGTGTACTTCGTTCGAGGGCTCTAAGAAAAGAGTTGAGCCTCGATTAAGGAGAGGCTATTCGAGAGCTCCATAAGCCTCAGGGGAGGCTTATAGTGTACTTTGTTCAAGGGGACGATCGTTGAGGATTATTGGAGATAAGTCCCACATTGGTTAATTTAGTGGAAGATCATGGGTATCTTTTTTTTTTTTCTAATCTAGCTTCGAATACTACAAATGGTGTCCGAGTGTTGTCTTTTCAGATCTTAGATATAACATGCTTCACGTTAAGCATAACTTCTTAAAAACATTCTCAAATTAATTACGATATTTTTCTTTACGTAACATCGATCTCTGCCTTGTTCTAAACCTATTAACAAATTATTCATAATCTTCTTATAGTTCAAGCAAAGAAACAAGAGTCATGCACAATTCAACTTAAAAATAACACATTTGACCATGTTGCTTTTAAGGTATGAGTTTATTTATTTATTTTTTTTTTATTTCCTAGAAAATAAATAATTAATACGAGTTTCATTTTCAGGTTAAGACCACAAACTTTAAGAAATATTGTGTACGACCAAACATGGGCATCATCAAGCCATTGTCCTCTTGTCTAGTCACATGTATGAACTCCTTCCATTTAATTAACTTTTTTTAAATATTATTTTCATCGTACATGGTTCGAGTTGAGTTGGGTATAAGAATTTTTTTTGACCCGACCCAAAAATTCAGGTTGGTTGGATTGGTAATCTAACCCAACTGAACCCAGCCCAACCCTCTATCTTGGGTTAGGTGGTCGGGTTGTTAAAAAAAGAAAAAAATTAATTTTTAATTTTTATTTATTTATTCACCCTTATAAATAAATTAATTTATAATCACTCAAAAATAAACAATGTATTTAAAAATAGTATAAAGGTATGAATAGATTTTTTTTTTTTTTTTTTTTTTTTTTTTTGGGTTAATTTATTCTATTATTTAGAAATATACTGAAAGTTCCCAACCCAACTCGAAATGCTAATCCGATCCAACCCAATTCTTATAATTTGGGTTGGGTTGGTCCAGGTTATCGGGTTGAATATACACCCCTACTTATGACACGTGTTGGATATTTAGTTCGATTTCTTTTAGGAGGGTTGATATGATCGGATAATCCGAGCAACTTTAAAAATAGAGTTACAAGCTAACCGAACTCTACGGTACCTAGTTTAGAATATTTAACATTTGTAACAGTGACGTGGTGTGACGTGTAAATATTTGATGTTTGAACTTTATGATTTTTTTTTATTAATGTAACGTATATTATCGACAAGCAGTGTTTTTTTAAATAATTTTAGAAAAAGAGAAAAACACGACACCCGAACCTGAAAATAGAAAATTGGGTTGGGTTGTGAACTCTATTCAAGTTGTTCCCGTCATGAACCCGAGCAACCCAAAATTTAGGTTGATTTAAAAGATTTTTTCAACCCAACCCAACCCAACCCGAATGAATATTTGAAAGTATCGAAATTAGAATAGAAAATTTTCAACAAAATACACAAAATAAAACAATATTTTAAGCTTTAATTTAGTATTATCATGAAGCTTCATGTATATATGAACTAGCATATCTTGATCATGTAGTTACTATGCAAGCCCAAAGCGTGGCTCCACTTGATATGGTGTGCAAAGACAAGTTCTTAATCCAGAGCACCGTGGTTCCTACTGAGACAACTGTTGATGATATTACATCCACTACAATGGTAAATGTTAGCTTCATTGTCTATATACACTTTGATTTAACTATACATCATTCTCATCTATTTGAGCATGCACTAGTTTCTTACCTCATAAGTGAAAAGTGATGATAAATGTAACGACTCGAGTCCACCGTTGAAGGTTTAGGGAGAGGTTTCTATACCCTTGTAAAGAATGTTTTGTTCTCGTCTCTAACTGATGTGGGATCTCATAATCCACCCCCATTTGGGGTCTAGTGTCCTCGCTAGCACTCGTTTCCATCTTCAATCGATGTGGGATCTCACAATCCACCCCCTTTTAGGGTCTAACGTCTTCATTGGTACATCACTTGGTGTCTGGCTCTGATACCTTTAGTAACAGTCCAAGCCCACTGCTAGCATATATTGTCTTCTTTCGGCTTTTTCTTCTAGACTTCCCCTCAAGGTTTTTTAAAATGCGTCTACTAGGGAGAGGTTTCCACACCCTTATAAAGAATGCTCTGTTCTCCTTTCCAACCGATGTAGGATCTCGCAATCCACATCCCTTCGGGGTCTAGTGTCCTCGCTGGCACTCGTTTCCATCTTCAATCGATGTGGGATCTCACAATCCACCCCCCTTCAGGGTCTAACGTCTTCATTGGTATATCACCCAATGTCTGGCTCTGATACCTTTAGTAACAGTCCAAACCCACTGCTAGCATATACTGTCTTCTTTCAGCTTTTCCTTCTAGGCTTCCCCTCAAAGTTTTTTAAAACACATCTCCTCGAGAGAGATTTCTATACCCTTATAAATAATGATTCGTTCCCCTCTCCAACCGATGTAGGATCTCACAATAAATATAATGAACCGTGCCCTAGATCCAAAACCTAGATTCGACAATTTCCATTTACTCTTTACTTCTAAGGGCAGAGACTATCCCCATAGACCAACATGAGTCATTTCAACATATTTTATCTTCACTCACATGCATCTAAGAGATCACCAAATATAGAATATCCGAGTTTGGACAAAACATGCTTAAAAGACCCGTATTAGTCTATGAAGATAATCTTCATTCTTAAGATCAACGAGTAAGTAACGTGACCATATTGCATGGGATGTAAAGGAATATCGTGCTAAATCTGAATTCCAAATCCTGAACATAGGCATTACAAGAACTCATTTATATTGTGTCCAATGCTATTTTAGCATTAGACATGATTCACATATGCTCGAAAAACGATTCTCAAACTTGAAATAGGTCCTACCAACTAATTTCATTCCGTTCGATAATAACATAGTTTGAGCTTTCGATTTTTCGGTATTGTTTTTCTCTTCTTTTGTCACCTTTAGTTTGGAAAAAGTGGTAGCAAGAACATAGAAGAGACGAAGTTGAATACAATCATTGTTATCCCAAATGTTGAACCATTGAGGAAAGAGGTTGCTATTGAAGTCTTAGATCAAAGTAATGATGAGCAAATGGAAGAGTTGAAGTTGAAGATCACTAAGCTTGAAGTAAAGCTTCATGAGGTTAGTCTTTCACAAAATTTTGAGCAAAATAATAAGAGAATAGTAATATGAATCCTTCAAATCTGTTAATTTACAGGCCATGGTTGCTATTTCAAAGCTAGAACAAGAGAGGCCAAGCAATCTTAAAGCCAAATCCTTCAAGAACAATTGTTCAATTCTTTGAAACAATCATTTAATGGCATTTTATGATTGTGTTAAGCTTTTGAATTGTAAATATTCCGTGCAATAGTTACTAAATGATGAACGTTTTACTTTGTGCATACATCGATGTGATAAACAAATGACATATTCGATGTTGAAATGGATCAATGAAAAATATGTCATGGTGTATTAACTGCTTTACTTTATCGTTTGAAACTAATATCGATATTACATGGATGTGAAAGTATGTTAAGATTTTTTACCTTTAAAATGTTTTGACTCACTCTCCGTAGACAAATCTTGCTGAGAAACTCTTAGGATTTCGGGGCATTTGATTTCCACCCCTGCTCATGTGGGTGCTTCCCTGCTTCCCTCTAAGGTGGAATGCTCCGATTATTATTATTTATATTATTACATTGAAAACGTATTGAACAATTCAAACTTATGAGAGAGCATTGATACCTTGCCATTTACAGTATGCTCAAGATGGGAATGGCACTAATCTTCAATGCTCAAATTTCATATACAGAACTTCAAGTTATATATCAATCCTTCATATGAAACTCATATAATAACACTAATTATCTGTATTACCTCAAGAAGCGTCCTAGAAAAGTGCATACAAGCGCCACCATGTAGAGATACAGAACAGGAAAGCCTACTTGAACTCTCTTCAGCTCTGTCTTCCTCAACTCTGACTGCAAATTCAGAAATACAAAACAAATCATAGTTCAACAAATTTGCAGCTATAAAACTAGAACAGATGATCATATTGCTAATCAGATGTCTAAATTAGCAAGAATCCAGCTAAGAATGGCTCCAAATTCTCGGCATCACACACTGTAAGATCCCACATTGGTTGGAGAGGAGAACGAAGCATATGTGGAAACCCGCATTTAAAACCTTGAGGGGAAACCAAGAAGGAAAAGCCAAAAAAGGACGATATCTGCAAGCGGTGGTGGACTTAGACTGTTACAGTTTCGAAGTTCAATCTTCAATTCTGTCCTCGAATTTTTAAATGTTTCAGTTATGTATCTCAACTGATCTTTGAAACTATTTTTCTATGTTCTATTAACACCACTGACTAAATGAAGATATTGGCAAAACTATGGAACAAAAATATGGGCTGATTCGAAACAACGTGTTATGTAACATCAAATCCCTTTAAGAGACCATGACACCTTATTTTCTTCTACTATCCACTCCCTTGATCCTTTGTCTACCATATTCTGATATAGCAACCGACTACTTTTTAAAGTTTAGGGACCAACTAGATATCACTATCAAAGTTCGCTCACTAAATTGATACCCCTTGCCTCATTTCTTTCAAGGAAACGGGAGGAAAGTTCATGTAGATATCTAAGGATGTTGACAGAAAAAACTATATTTGGACATCAACAGATCAACAGAAATTATAAACTGTTTTCAGATGTACTTTCATATTATAACAATAAATGATATCGGTCAGGTGATGGTTATAAGAATTATACGATCAAGGGAAAATAGAAGTGTACAGAAAATTACGAAATTCTCCTGCAAGAATTTGTTTTCTTGGATGCTTATTTGCTTCTCCTCCTTTAGCTTTGAAATGGCATTTTGAGCCTGTAAAGAAAGTTTATCAATTCACAGTACTGATTAGCAGAACGTTTTCAGTTAACAGTAAAATAAGGTTTTGGGACAGTCTTCCCACTTCATCATTATGCTTAAAGTTCGTAATATTGGAGCATTATGTAATGGGAGACTGACCTCACAGAGCTTTAACTCAAGTTCACTGAGCTTTAACTTCAACTCCTCGAGATCCTTTATCATTTCCAGGTTCTCCAAATCCCCATCTATGACGTCGTTAGCTAAACTTGCTGGTTCAGGCTCTTCTTCACCGACATCTCTAGGAACCGTACCATTTCCGGGAACCTGGTACAATGCATAGAACAACCAAATTTTTGTGATTCGATAAGCAAAGAAAAGTGGTCGTAGCTAGATTGGAAGAGATATGCAACTGAACATAGATTCAACAAAACATTTAGCTATTGTCATGTGCCAAGTTTGAAAGCGTTGCACAGTTTTCATGTTCTAAGCTTCCAATGCATTCTCAAAACACTCTTCCGTGGATGCTTATCTAAGCATCCTAATCAACATGGGAAAAAAAGTAAATGTATCATGAAGAAAGCATACAAAAAAGGCGTGTATTGTGAAATTGTAACCATGTGTTTTGGAGGCAGGCTATCAACTCCATTAGACATAACATGGCTTTCGTGTGAAGGTTCCTGGTCTACAATCTCCTCTACTGCTGTAGATAGATTATTTGGTCCGGTAACTCCAAGAGCTTCCTCCTCCTTTAATGCTTGGGAAATGGATGGGCTAATAAGGGTTACACCCAACTTTTGTTCTTCTATGTACTTTCCTCCATCTTTGGCAAACTGAAATTAAAAAGAAAAAAAAAAAAAAAAAACAACAAACAAACAAAACAAATAATAATTAAATGCCAAAACAAGTAGCCAATTATACATAATAAATACTAGTAGAAGCATTTACCAAGCTAGAGGTTATGTCCTCATCAGTTGTATCAGCAGGAACTACTGTGCTCTGGATTAAGAACCTGTCTTTGCATAACATATCAGGCAGGGCCAGCTTTTGTGCTTGCATCCTAACTACATTAAGAATCATTATATAAAATTTGGAAAGCAGGAAAAGTTATAGGCAAGTACAGGACTTAAAAAGAAACGGAGAAAGGGATAAGGAAAGAATGAGAGCAGTAAGACGAGACTATGGATAGCCCATGATTATTCTAAGCACTTGAGCCAATCATTGATGTCAAAATAGTTGGATTACGATAAAAAAAGAAAAATAGAAGGATATAAAATATTAGTTAGAAAATTATCAACACATAAAGTATTTCATCATAAAATATTAACTATTGGACTAAAAATCTTACGCAGGACAAACTAAACAGGCCACGGTACCCTGAAGTTGGAAAACAAAGGAAAAAAAGAAATAGGTTTAGATTTTCTGCTTCTGAAAGCAAAGTACACCAAATAGACTACAACATGAAATGGAAGCACACAAAAAATTATGATAAAGCTAATAAAGCAAAGAAATTAGAAGCAGAGGAAGACTGTAGCCTCAAATGGCCTCATTAAAGCCTTTAAAAATAAAGACCACTCAAGACTAGAAATAAATATGCCACCCTACATCCCCTCCTGGAACAAAATGAGAGAAAATATAAAGCCTTGAATCAAAAGTAAATACCCGTGAATTCACGAGTTGAGTTTGGCTCGATGATTCCGACCTTTGGTCGGACAAAATACTTATCAGGGGACGTGGTCTTAACCTGAAAAAGAAACTCTGTTCATTATCTTGCATCCAACATAACAAGTGATCTCAATATAATGCATCATAAATCAGTACATTATTTGTAACCCATATGAGACAGCGACAGAGAGAAAGATTGGTCACCCATACCTTAAAAGCAACATGGTCAAGCATATTATTTGTTAGTTGAATTGAGCACAAGCTATGCTTATTTGGTTCACCTGGAGGCAATAGAAAGAAAATATGATCGAACGAAATTAACTCGGATTTGGAAAAGGTAGTGGATGATAAAAAGAAGTGAAAATAACATAGCATTGTTCATAGAAAAAGAAATATCTAAAGTAAGCAATGTCCTAGTAGCAAATCAGAAAATATATTCAGCACAGCAGACATGAAACTTCATTTGAGGTAGCTTAGTGAATTAAATCCAGAGCAGACATCATACAAAATGTCATGCATCAAAACTTCAGCTTGGGATAACTTTAAAGAAACACTCTTTTAATAAGCAACTTTCAAGAAAAGCACAACGATGAGTTTAACATCGTTTTTAGAAGAGTAAAAAGTACTTCAAACTAATTAAAAATGCTTTTTCAAACTTCAAGTGACTGATTAAATTACAATTTTAAAATACTGAAAAGTGTGTGACAATACTTCAAAAGTAAGTATTTATTTAGCGCTATTTATCAAAAGTGCTTATAAAAATGTGTTCCACCTTAAAGCACTACGACCAAAACTCATTTCAAACTTAACTCTAAGCGCTTCTCTTAAGAGTAATTTTAAAGCGTTTTCAAATTTATAAGAAAACGCTGCCCTATCTTGTGAGATCCCACATCGGTTGAAGAAAGGAACGAAACATTTCTTATAAGGGTATAGAAACCTCTCCTTAGTAGACGCGTTTTAAAACTTTGAGGGGAAACCCAGAAGGAAAAGCCCAGAAGGAAAGTCCAAAAAGGACAATATCTACTAGCGGTGTGTTTGGGCTCTAACATATCTATACAACCAAATACCAATAATAATTCCAGAAATCCCAAACTCACTCTTCAGCTGTGATCAAAACTTTAAAGTACTGAAGAACATCCAAACAAGAAAATCACTTTGCTTTCGTCATCAAAGATCAAACAGTTCATAGGAAGGAAAGAGAGCAACAGCAACTAATTGTCTGTGATGTTTCCGGAGAAAATCGGTGAACCACAAAACAAAAGTTTAAAGAGAAAAGTTGATTGATTCTGTAGACTTACAAATGAACTTCAATTCCTGAGGATGAATTTCCAAAAGCCTCATATCCATACTTCACTCAGATTGAAAAGCAATTCACTCGGCTACTAAATGAAACAACTGTCCTGCACAATAAGATTAAAACAGAGACTTCTTGGGGGATTATGCAAACAAAAGGAAAGGAACAAATCCAACTCAATCATAGAACCTCAGCAAAATGACAGAAGTCTCGCATCCATATAAGAACAAATAAGCGAATTAAATTATTCGAACTCATCGATTATAAAAAAAGACCCTATGATTTCAACAATAAACAATTACTAAAAGCTCCAAAATCGTTTTCAGACCAAACAATTATAATATTCGAAATATACTCTATAAAGTTGAATGCGTAATAACTCACAAATCACAATCAACAAGAAATTTCCGACAATGATTAATTCAGTATGCTAATAGATATCACCAGAGCTCAACCGATCAGCTGAAAAGTTAAACAAGAGAAGAAAAAGGCGTATTAGTAGAGACTAACTGGATCACCATTTTTGGAACGCCATACGAACAAAAACACAGTCCACTGTAGAGCACAAAGCTACGGAATATTCTGATTAAAAAAGTAAAAGGAAAAGCAAGGAACGGAGTTTGATCATAGAAATCCAAAGGCGTAAAAGATTGGAACAAGGAATCAGAAACGAATACAGAAAAGTGGAGAAGGAATAGAAGTGATTCGGAGAGAGAACGAAACCTGTTGCGTTGTGGAACGGAGAAGAGAGAGTGAAATGGCGGAATAATTGTCGTAGAAATAGCGCCAAAAGTTTCTTATTCAATTAACTGTTCATGTGAAGATGTGAGATTTAGAGTATCCACGTTCTTCTTGGAATTTAAGCTAAATTATGAAAAAAACTAAGAGAAATTTACCATTTTACCCTCGAGATTGTCGCGAATTGTTCCCTTGTTGCTCGTGTATTCAAGGTTAGTTTCGTCTCATGATAGTGGACTACGTCGTGGATTCAAATGATTTAAATCATCAATAGTTCTCTCTTTCTCGAATTATCTCTAGTTTTTAAGTTCTGAATCAAAGTTTTGTTGATTTCTCGAGAATCCATCTCGTCACCGTGCATGTTATGTTTTAAGAGATTTTTCGTCTAATCTATCATAGGAGAAGTACTTAAATACGTAGATTAGTTACAAGAGGACTATTACTGTCATTGTGTGTTCGTAAAAGGTGAATAGGATAGCATCGCTTGGTTTACGAGTGAGGAAGAAATGATTCACGAATCGGGTTGAGTCAAGTCCAACCCTCAAATCAAATGATTTTAACCGCTTAGGCACAAAGCCCAAGTCCAAAGACAAACCCCATGTAACCCACATTTAGTAGACCAACCCGAACTCAACCCATGCAACTAGGCCCAAACTTGCAACCCACAAACGCCCGACTTAGCTCAAGTCCATGTGCACGAAGCAAGTGGACTTTTGATGAAAATGTCATGTACAGAGACAAAGAGAAGATAAACTCTGAGACTACAAAGCAAGTGGGAGTTGAGTTTGAGTTGCTAAAAGATTCATCTAGTGATGTTATAGCAGATACGCAAGAAACTTCTAAGACTATTGCTGAGGAACTAGAAGTGGAGCAAGTGAAACTCTGAGACTGCGAAGCAAGTGGGAGTTGAGTTTGAGTTGCTGAAAGACTCACCTAGTGATGTTGTAGCAGATACTCGAGAAACTCCTGAGACTATTACTGAGGAATCAGAAGCGGAGCAAGTGATACTTGAGCAGGTGTTGAGAAGATCATCCAGAACTATCAGAGCACCAGATAAGTATTCATATTCATTACACTATCTGTTGCTGACTGATGAGGGAAACTAGAGTCCCTTGATGATGTCCTACATTTGAAGGATACAACTAAGTGGGAACAAGTCATGGATGATGGGATGTCTAGGCTTCAGAAATGCGTTGCTCTTTCATCTACTGAGGCTGAGTATGTGGCAATAGTTGAAACTAGAAAGGAGATTATATGGATGATAGACTATCTAGAAGAATTAGGCAAGAAGAAGCTCCAGATAGGTATTCACCTTCATTACACTATCTGTTGCTAACTGATAAAGGGGAACTAGAGTCCCTTGATGATGTCCTACAGTTGGAGGATACAACGAACTGTAGGATACAACCAAAGTGGGTCCCTTGATGATGTCCTACAGCTGGAGGATACAACCAAAGTAGGAGCAAGTCATGGATGATGGGATGTCTAGACTTCAAAAATGCGTTTCTCTTTCATCTGCTGAAACTGAATACGTGGCAGCTGAAGTTAGAAAAGAGATTACATGCATGATAGACTATCTAGAAGAATTAGGCAAGTAGAAGCTCGAGAAGATTCTTCAGGTAGATAGTCAAAGGGCCATGCAGTTGGTGAGGAACCCAGTCTATCATTCAAAGACAAAATACAGAAGGCGATACCATTTCACTTGTAGGTTAGTCGAAAATGGTGATGTGTTTGGAGAAAATAGAGGGTACAAAGAATCTAGCAAACATGTTGACAAAATGTGTTGATGTTGGAACATTGAGGTTGTGCAATGCCTCAATTGGTATGGTGCAAGATTGAGAATGAAATTTTTGGTTGACTCGATCAGTCTCTAAGTGGGAGATTGTTGGGATATGGAGTCTGATGCTTAGAGCATCAATTGTTGGGATATGGAGTCTAATGCTTAGAGAGGTCACTTTTAAAATTATGCATTTACGAACTAAACTTGTTAACATAGCAATAGTGGTCTAGTGGTAGAATAGTACCCTACTCGGGTATAGAGTAGGCACGGCTAGTGCATTATTGGGCCTAAAGAGAACCGGCCCGCTATCCTTCCACCGACAAGAGCGAAAAATTATGCATTTACGAACTAAACTTGTTAACATAGCAATAGTGGTCTAGTGGTAGAATAGTACCCTACCCGGGTACAGAGTAGGCACGGCTAGTGCATTATTGGGCCTAAAGAGAATCGGCCCGCTATCCTTCCACCGACGAGCAAAAATGGATGTTAGTTTAGAACTTCCCAAGGGATTATATTGGGCCTATGAGAACCAGCCCGCTATCCTTCCACCAACAAGAGCGAAAGGTTACGTTGCTCTGTTAAACCAGCCTCACGCGGTTTCCTCAACTTTAAGGGCCATAGACACTGGGCCTTCACCTAAAATCCATGGTCCAACTCCCTACTTGTAATGGACAAGCCAGAGAACTACTCTTCCAAGCCAGAGAACTACTCTACAACCCTAACCAATGGGCTGAGCCAACTTCCAACCACTTTATTGCCCCCACATGGGTTACAAGCTCACATTACCAAGCTCAACAATTTCTTTATGACAATGGCTGCTTTATAAAGACTACGTGCAAATTTAAATCTGTCAATGTGGGATTGTTGTAGTTGAGAAATCTATCAATCTCACCTATTCAAACATTTTTAACGTCTCATATTTTAATATTTTATATGTAATTACATGATATCTCTTAGTTTAATTTATGTGTTTTTAAAATGTTAAATTATGTGATCATAGAATGATAAATTCGTACGGCTTGGGTCACTCCAACTAGTAACGAGGTTGTATGGGTTTACTTTGGTGAGATATATATTCTCGACCAACTTTGTAAGCCTATAACTTGAGGTACAATCCATGCCAAGATGAGTTCTTGGTCCATATCTCTTCCTGGTAACGTGGTCTTTAAGTTATATAAAGAAATCAAGTGTCAAATTGGTGGAAGTCGAGTTTCAGGCATAGATGTTAAAGGGCGTGTGCGTCTTCTTCATGTAATTGAGGAAGTAGACGATGATTTGACCGATTCAATTGAATCAAACACGTTAGTTTAAAATCGACCCAACCACTTTTTAGTTTATTTGCACCCTTTTCCAACCGGTTCTCATAAAAATCTTTTTGTTCTTCTTAAAAATAGACTCAAAGATGGACCTACCAAAGAAATTTTATATGAATTTGAATATAGGAAGCTAGATAACCGAGGACTGGAACATAAACGATGGGTTGTGTAGCCATTCTCGACTTATCCTTATAGGAATCGTTTGGATTTCTATATTAAACTTATGTGTAGTATGAATAGTATGAATATGAGAGAATTAAGTTAGGAATTGTGAGCAAAGGACCTTAATCCAGCCTTGTTCTTGAGATTAAAGAGACTTCCAAATAATCTAATCTCGGCACTGCATGAATTTATAATCGAAAATAAGTGTAAAATGACTAAAATGTCTCTACCGGTTAGTTTATGAACCAAATAAACCGTACATAACCTAAGAACTTTTATATGACCTATTTTCAGGGATACAAGAGGTTATGGCAAGATTTTAAAGTGTTTGGAGCACGTTTACGGACTAAACCAAGACCTAAGGATAAAATTACTAAAATACCCTTTAATTTTTGTAGATATTTCAAGGTCCGAACAACTTCTGAATGACTTAATATTTTATGTAAGGCCTATCTAAAAAGACATAAAGGTTTAGGCAGTTTAGCCAATATTTTAAGGTTTTGAATCAAGTTAAGATTCAATAATTCATTAACTAGATACGATGCGTTGCTAGGAATATTTAGTAGGATGTAAGTTTCATGTCTTGCTCGCTTAGATGAGATACCTTGCACCGTGTTTACAAGACATCCACCCATATTTTGATTTTGAAGGCTCATAGGATATCTTGGTAGGATGTCAAAATTCAGGTTCATGATGTTTGCTGATCATATGACTTTTTCGGTCCGGTGTAGTAACATGAGGCATGATGGGGATAGCTACCAAGTTAACTACATGTCATGGCTCATGATACAAGAAATTAAGATGCTGAAATAAGTCGTTGGTTAGTACAAGAGGGAGTATTACCTTAGTCATGAACTAAGAATACCCTCGTAAGAATCCATGAAGTTCAAGAAGTATTGATACGAACCAACGCATCTCAATCATACAATACTTCAAGATACTTCAACTGGGGCTTCATTTATTCATAGATGGTTACAAATTTGCGATGAATGATTGAAATCTAGATTGATGGTGTTTCATTAATCCATTTTAAGTTTACAGACTTTTTATTTAGTTTTAGGTTACATTTACATATTGACTCGTTATGATCATAAAGTATGAATGTTACAACTTTTGAAATGTCTCAAGGAAGGTGGGGGATTTTATTTTGAGGCTATATAAAGTCTTGTACGTTATCTTTGTAAAGAAGAATTGAAAAATGCAGTAAAAAGAGCATTTGTGCTTTCTTTTAGCCAATAACTAAGTTTCTTTTCAATTCTATATAGCTTATGTTGCATGTTTAGAACCATTCAAGCTTGACATGATCAATTTTTGTCGTGATGCATGTTTAGAACCATTCAAGCTTGACATGATCAATCTTTGTCGTGATGCATGTTTAGAACCATTCAAGCTTGACATGATCAGTCTTTGTCGTGATGCATGTTTAGAACCATTCAAGCTTGACATGATCAGTCTTTGTCGTGATGCATGTTTAGAACCATTCAAGCTTGACATGATCAGTCTTTGTCGTGATGCATGTTTAGAACCATTCAAAGCTTGACATGATCAATCTTTGTCATGATGCATGCTTAGAACCATTCAAGCTTGACATGATCAGTCTTTGTCGTGATGCATGTTTAGAACCATTCAAGCTTGACATGATCAATCTTTGTCGTGATGCATGTTTAGAACCATTCAAACTTGACATGATCAGTCTTTGTCGTGATGCATGTTTAGAACCATTCAAGCTTGACATGATCAGTCTTTGTCGTGATGCATGTTTAGAACCATTCAAGCTTGACATGATCAGTCTTTGTCGTGATGCATGTTTAGAACCATTCAAGCTTGACATGATCAGTCTTTGTCGTGATGCATGTTTAGAACCATTCAAGCTTGACATGATCAATCTTTGTCGTGATGCATGTTTAGAACCATTCAAACTTGACATGATCAGTCTTTGTCGTGATGCATGTTTAGAACCATTCAAGCTTGACATGATCAGTCTTTGTCGTGATGCATGTTTAGAACCATTCAAGCTTGACATGATCAGTCTTTGTCGTGATGCATGTTTAGAACCATTCAAGCTTGACATGATCAGTCTTTGTCGTGATGCATGTTTAGAACCATTCAAGTTTGACATGATCAATCTTTGTCGTGATTTAAATCTCAAAAAAGTATTTTTATCCTGAGATATTCTATCAACAAAGTAATATGAATCCTACTTTCCCTTGAAGTGATTCCTTATCAAGTATGATAAGAACTCTTAGAGCTAGAACCTAAAACCTCGGGAAAAGAATGCTCTAGGGTAAAGAAATATAACATTTAAGAATGCACAACTCAAGTCTTAAGCCTACCGTGATATGAAAACTGCTAGGTGACACTCTAAATCACTTAAGATCTTCCATGATATTTCATAATCACATGGCCACATCACGAGGAATGCAGTGGATTATCGAGGCCATCAGTTATAGCCCAATGGATCTTGACTTAACGAAATGTTGGGGCCCAAATCTGGATCCCAACTCAAGGGGATGTCAGGGTAGTCACAGGTTGAATCTAGATCGAGACTTGAGGAAAAGTTGGGGCAACCATGGGCCAAATTTGGAATCGAAATCCTAGTAACATCCAAATATAGGTCTCTAGGATCATACCACCGAAGGGAGTATTTAAGAAACAAGAACCAAGTATTGTGAATAAGAACACGAACAAGGGTCAAGATCAAAATTTTCAAACCTATGACCCAAAACCTCAAAACCAAGGTCCTCTAATAAGAACCGCTTGAATAAATCTTCAATTTCTTGAGCCCTCTCTTACAGAGAAGTTTGTACCCTTTTCGTTCATAACTTTCTCGAGTTGTCTACCGTTTAACCTCTAACTTTTTAATCGATTTAGGTCTGTTGTTCTTTTGCTTAAAATGTTGATACACGTGCTAATGTCTTATACTTTTAAGAAAATTAGTTCGAATTTCGGTTCACTTGTAATTGATTTGTAACGAGAAACCTACACATTCGTGCAATGATTTTTCCAAATAAATTGTAACTTTGAATTAGTTTCTTCAAATTTTAATTTAATCAAACCATTTAAATTAGATTTTATTTTATTACTAACAACCACTTCCATAGACGCTTGTGATTGTGATGTCCCGCATTGGTTGGGAGGAGAACAAACCACTATTTATAATGGTGTAGAAACCTTCCCCTAGCAGACGCGTTTTAAACCTTTGAGGGGAAGCCCAAAAGGGAAAGTCCAAAGAGGACAATATCTGCTAGCGATGGATCTTGGTCGTTACAAATGGTATCAGAGCCAGACATCGAACGATGTGCCAGCCTTCTCGCTGTTCCCCGAAGGAGGGTAGATACGAGGTAGTGTGCCAGTAAGAACGCTGGGCCCCAAAGGGGGGGGTGGAATTGAGGGCGGTCCACATCTCTTGGAGGAAGGAAAGAGTGCCAGCGAGGACGCTGGGCCCTGAAGGGGGGTGGATTGTGATGTCTCACATTGGTTGGGAGCCCTAAAGGGGGGTGGATTGTGATGTCTCACATTGGATGGGAGCCTTGAAGGGGGTGGATTGTGATGTCTCACATTGGTTGGGAGCCTTGAAGGGGGTGGATTGTGATGTCTCACATTGGTTGGGAGCCCTAAAGGGGGGTGGATTGTGATGTCTCACATTGGTTGGGAGGAGAATAAACCACCATTTATAAGGATGTGGAAACTGGGACATTGGTTGGGAGGAGAACAAACTTGGAATTGAGGGCGGTCCCACATCTCTTGGAGGAAGGAAAGAGTGCCAGCAAGGACGCTAGGTCCTAAAGGGGGTGGATTGTGATATCCCACATTGGTTGGGAGGAGAACAAACCAACATTTATAAGGATGTGGAAACCGAGACATTGGTTGGGAGGAGAACAAACCACCATTTATAAGGATGTGGAAACCTTCCCCTAGCAGACGCGTTTTAAAGTCTTGAGGGGAAGGTCGAAAGGGAAAGCCCAAAGAAGACAATATTTACTAGCGGTGGATATAGGCCGTTACAGTGATTGACATGATTGGTTAAGTTTATTTATCATGTTATTAAGTATGTTTAATCTTAACTTTCCTCAAATTTTAAACAAGTTAATCTTGTACGGTGGACTTGTTTAACGAGTTATTGGAGGTGGCAATGTTCCCCAAGATTGAATTATGGTCAGAATATTACCAAATAAGGATAAGGGAGGAAAACACTCGACGTTTAGTTCAAGGTACGATCACTATAAGTTTTTGGTCATCTTGTTTGGTCTAATATATATGCTTGTAGTGTTCATGAAGTAGATGAATTAGGTGTTTAAAGAATGTCTCAACACATTTATGATCATGTACGTAGACAATATCGTGAGCTACTCCGAAGATAAATATGGAACATGTAATGCACCTTAAAGAGTTTTGACAATCTTGAGGGAGAACAAATTATACCCAAAACTTTTTAAATGCTAATTTTGGCTACATAAACTCTCCTTCTTGGGGTGCACGGTATCAAAATATAGAGTGGTCGTGAATCCAGCTAAAGTAGAAGTCGTTACCAAGTAGACACATCCCCCGAGTATAAAAGTGGAAAAAAAATGGACGTCAAGTTTAGACTTCACAAGGGATTATATTGGGCCTAAGAGAATCGGCCCACTATCCTTCCACCGACAAGAGTGAAAGGTTACGTTGCTCTGTTATACCAGCCTCACGCGGTTTCCTCCAACTCTAAGGGCCATAAACACTGGGCCTTCGCCTAAAGTCCATGGCCCAACTCCCTACTTGGAATGGACAAGCCAGAGAACTACTCTACAAACCCTAACCAATGGGCCAAGCCAACTTCCAACCACTTTGTTGCCCCCATATGGGTTACAAGCTCACATTACCAAGCTCGGCGATTTTCTTATGACAATGGCTACTTTATAAAGACTACGTGCAAATTTAAATCTATCAATGTGGGATTGTTGTAGCTGAGAAATCTATCAATCTCACCTATTCAAACATTTTTAACGTCTCATATTTTAATATTTTATATGTAATTACATGATATCTCTTTGTTTAATTGATGTGTTTTTAAAATGTTAAATTATGTGATCATAGAAGGATGACTCCTCGGTCGTTGCTTGAGCATCTTCATCATACTTGGAGTCTTACACATATGGCTTGGGTCACTCCAACTAGTAACGGGGTTGTATGGGTTTACTTTGGTGAGATATATATTTTCGTGTCTTGCCATGTAAAGTTATGACGAGGTTGTATGGGTTTACTCTGGTGAGATATAACGAGGTTGTATGGGTCACTCCAACTAGTAACGAGGTTCCATTACACTATGTTATGAATGAAATGAAACGTTATGTATGTCATTTCATGTCTTGCCTGGTAAAGTTACGTGATGGATTATGTGATGATTGTCATGTTTACATAATGCATATATGTAATATGTCTTGGATGAAAGCGGAAAAGGAATGATGTTAATACTATGCTATGAATGTATGAATGTAAATCATGGGGACCTCATGCATGTATCTATGTCATGCGCATCGTGATATTTCTTCGTTATGTGATGTAAGTACGGATGCATACCTTCGATATTATGTTCTCCATGATATCATGCAGGCTTTTCCTTTTTTGTGGCATTCGGTAACGTGTAACGTGTTGTGTCTGACCAAGTTAGACCTAGGGGTACGTACACGAGCCTGCCTAGTGGGTCCAAAGTACCATACATCCAACCCTGCCTGAAACTAGAAAGAGTCCAAGGCCATGTAACGGTTTTAAACGATAGGTCCCAATCATATTATATGTGTGATTGCATTACTAACCCAAACATTGGGGTGACTCACTAAGTATTTCTTAAAATACTCAAGCCCTGTGCTACTAGTAGCACTATGACATCGACGTCCAGTACCACCTTTGGAAGGCCAACGTGGTTGCCGATGCCATAAGTAGGAAGACGGTTCATTCGTTAGCATTAATCATGAGAGAGCCCCGAGTACAAACAAATTTTCTAACAAGCTGGGATAACAGTGACAATGGAAGGAATTAGAGCACAGCTAGCCCAACTGACAGTCCAATTCACACTCCGACAAAGGACCATGTTTGCATAAGTAGGAGACCCTGGGTTAGGAAAAACACTTAATGAGTTAACGGTAGGACCAATTGATAGCTTCTTCACATCGTCTAATGGCAAATTACTGTGCCAATGATGTTTGTGCATACCGACAGTGGAAGAATGGAAAATGAGATACTAGGCGAGACATATAATCCCCGTTCGCTATGCACCCCGGTGGTACCAAGATGTATCAAGATTTAAAGCAACATTTTTGGTGGCGTGGTGTGAAGAAAGACATAACAGAATTTGTGAGTGAATGTCTAGTATGCCAACGAGTCAAAGCACCTAGACAAAAAATGGCGGGATTGTTACAACCCCTCAGTGTGCTAGAATGGAAATGGGAGAATATAGTCATAGATTTTATAGTATGGTTGCCAAGAACGTTGAATGGTTACACAATCATATGGGTAAATTGTGGACAGATTGACAAAATCAACACATTTTCTTCTGGATAAAGCCTACATAGTGGACAATTGAGCACAGTTATACCGGAAGAAAATTGTTATATTGCATGGAGTTTCTGTGTCAATTGTATCAAATCAAGACCTACACTTTACGTCGGCATTTTGGTGTAGACTTCAGAAAGCGTTAGGTACTTGCCTGGATTTCAGTACAACTTTTCACTCATAGACAGATGGTCAAACAGAACGTTTAAACTAAGATCCTATAAGATATGTTATGTGCCTTTGTATTAGACTTCGAAGATAGCTGGGACATGAAATTACATTTAAGGGAATTTGCCTACAATAACAGCTTTCAAGAAAATTGGCATGACACCGTAAGAGGCTTTGTACGGAAAATGATGTAAGACTTCATTGTGTTGGGACGAAGTAGGGGAACGTGAGTTGGTAGGTCATGAATTAGTTCATGAGGTGGTACAAAAGATCAGATTAGGAATGCACACTGCTCAGAGTAGACAAAAAAGTTATGACGACAAAGGAGCCTAGAATTTGAGGTGGGCGACATGGTATTCTTGAAGGTGGCCCCAATGAAAGGTGTTTTAATGTTTGGACGCAAAAGCAAGTTGAGTCCACGCTTTATCAGACTCTTTGAGATCTTAGTTTGGATTAGACCTGTAGCATATAGGTTAGCCCTGCCACAACCCCTCCCACGTCAGATCCTAGTTCGGATTAGACTTGTAGCGTACAGGTTAGCCCTGCCACAGCCCCTCCAACTGACGTGGGATCTCATAGTCCATCCTCCCTTGGGGGTCAACATTCTTGCTGACACACCACCTGAATTATACCTACAATTTAGAGTATTTTTGTAACAGCCCAAATCCACTACTAGTAGATATTGTCCTCTTTGGGCTTTCCCTTCTCTTTCAGGCTTCCGCTCAAGGTTTATGCTAGCAAATATTGTCCTCTTTGGGCTTTCCCTTCTCTTTCGGGCTTCCCCTCAAGGTTTCCAAATGGTGTTTTGTTCTCCTCCCAAGGGACATTATAGTCCACCCCCTTTGGGGCCAGCGTCCTCGCTGGCATTCTTTCCTATCTCCAATCGATGTGGAACCCCTGCCAAATCCACCCCCTTTGGGGGTGTTTTGTTCTCTTCCCCAACTAATGTGAGACATCACAATCCACCCTCCTTCGGGGCCCAACGTCTTTGCTGATAGTTTTTCCTTTCTCTAATTGATGTGGGACCCCCGCCAAATCCACTCCCTTTGGGGCCAGCGTTCTTACTGGCACACCGTCTCGTGTCACCCCCTTTGGGGAAGAGCTTCCTCGCTGGCACATAGTCTAGTGTCTGACTCTAATATCATTTGTAATCGCCCAGATCCACCCGTTAGCAAATATTTTGTAACGGCCCAGATTCACTGCTACCAAATATTGTCCTGTTTGGGCTTTCCCTATTGGGCTTCGAAGGTTTCCATAACCTTATAAAGGGTGTTTTGTTCTCCCCCAACGAATGTGAGACATTACAATTTTAATCCTTTGATTTAATATTAAAATTTTATATTTTCCATATTTTTAATTAAAAAAAAAGGGATTTTTTGCCATTTTTTAATATGCATAATTAAATTTGAGTATTCATATTGTAGACTTAAAATTTAAGTTTTCACCAAAAAAAAAAAAAATCCGTTCATACGACATGTCGTCATTTAGTAGATGAATCTAGATTCAGGGCGGAATCAAGGCACTGAGTCGATCCTCTCATCCTCCACCTCGCTCTGCCTTTCCTTTCCAATTCCGTCGAAGTGAACTTCAGTTTCAACAATTCCGCTTGATCGCAGAGAAGAAACACATGGGGAGAGAGGTCTCAGAGAGTTGCGTTGACAGTCTATTGACGGAAATGGTTTCCACTTATTGTAATCGGTTCTACGCCAATAAGCCGGAGCTTGCCGCCCGTCGCATCGAAGCAATCGGCTATCAGGTTGGCCATCAGCTCTCCGAACGGTATTTCTCCACCGCACTTTTTACCCTTCTTTTTGTATCTGTGAATTGTCTCGGGATCGGGATTCTTTGTTGCTTAGATTTTGATTTCTAGAGTTGGCTCATGGATCTGTTGTTGCATTTTGAGTGGTTATTGTCGTTAGGTTTTCTATTTTATTGAATGTGTATGTTTGGGAGATTTATAATTGAGCATGTGAAGAACAATCGTTGGGCTTAGAATTGCAGGTTAGAAGTGTTCCTCTAGCTCTGATGGTCTCACCATGACATTTTTTTTTAGGATAACTCGGTTGGTATCAAAGACGACCTCTAGAAAGTGTTTTGTGAGGTCTAGAGACCCATAAGCCTCAAAGGATCCAAGATTTTAGACCCATTAGCTTAATCACTAGTGTATGTAAAATTCTGGCCAAGATCTTGGCGAATAGGCTTAGGAAAGTCCTCCCTAGGACTGTCTCTGATTAGCCAGGGGCCTTCATTACTAGAAGGAAAATGTTGGATTAGGCTCTTCTAGCTGATGATGCCATTGATGATTATTGTACTCGTAAGCGTGAGGGGGTTATATTCAAGATTGATTTTGCTTACGATCATGTGGATCAGAATTTCCTAGATAGAGCCTTGGGTAAAAATGGTTTTGGGTACATATGGAGGCTTTGGATCCAGAGTTGCGTTAGGATGGTTAGGTATTCCATTTTTGTTAGTGAAAATCTCGGGGTAGGATTCATGCCACTCAGGGTTCTAGATAAGGTGATCTTCTCTCTCCCATTCTTTTCCTCTAGGTGGTGTACATTTTGAGTAGGATTGTTTCGAGAGGAGTGGAGAAGGGGGTTGTTGAGGGTTTTCATGTGGGGAAGGATGTCTCATCTCCCGTGTGATGATGCATAGTCTTTTTGCTCGAGGAAAGAGGAGTCATTTGTCAATCTTAACCAGATCTTTTGGTTCTTTGAATCTATCTCAAGTTTAAAGATTAAAAAAGGCAAATGCTCTGTTATTGGTATCCTAGATAGCCCCTCCAAGTTGGAGAGATGGGCTTTTTGGGTGAGTTGTGAGGTGGGGTTGTTCCTTTCATCTTTCTTCGGTCTCACCCTTGGTCATAACTATGGGCCTTTTAGGACCCATGGTGGAAAAAGTTCTGAAACATTTATCCTTTTGGACAAAAGGATTTTTCGCTAAGGGAAGGAGACTTACCGAAATCCTGTCAATTCTTAGTGAAATCCTTATTTACTTGTCTTTATTTAGGAACCATGTGAAGGACTGCAATACCCTCGAGAGACTTAGGTGTAACTTTTTATGGGAAAGGGTGGAGGAAGGGAAGGGTTCTCACTTGGTTAGTTGGGAAGTTGTTGATAGAATCCAAACAGAACTAGAATATTATTGAAATATAAAAGATAAGAACTACAAGATAAACCAAGTGCTGAAGCCCTAATTCACTCACCAAAATAATGCCTAACCCTCCTCTCTCTATTTATAACAAATCCTTTAATAACACTCTTCCCTAATTGCTACTATACGCTTAATATCCTAATAATACTCTTACAGCATCCCTATCATTACCCGTCCCTAAAAACACATTGTTGAGAAGGTGTGGCTAAACTACAAAAACCAAAATTGAGCAACCTTTTTTATTAATGTATTCACCCCTTTAGAATTGAAACCTAGCATTCTCGAATATAAAATCCGGACGGTCCAGCACAAAAGTCAGGATGTGCAGCAGTACTAGTGAAAAATAAAGGAAGTCAAACGACATATGCGGCCGCCAACAACGGACAAGTAGGATAGCTTAATGGTGTGATTTTTCCCGGTAGAAGTGATGCAGCGTAGGTGAAAAACAGATCGTAGTGGCTGGTAGATTGGTTTTCTTGCATGTGTACGACGACAAGTTGGATTTTGGGTTTAAAATAGAAGACAACACAACCCAAAGCACATATTTTGTAATAACCTCTTTTTCAGAAAACAAATGCGTTTACCCAACTTACCCAAATCCAGCCCATTAATCAGCTTACAGCCCCACTTTGTTCCAGAACCTTCTTTTTTCTCACAATGCATGTGATAACAGATAACAAACTTGATGTACCATGATTTTTTTGGATCTTTCTTTTATGTTTCTTTTAAAGATCTTGTATTTTCTTTTATGTTTCTTTTAAAGATCTTGTATTTTCTTTTAAGTTTTTTTAAGTTCTGGCTTTCTTGTTCTTTAGTTTATCGTGGGTTATTTTTGAATTACCCTTTGACCAAGTTGGGTATTATTTTGAGGGTTCTGTGGTTAGTTGGCCAGCTTGTGACCTTATATATCTAGACCTTTGGTTGTATTTTGGCATTCAATTACACCATACAGAAGTTTTGATTCAAACCAGTCTTTACTACATTATTTTGGTATCCAAGCATCTGACAAGGGGATCTAAATGGCTGGGCAAAAAAACCCAACACCTCCGGTGTTGATGCAGCTCAAACCGGTGAGGAGGATGAATTCCTCTCTCCCTGAACAATTTCTCACTTTATCCTCAGAATGGAAAAATCCATGGGAGAGATGAGAAATAGTCAACATGAGCTTTTACAACTGATGAAAGCTATGACCGAAAAAATGGATGGCCAAATTACAATTAGCAACAATGTAATTACGGACACAATGGAACAGAACATTGTCGGCCTGAAAAACAACCATTATATGACACAAGAAGGTTGCAAGAAACATACCACCATCTATTTGAAATCAACCTCTAGAATATTACGAAGGAGTGGAACTCCAAGTTTACCAAAGACCACCTTAAGATATGGCATGAAGACTGTAAGAAAATCCAAGAAATTTGCCTCCACTAGGTAGAAATCAACCACAGGAAATATACATAGAAGAGGTCCTATACTACCAACTCGAAAGTCAACATTGGGCAAGAAGACCTAAAGAACTTCCAAGAAATGTACTTCCACCCATTCAAATTCAAGAACTTCATACTAAACAATTTGTCTTTGCAGATGTCGATGGATATTTCAAAAAGGAAAACTCATTCAAACAACGGTGAAATTCGGGGAAGGAGAATTTTTTTCATGATTTTGATGATTATTTTAAGGATAGCCATGAACAATTAGAGTGGGTAACAATAGAATACATGTTGGATTTTCTTTATATTTTTTGTAATATTAGATGTGTATTATGTGATTAATGCCCGAGTAAAGGAGGAGTACATGAATAAATTAATACCACATCTAAATGAGAGTGATCCTAATGATAGGTTGGTTGAGAAAGGCTTAAAAGAATTGAAGTTACTGTCTATACCAACAAGGTGCATCTTCCTTTTCGGTGGCTTGAAACACCAAAATTAAGCATGCTCAGCTTGGAGCAATTTTATATTGGGTAGCCTCCAAATAATTTTTCTAGGATGCATATGAGTGAGGACGAAACGTGTTGAAAGGACCCGTGTTGGTCTGTGAGGATAGTGTTTACTCTTAGAAGCACTTCAAGACAAGCAAATAACGTGATCACGACGGATGTAGAAGAATGCCAAGGTCATTATGTGTCAAATTCAGATTTCAAATCCTAATCCAAATCCGAATCCGAATCCGAATCCTGAGCATGAGACGTTACAAGGCGTATTTATCCGTTATATCTTTAAGATTTTTTTCCTTAGTTGAAGATGATCTTTCTTTAATATAAAAAGACCATGTATTTGATTCATAGAAGTAAGAAGAAATACAATAGTATTTTCTTCCAAATTCAAGTTGGTGCAAAAATCCTAACTTTTGGAAACCCTAGCCTCTACAGTCATTGCCGTTTGAACCCTAGCATTAATCATAAAATGACAATTTTACTTTTGATGGTTTCTTTGTGTTTGAGAAGTTCTTGTTCGTTCGTTGGTTTCTTCATGTGATTCTTGCTTGTTCACAAACGTAGTTTTTGCTCATTCATTGATTCATTGCAGTTCTTGTTCATCAGTTGGTTTGTTTGTGTGATTTGTGAGTGTTCATAGATCTAAGTTTTCTTTTGTTCAACAATTGTGTTGGTTGTACATCATGGGTATAACCACAAAAGTTTTACATCGGTCAATTGAAGCTCTATTTGCTGCTCCGCAGAGACGGTTGTCATATAGTTCCTCGTTGCAAGTGTTAAACCATTCTTCTTTGTGGTTGTTGTGGGTCTGAAACCAATATGATTTGGTTTTTTTTTTTTTTCTCTTTTGTCGGTTCAAGTCTGGTTCGATTCAGGCATGGTCAATTGGTTTGGTTCCATTAATATTTTGGTTCGGTTCTAAATCTTGGTTTGGGGTTTCTTTCTAACTAGACATTATTTGTTGCCAACTCAAGTTACTTCAGTATGGAACAAATTCATTGACCCCTACAACTACTACAAACCAATTTGCCATTTGGTGTTCTTTGTGTTTCCTTGAAAGAAATAGGTAACTATCTTCATGCCTTTTCTTGTAATAATTCATCTTCGTAGATCATTGATTTTGGAGCCACTTATCACATTATCATTTTTATTTGTATTCTCATTTTACTTAATTCATAGTGATGTGTGTGGTCCTCTAAAATTTTGACTCGTAGTGGTAAAAAGTAGTTTGTTGCTTTTATGGATGATCACACACACTATTGGGTCTACTTAATGACCAAGAAATTTGAGGTAAAATATCTTTTCATTTTGGAAACATGATTGAAACTCGAAATTGAAATCAGCACTTTACACTCTTGACAATGAAAATAAGTATTTCAATAAGTGATTTTTAAAAGATAAAAGGTGTTTTACATTCATCTACTTGTCGAGATACTCTTCTACAAAATTGAATTGATGAATGGAAAAATAAAAATTTACTTGAGTTGCATGTGCCATAATGTTTGCTATGCATGTTCTTAAGTATTTATGGGGAGTTGTAACCATGGCTACTATTTGATAAATAAGATGGTTGTTGTGAATATTACATCCTTTTTGTAAATTTCAATCATTAATGAAGTCTCTTACCAAAATTTAAAATTTTTGAACCCCATGAATGTCTTAAAACTTTTTTTTCCCAACTTCTCGCATACATTTGGATTTACCTATAAAAATTTTTGGTTGCATCGCATAGGTCCAAATACCTAGCTTTTTCTACCAAAACTTGATCATAGGGCCACAAAATGCATTTTCTTGGGTTATGCTTCAAATAAAAAAGGGTATAAATGTTTTGATCCTCACAGAAATCTTTTGTGTTCTTTTTACAAAAACAACCATATTTTACCCAAAATTCTCTTCAGGAGGTGAAGTCAAATTTAGAAGATGTTTTTTGGGAAATATTTGAGTCCCTTCCTTTTGTCATTCATCTAAACTTGTCTGTTCCAAGTCCTTTGATGTGAATTATAAAAACTTCTCGTTCATCTAAACTTGTCTGTTCCAAGTCCTGTGATGTGAAGTATAAAAACTTCTCATTTAGGGAGACATACTATAAAATGACCCTAAAGGTCAAGATCCAAGTTAAAGTTCCAAGGTCAATCAAAGGAACGAAGACTAGATTTTTAATTCTACACAAAGCTAGTTTGAAATTTAGAAAATGATGCTGGAAATTCCAAAGATAAACGTAGAATCTAAGGACCAAATTCACTCGAAAATCTCTTTTGACCCTTGAAGAAACTATCATTTCTCTCACCCCAGAGGCGGCAAAAACGTCCATTCTCTAGAGAATTGAATGGAGTAGGAGATCGTGATCGTCTCTTTACAATCCCGACATCTGGTCAAACAGTAATCAAACACCTCAAAGAAGTAACTCCAAATAGTATTAGAAAAATCATACCCCGAAAGAAGATTAATCCCTATCCTTTGTCGCCCACAACACAACAAAATGATCTGATCACCATGGACCCCCTAGCCGATTTGGTTTAAGGTATTAACTCTTCCATGCATAACCTGCCAAACAAGAACTTGACTTTCTTGAAAATCTTTACCTTCGGCATAGAGGAAAAAAACGGAAACTGTTGACCTAAGGAGAGGGGGAGGAGAAATACTGACTAAACACAAAAAGAAGAATTACAAGAGAAACCTTTGGATAGATAGGGGCTCTGAAAGCAAACACCCCCATCAGGGTTAAAGTGAGAGTCTCCAACAAAGGTAACGAGTCCAAAATAGCCCTCATTTTCCTATTGGTCAATAAACAGGAAAAATCAAGAGAAGGAGAAGCCAGATTCTCAGAATGAGAAAGAATTGAAGGAACTGAGTGATAAATTGACGAGGACAACTGATATAACCGAGAAAACTAGGAGCATGACTACCTTAGGGGTTGTGAAGGTGGATTGAAAGAAATTATTGGAAATTTGCAGGTTGGAGAGATGATCATGTGTTTATGGGTGATACCAAGTTTTATACGTTTGCAGGTGACACTGAAATCCTTGTTCAGGCTATTAAAGGGTAGGGCCAGAGTGTTTTAGTTGAGCTGAGGGCAAAGGTAGAAGAGGAATTGTTGTGTACTTATGTATTGGAGGAAATTCAACAAGGCTTGGATAAATTTCCCTCGGGTTTCAAGCTTTTTACGGATCTACCTCCATCGCAAAACTAGGACCATACTATTGCATTGTTACTACTTACTAGTTATATCTTAGATAAATCACGTTCCCTATCCTTATCCACCATTTCAAAAGGATGAAATTGAGTGGTTAGTTATCGGAACGTTATTAAATGGGATTGTTCAACTGAGCACTAGATTGTTTTCAAGCCCTTTTTCTTTTTATCGATTAAGAACTTGCGTTTTTATGTTGGTTATAAAGCTTTAAGTTGAGTAATGATTCCAATCTAATATCCCATTTGAGTTGCGGATGAATTGTTCGATGAACTCTATGCAGGCATTATCTTTTCCAAAATCAATTGGAAGGTTACCCCCGATTAAGCAAGCTCTTACTAGATGATACCCATAGTAACGCCGTGAAGGTTGACTAATATTTCCTTGCATTTCCAATCTCTTAAGATTAATATCCTTCGGCCTTTTCATACAGGTTTTCTTGTCCTTCTTTTATGATATTCTGGTTTGTAGTGTCAATTCAACGATCATTTAAGCTTTCTTGCAGCAGTTCTTCAGGTGCTTTGGGAGCATCAGTTAGTTGCCAATGGTAAAAAATGTCAGTTTGCATTATCCCACATCTTGTATTTGGCCACTAGTGTTAGCTTAACCGATGTAGTTATCCCTAATGCTTTCTAAAATCGCTGCAAAGGATCAATGGCATGAAAATTTGGAGGATTCTAGGTATAGCGACCCAAGCCCACCGCTAACAGATATTGTCCGCTTTGACCTATTATTGCTGTTAGCCTCATGGTTTTTAAAATACGTTTGTTAGGGAGAGGTTTCCACACCCTTATAAGGAATGCTTCATTCCTCTCTATTATGTACCTCTCATACTAATGCAAGAATCTCGCCCAACAATGTGACGAGTAGTTGCGAGTAGGAGGGGTATATAGTAGATGTGAAGATGGAGGGAGGGTATGCTTTATTAGGAAAGGAGAAACTGGGAACTCTTTGATCTTCCTCCAGTGATTTTCTTTTCCTTGTTTTGCTTGTGTTTGACTCAAATTAAATTTTCTGCCAAGATTTTCTAATACATTATGACTTGGCTTCCATTTTTTCTTGCCCATTTAATGGTTTTTTTATTCATGCTATTTGATGGTTAAATATTGCAACTCAACTACCGATCTTTATTTTCACTAGGTATACGATGGAGCGACCTCGGTTCACTGATCATCTCGAAGCAATCAAATTTATCTGCAAGGACTTCTGGTCTGAACTCTTCAAAAAGCAGATAGACAACTTGAAAACAAATCATAGAGTATGATCAGAAGCCAAACTTAGGAGAAGCCCTTTCTTTTTCCTGTGTACTTCATCCTACATGAACTTGGCTTAAATGTGAAAAATTATTTTGATTCCCAGGGCACCTTTGTTTTGCAAGATAATCGATTCCGCTGGCTTACACGCATGTCGGTCGATCCTCCTCAAGGTGAATCACAGGATAATTCTGCAGATGGTGAAAACAAGGCAGCTCAGGCAACAAGCATGCATCTATATTTCCCATGTGGAATCATAAGGGGCGCTCTCTCAAATTTGGGAATTCCTTGTGCGGTTTCTGCTGATATTTCAAATCTCCCAGCATGTAAGTAAACTAACTTCATCATAATATCCACTTCTCCTTCTTTTGGGTTGAGAGAAATGAGTCTGATCTGCTGAAATCGTTTATGTTATGAAATAGGTTCATTTGTTGTTCGCATAAAGGTTTGATGTCTGTGTGGGACAATGAAGATGCGCTACGTCCTCAACGCCGCCTCCAATTGTAATGCCTTCTTTCTTTCTTTCTTCTGTTTACTTTCTTTTTTACCTTTCTCTATTTCTCTCTCCTCTTCTAAACTATTGAAACTTTTAGCACAAAAATATGACCAATGCTTGTGAATGTATGAAAGTCGATAGCAATTATTTTTCAGAATCGAGATTTTAGAAGTATGGTGACGTTTATTCCTATTTTACCATTTGGGATGATGGATTTATATATCATGATGGTCACTGGTATAGGTTGTTAAAATCGTACGAGTTTCTGGATAACTAAATATTGTAGATCTGATAGTTTATGAGAGATCAATGGAGTTACGTGTTAAAACACTTTTAGATAGTATCTAAGAAATGATACATAGGTATCAAAACGGTAAGAAATACATATGCATTATCATTATCCATGGTCATTCGCATGGTTGGTATATGTGAATCGCACATTAAACGATAAAGAAGATGAATGATGTTCTGTATTCTATTGATATTTCTATAAAATTGAACTCTTGATATTTTTATCGATATTTTTATCGACTAGTGAGTATACCAAATTTCAGATACTAATGTTATTGTGGTTGTAATTATTGATGTAAATAAGTCAATATGCTTAAATCTAATATGAAAATGCATGAGATAATGCACCAAAATGAAGATTTCGAGAGAGATTTGCAGATTTTGGCAGAGATTTGCAATTAGTAACATTGGCAGATATAAACCGATAGCCTTGGCCTTGGGTCATATTAGCTAGTTACTAGAAATCACTTATGAAATTTAGGCAAATGGTCGAATAGATATAAGCAGAAAAAATTCAAAACAGACTTGATATTTCGACAATTGTGGCATTGACGACGAAATCTATGTAACATCCTCCATGACATGAATTAATAGTGGAATCTAGTATCTTTGAGAAAGGGTCATGAATTGAAGAGATTGAAAACGGTTGTATGATAATCGTGCCACCTGATCATTCAGTACTTGAATTATTGTTCTTTGGGTCGAAGTTTCCCTAGCAAGAATCTATTTAATATTTGACTTAAGTTGGAGTCAACTCCTTTGTGACCATGCTAGAATCGACCTTATTAATAGTTAAAATGAAATTTATTACATAATTCATGTTGGAATCGTATGAAAGTGTTCACCTTCTGTCCTGTTGGCCATTCTTTTGAAAGAACAACTCACCCAATGCTCATCCGATCACCAAGAAGATTATTTTCTTGAACATATGTGATAGGGAGTTCGTTGCATGTTTGATTCCATGTTCCCATGGGAACATGGCGCACCCCATCAAGTGATGAAACCATTCATTTATGGATCGCCTCCACCCATCTTTTTATTTATTTGTTTTTTTTATGGCCTATCAGGTGAGTTCTGTAGCACCTGAGTTAAATAAAATAAATAAATAAATAAAAAATGCTCAAGGTCAACATAGACATTTTGTCCTATGGGACTGATTTGATTGGGTCATGATCAGAAAAAGAGAGAATTGATTTGATTAGGTCATAATCAGAAAAAAGATAGAAGAGAGGGGAGAGAAAGAGGAGAAAGGAGAGAGAAAGATTAGGGTTTTGAGGTTGGAGGAGAAGATCTGATAAAAAACCGACGCTGGAGATCTGAGAATCCTCGACCTAGACCTTTAGTAGTCCACGCAAGGTGCTTTCACGATCACACCTTCCTATATCGTCAAAAACATCCAAGAACTCAAGGTTAGTATGCAAATGTTAAGATCGAGATGTTCATCGAGATTTTTGTGTGCTAGTGACATTTTTGAGTGATTCTTGGACTTTTACCCTCACGAGTGTGATCTTCGCAAGTTTTGGAGTGAAGGTGGTCGAGATTTTTGTTCGAATCGGAGTTTTAAGAAAACGAAATTTTTGGTAAGAACTCGTGTTTTTCTCCAAATTCAAACTCGAATAATAAGACCTGTGATTACCAAAAAAATTATAAGAAAAATGTATTGTAGAAATAAAATATGAGATCTACATTTGTGAAGAGAACTTGTTGATTCGGATTACGGATTGGAGATATAGAAATCAGAAGAAAATGGATCGAAAACGCAAAAAACTCACGTTTCTGGAAATTTGGAAAAACACAGGAGGAGAGAGACCAGAACGCCGCCACACGTCGGCCGCCGTATGGAGGAGTGCGGCAGAACCAACGAGCGACACGTGGCGACCGCCGGATGGGGAGACGCGACCCACACGCTAGACTACATGCGTCAGGCGTGCATAATTGAGTCGGCCTGAGTCTGAACCAACGCTCCGCACTCGACTATGCGAATGGAACCAAACTGGCCACAGCCCCGCGATTGCGCAGGAAGTCGCGCGTGGACACGTGAGTGTAGGAAGCCCTCCAGGGCGCATGTAGGCGCGTGAGTAGTTTTTCCTTTGTTCCGCCTCCGTTTGCTTATTTTTCGTCCCGATTTCGATACTGACCCTATTATTATGTGAATTAGGACCTGTCAAGGAAATTCCATAATTTTTGGAATCCTTTCCGTCAAGAAACTCGAGCTTTGGAAGACATGTGTCAAACAAGTAAGTAGCCATTTGGATTCCCACGAGTAGTACTTGTAGGAACCGCTTGGAATAAGCATGCATACTATAATACCTTTAAACTTAGCTAGTCGAACCTAGCATATTACTATGGGAATCATGGAAAGGAAATAAATAAGGAAATCTATGGAATCTAGATATGAAACGATTATGTAATCTTTCTAGACTTAGAATATGATATTGTATGTATGCATGAGGAAGAAGGGAAACTTGTGAAATCTGCGTTCCAGGTAAAGATGGACGTTATCTTCCCGTTAAGCATATTTGTTAATATTGCATGAACTGTTGCATGTTAGCTCCGATGCATGATTGCTTGTGTTATCTTTCTTGCTTAGGAAAGAACTACGAGCTTAAACTAGGGCGCTTGAGACTATGTAGGCTAGACATAACCCTAGATTGGGATACTTCTAGAATACCGTGCATTTAGACCCGCAAAACGATTACCAACAGATCCAGAACCTAGAATTTCAAACCACGACAGGTTTGTGAGACCTTGCACGAGAATCCAAGAGATGAATGAGTCTAGGTATAAGCTACCAAGATCTAATGGGATATGGAGCCTGATGCCTAGATCTGGTAGACATATATTTTGAAGATATTTCGTAAAGATCTGGTAGAGATATATTTAGAAGATATTTTGTAAAGATCTGGTAGAGATATATTTGGAAGATGTTTCATAAAGATCCGATAGAGATATATATGGTAGATATTTGGCAAAGATTTGATTGAGATATATTCGTTAGATTATATCTCGTAGGTTTAAATCTTTGGAAGCTATATTTAGTAAATCGAAACCATATATATATCCCATTAGGCGGTGCTCTCAAAATATACTTTTCTTCCCTCTCTGTATTCTCTCTTTGTTGTACATACTTGAACTCATCAATAATAAAACCTTTAGCCAATATTCCTCTTGTATTTTCTCTCTTCTATTTTTTGTCTTCATCTTGATCGAGTATGTGCGTTGTTGAGCGATCCTAACAACTGGTATCAGAGCTAACAACTGGTATCAGAGCTAACAACTGGTATCAATCCTAACAACTGGTATCAATCCTAACAACTGGTATCAGAGCGAAGCGAAATTCACAACGATCTGTGAAGATAAAAATTTCAAAGATTGGAATTGAAATATTTGATGGATCCGATTTTAGTTTTTGGAAGATGCAAATTGAAGATTGTTTGTACCAAAAAGGTCTTCACGAACCCCTGTTGGGGGCAAAGCCGGATACTATGACCATGGAGCAGTGGAAGGTCAAGGATCGTCAAGCCTTAGGGTTGATCCGATTGACGCTGTCCAAAAACGTGGGTTTCAATATTATCAAGGAGAAGACAATGTCAGATCTATTGAAGGCGTTGTCGAATATGTACGAGAAACCTTCGGCTATGAACAAGGTGTATTTGATGCGGAGGTTGTTTAATCTACAAATGTCTGAAGGTAGATTTGTTGCTGGTCATATAAACGAATTCAATATGATTACAAGTCAATTGAGTTCGGTGGATATTAATTTCGAAGATAAAATTAAGGCATTGATTTTGATGTCATCTTTACCCGAGTCATGGGATACTGTTGTTGCCGTGATGAGTAGTTCACGAGGATCTGATAAACTGAAGTTCGATGAAATTTGAGATGTAGTTCTTAGCGAAAGTATTCGCAAACAGGAAATCAGAGATTCATCAGGCAATGCTCTCAGTGTTGATCGAAGGAGAAGAAGTAAACCAAAGGGTCCAAACAATGGGCGATCAAAATCAAGGAACCGAGAAAAATCTCCAAACAAACCAAACATAAAATGTTGGAATTGTGGAGAAAAACGTCACTTTTGGGCAGATTGTACAAAGAGGAAGCAAAATCACAAATCAAAGGATGACGATGAATCGGTAAATTTAGCAGAAGACGTTGGGGATGCTTTAATCCTTAGGTGGACAGTCCGATTGAATCCTAAATTTTGGATTCAGGTGCATCTTTTCATTCGTCTCCAAATAAAGAGCTGTTTCGAAATTTCAAATCTGGAAGTTTTGGAAAGGTGTATCTTGCCAACAACAAACATTTGAAGATTGAAGGAAAAGGGGATGTCTGCATAAAAACTTCGACAGGAAATCAATGGACATTAAACGATGTCAGATATATTCCTAGTCTCAAGAAAAACCTCATCTCTATTGGTCAGTTGGATAGCACAGGTTATGCAACAAAATTTGAGAAGAGTTTGTGAAAGATTGTGAAGGGTGCTATGGTGGTAGCACGTGGGGCAAAATCTGGAACTTTGTACACACCATTGCATGGTGTATGGACATGCCTGCTGTTGCTGGGAGTGCTCAAGCCTATGGCATAATAGACTTGGACATATGAGCGTTAAAGGAATGAAGATGCCGGAAGGAGTTTTGGAACGTTTGAAATCTGTTGATATGAGTTCTTGTGAGAACTGCATTATGAACAAATAAAAATGAGTTAATAGAGGGGGCAGGGGATCTAGCAAACACTTTGCGTTGATGTTGGAATATTGAGGTTGTGCAAAACCTCAAGTGAAATTGTACAGATTGATAATGAAATTCTTTGTTGACTGTATCTGTGTATCTGTCTCCAATTGGGAGATTGTTGGGGTTGACTGGATCAGTCTCCAAGTGGGAAATTGTTGGGATATGGAGCCTGATGCCTAGATCGGATAGACATATATTTGAAAGATATTTCATAAAGATCTAATAGAGATATTGAGAAGATATTTCGTAAAGATCTGACAGAGATATATATGGTAGATATTTGGCAAAAAAATTGATAGGGATATATTTGTTAGATTATATCTAATTGATTTAAATCTTTGAAAGCTAGTAAATTGAAACTATATACATACCCTTGTGCTCTCAAAATATAGTTTTCTTCATTCTCTGTAATCTTTCTTTGTTGTACATAACTGAAATCATCAATAATAAAACCTTTAGCCAATATTCCTCGTATTTTCTCTCTCCTGTTCTTTGTGTTCATCTTGATCGAGTGTGTGCGTTATTGAGTGATCCTAACAATTGGTATCAGAGCTAACAACTAGTATCGATTCTAACAAGATTTGCCTAGAAAGACTAGTAGGATACCACAGTAACTGTAGGTATCCTACTGTAGGTAGCCTGCTAGAGTTAAGCAATGTGAATAATGTCACCACAACCTTCATTTTCCTCTCTGCTTCGATACCGTACCGTCGAGATAGAGCTTCGGTACTAAGATCGTTGAGCCAGGCAGATCGGGATAGGGAAGTGCGACCAGTACTTCTGAATAGGACTCCTGGGCCGTAGAAACTCGTCCCTAAGATACGAATGTGAAGAGAGCCTACAAGTAGGCTGCTTACTGAGTATTTTTATACTCATTCCTTTCTACATTTTTTTAGTTGAATGATACCATGGTTCAGGGCGGGAACACATGCTGAATCTTAAAGCCATAGAGGAGTGTCCTAGGGCGTCTAAAAGTACACATGTTCTTGTTTTAGATTTGTCATACATTTTTTTGTAAACAATTTAAATATTTTTCATGAAACTCATACGCTATTTGAAGACTTTGTTTTGATTTTAAACTTTCTACATAATTGCTAAAGATTTTTTTTAATTATTATTATTATTATTTTTTTTTTTGTAATTTCTTCTTATCCATCTTGTTTTACATGATTTCATTGCATAGCTTGTTGGCAACCCTTGATTTCGAGATTCAAAATTTGGCCTGTGATAAGTTATTCCTTGACATTCAAACCAGAGAAATCTTTTGTACACAGAACCATGAAGTCCTTGTCCTTTAGCCTCGTACAAGTTATTATTCATCGATTGGACACGCACCATGCACCATTAAAAGATTGTTTGAATCTTCATTGTCTAATCTTCAAGTACAATTTTTCCTCTATACACATATGTCGACCACAAAGATTGACTCAAACCCATGAACCCTTGGCTGCAAAAATTTCCTACCTCATACCTTTCAATGTGTTTAGCTTTTCTGTTCCCAGCCAAGGTTGCCATCCTTGACATCCTACATCTTGTCGGACATAATTTTTCTCTAATCAGGACACTACTAGTGTTATTAACTGCACTCTTAGTGGCATTCAATCATATCTTTACTTGTAGCCATTCCAAACATCTAGACTAGGTGCCTTCTTTGGCTAGGTGTCATTTCTCTTATCAAAACCTCCTCCAATGTACTCAGGATTCTAATCCTTCTCTCGATTGAACAAGGTAGTACCAAGGTAGTACCAGCACCTATACTTGTTGCGACATCAAGGGGTCAAACCATATGCCTCATGGTTACCGGAATAATTACTGTTTGATGTCCCTCCGAGGGCTTGTTAAGTGTTCCTAGGCCGCCTTGAGGCCCTACCTCTTAGACTATGTGTAACGACCTCATGCAATAAAGTTCTGTTACTAGGTATTCTAACCAAAGCTTATCCTAATTAGACTATGTGTAACGATCCTAAATTTCTACTTACTCAGAGTCGTTACTAACGTCTACTACTTAGCTCATGTGCAGAAAATACTCTTTCAATCGACATCATAAAATAGCATAAATTTCGAACGAATAAAAATATCTTCAAGTTTAAAAACACTTCATGGTCTTACGTATTCTAACACATAATACTGAAAACAATTGAAAACAAATACAAAATAAATGAAATAAAATAAAAGTAACCAGAAATGCAAGACAATCTATACTAGCCTAAGACTAGGAATTTAAATGTGCAACTACCCTATGCACGTACCATGGTCTCTGCCTGCGATGTCGCTGTCATTCGTACTGTGCGCCTTGCCTTTACCTGAAAAATGATGTGGCACACGGCCTGAGTATTTCGAAGAATACTCAGTAAATGACCTCATTATAGGGCCATGCTAAATGTAATCACATACAAATATGCTCTAGGGACTTATCTCTATCTCATCTCATACTAAGGGTGGCTTGCACACCGCTTGGACCCTCTCTGGTCAAGCAAGCGATCTGTAGCGACGTTCGGAGGACAGTGGAAGCCCTGGTGTCATGCTCTCCATGAACACCCTCATCATCACATTATGCACGTCCGTAGTCATCATCTCTAGGGAAAGTATTTCTATGCTTATGAATATACAACATGCATGAGGTCTCTCTAGTTCTCATTTTATCATCTATTCTGACACAACCCTAATCTCATCTCTTTGTTACATTAAGTAACACATGCTCGTTACATATTTATTTTCATATCATTTTCATGCTCTTAGGGTTGTGTCCTAGGTCGATCTATTGGCATAATGCAATATGACACTCGTCATATACTAGTGTACGACATCATACGATACAGTTCATTAACGTACATCATCTCAAACAATTCTAAATTGTAACTCATACAATTTCTAGCCTATCCTATAGTGAGGCCACTTACTTATTAGCCTTAGCCAAAGTACTCCCTAATTTAATTAACGCAAGTTCCCGTTCCTCGTGAGCTACTCTAAAGGTTACAGGGGTTTTTTTCATATCACATTGTTCGTCACCTTCTGTTAGTATTGCACAATTAAATTAATAATCAATTAATAAATGTGAAATATGGCTCCAAAATGATCTCAATTACCTTAATTGGGGCTGAAAAATAGGTCCGAGAGGGTCGGAATGGTAGAAATTTGGTTGGAAATAAAAAATCGAGCCGAATAAACGCCAGAAATCGAGTCAAGCCGAAGCGCTTCTTTTTTCACCTGATTCCCTGTGCGATTCTCCGAAGACATTTCTCCCTCCTCTGTTTGTCGTTTCCGATGGTGATTTTCGTCCTTTTTCTTCCTCTCTTTTGTCTTCCTTTCTTCCATTCCCAGAGTTTCATGGCTTAGAAGTGCCCATAATCACGTAGGAAAAGGGCACAAAACTTACCTTAGGTTGATGTGAAGTCGTCAGAGATCTCTTTAACGGTATAACTCTCGTGTTTTTACGTCGGGTTGATCATCTTGTGATTTGCCAAAGAAGTTCTGATCTCTCTCTCGACCTCTCGGTTTCTTTCCTTTCTCTTTTCTCTTCTCTCTTCTCTGTAGGTATTCTGGGCCGTGTGATGATGGCTGAAGGAGACTTTACCCGGGTTCAGTAGCTCCTCGGGTCATATCGGTTTCGGGGAAGGAAGAAGAACTGGAATCCTACTTCAGACAAGACCGGAGGGTTTCATTTTCTTCCAATATCTCCGCCGCTATTCTTCCGGATATGGGATCCCATTATCATCCACGAGAACAACATTTACATTACAGAAAGGTAAAATTCTCTCCTCTCAAGAGAACAACACATTAAAATTACAGAAAGGTTCTCCCTTTATTCATCATGAACGGTAAACTAAGAAAATGAAAGAGAAGTGGTTTCTTTCCTTTCTCTTTTCTCTTCTCTGTAGGTATTCTGGGCCGTGTGATGATGGCTGAAGGAGACTTTACCCGGGTTCAGTAGCTCCTCGGGTCATATCGGTTTCGGGGAAGGAAGAAGAACTGGAATCCTACTTCAGACAAGACCGGAGGGTTTCATTTTCTTCCAATATCTCCGCCGCTATTCTTCCGGATATGGGATCCCATTATCATCCACGAGAACAACATTTACATTACAGAAAGGTAAAATTCTCTCCTCTCAAGAGAACAACACATTAAAATTACAGAAAGGTTCTCCCTTTATTCATCATGAACGGTAAACTAAGAAAATGAAAGAGAAGTGGTTTCTTTCCTTTCTCTTTTCTCTTCTCTNGTATCGATTCTAACAAGATCTGCCCTAGAAAGACTAGTAGGATACTACGGTAACTGTAGGTAGCCTGCTATAGTTGAGCAGTGTGAATAATGTCACCAGAACCTTCACTTCCCTCTCTGCTCTGATACCGTACCGTCGAGATAGAGCTTCGGTACTAAGATCGTTGAGCCAGGTAGATTGGGACATGGAAGTGTGACNCATCATGAACGGTAAACTAAGAAAATGAAAGAGAAGTGGTTTCTTTCCTTTCTCTTTTCTCTTCTCTCTTATCTGTAGGTATTCTGGGCCGTGTGATGATGGCTGAAGGATGAGGGAAGCGTCTGTGGGAATTTTGGCATGGCGTGGAGTGTGTTTCTGCTTGGGTCGCGGAAACTTCGAACGAGTTTTCCAGCGACTGGGTTTTGGTTTTTTTTAACCGATCGTTACACTATGACTCAAGCTACAGGGGACACACTGACTCAAGCTACAGGGGACACATACTGACTCTCTATCTAAAGAAAACTATCTATAGGACCTAATCAATCTAGAACAGTGATATCAAACCTAGAACTGTGATATCAAATTGTAATGACCTGATTTTCGATACCTCAATCTAGAACAGTGATATCAAACCTAGAACTGTGATATCAAATTGTAATGACCTGATTTTCGATACCTCACAGGTCGCCACATATACTCAAAGGTAAAAAGGGTGGTAAGATTTTCTTTTGTAAGGCAAGAGACCCAGGAATTTAAAATTTAAATATACATTCAAAACCGACATAAATGTGAGGAGTTAAATCAAAATAGTTTTCTAAAAATACATAAGTTTCAAAAAGTAATATTCAAAATAATAATAAAATGACAAGAAGGAAGATGGCTCGATCTAAAGGGCACCCCTGCTCGGCTCCACACGCTCCCACCATGAACATAAGAATAAAATGGAATGAGTATAAATCACTCTCGAACAACCTACTTGTAAGCTCTTGTTGGACTTAAGCCTATGAACAAAAACTTAGGCTATGTGCCCATAATTATTTTTAACGATCACCCAAACTGTTGCTAAGCGATAAGCGACTATACTAGCTTGGTAAGTCAACTGTACAACTAAACGTCTATACTAGCTTGGTAAGTACAACTAAGCTTAGTATACTTCCTTCAAGGAGTACTCAATTCCTCATTGCGCCTTCTCTGCAGGTATTCTGGGCTGTGTGACGATGGCTGAAGGAGACTTTACCCGGGTTCAGTAGCTCCTCGGGTCATATCGGTTTCGGGGAAGGAAAAAGAACGGGAATCCTACTTCAGACAAGACTGGAGGGTCCTAAGGTAATACTCGCAGCCCTGAGGTAATACTCCATACTTAAATTATCCTTTCGTAATAAAAGGTGGCCATACTCCATACCTAAATTATAGATATAAATTACCAACAACCTTAGCCTTAGTTTATCAACTAGAAATTACTTTTAAATTGGGCAAATGGTCGAAAAAATATAAGCCGAAGAAAATCCAAAACATATCCAAAACATATTTGATCTTTCGATGTATAAATGCGGCTTTCACGACAAAATTTATGTAATATCCACAATGGAAGGAATCAATAATGGAAACCGGTATCATTGAGAAACGGTTTGAATTGAAGAGATTGAAAATGTTTGATAACAACCGTGCCACCTGATCATACAATACCTGAATTTAGTCAACTCATTCCTAACCAAGCTAAAATCGACCTTATTAGTAGATAAAGTAAAATTTAATAATATTATATTTAATATCTCTATCATAGTTAGTAATTTATAATATGAATGTCATAACAGGAAATATACTCAAAATTATATGGAATTAATATTAATATTCTATAGATAGTCACATATTTTATTGAATAAAAATTTGAATAAAACAACAATAATATAATTTATTACGCAATTCAATTTAAAAGCGGTTCTCCTTTGGGACTCATTACTTCGGTGTTAGATGCATCATCATCCTTCTCTATGATATCCTTTCCTCCTCTGCAACGTTCGATTGGATTACAACCTCTTTGATATGGATTTGCAGGAATTAATTTACAAAGTTGAGGATCTTTTTGGCTACATCTAGCACTATGATTTTTTTTCAAAGGACCGTATTTGATGTATTGTGTTGCATTTGTTATCTCAATCATGTCAAAGCTAACAAAGAGAACCACAATTAAAATAATCATGGTTCCCTTCGACATGATGATTATTGATAACAAAAAATAATACAAAAAAATAAAAAAAATTTGGAATGATTTGATCGGAGATACTGGAGATGTATTTATACACACACAATTAGTTATTTTTAGTTTTCTATTTTTATCCCTTCAAAATCTAACCCAACAAAAACACGTTTAAATTGTATGGTTAAACAAGTTTTTAGGTTCAACAAAATGACAACCTTATTTTATTTCTTCTATATCGGGACACAAGAACTTATTTCCATTTTTAGTAAATAAAGGAGCATGAATGAATATAAAAATTCTAACTAACCCTCCCTGAAATATTGGATACAATAGTTTATTAAAAATGCTATCATAGACTTTCTATAGTATTTTGACACATGGTGACAGCACATGTTATTAAAAGTCGGAGACTTTTTATAGTTTTTGTTTGTATGACTATTGTAACAGCCCAATTCCACGATTAGCTAATGTTGTTGTTATTAAAAGTCGGAGACTTTTTATAGTTTTTGTTTGTATGGCTATTGTAACAGCCCAATTCCACGATTAGCTAATGTTGTTCTCCTTCGGATTTCCTTTTCGAATTTTACTCAAGGTTTTTGATTTGTATCGTTATTGTAACAGCCCAAGCCCAGTCCAATACTAGTAATATGGTTCTATTTAGGCTTTTGGGTTTTCCACTACTAGTAATATGGTTCTATTTAGGCTTTTGGGTTTCCCTGCTTATTTTTAAAACGCCTCTACTAGAGAGAGGTTTCCACACCTTTCTAAAAAAATTTTCATTCCCCTCTCAACAGATATGGGATCTCATAATCCATCGTCCTCGCTGGCACTCGTTACTCTTTTCGCTTGCACACCGCTCGGTGTCTGGGTTTGATACCATTTGTAATAGCCCAAGTCTACTGCGAGCAATTATTGTCATCTTTGGCTTTCCCTTTCGGGTTTCCCCTTAAAACGCATTTGTTAGGGAGAGATTTCACACCCTTATAAAAAATGCTTGGTTCCCCTCTCCAATTGATGTGGGATTTCACAGTCCACCCGTTTCGAGGGCCTAGCGTCCTCGCTGACACTCGATCTTCTCTCCAATGAATGTGGGATTTTACAATCCACACCCCTTCGGGGTTAAACGTCCTTGTTGGCACATTGTCCATTATCCACCCCTTGTTGTCAACAAACTTCCACGGATAATTTTCAGAGAGACTTACGTATTCAGATCTAGCCATACGACCTCTCAGATTTACTTGTGAGGTCGTGCCTCACCTCAGGACACTAAGCATTCCGTTGCATAAGATGGGCAAGCCTCCTAAGATACAGAAAAGAGAGTTGAAGCTCGCACTCCTTAAAACTCCAGATAAGACCGTGGATACCTACTAAGATACGGATGTGAAGAGAGCCTACAAGTACGCTGTTTACTGAGTATTTTTATACTCATTCCTTTCTATATTTTTTTT
>NW_019268542.1:1032423-1038031 GCF_002738365.1 Cucurbita moschata
CTCGATCTAAAGGGCACCCCTGCAGCTGCTCGGCTCCGCACGCTCCCACCATGAACATAAGAATAAAATTGAATGAGTATAAATCACGCGCGAACAACCTACTTGTAAGCTCTTGTTGGACTTAAGCCTATGAACAAAAACTTAGGCTATTGGCTCATAATTATTTTTAACGATCACCCAAACTGTGGCTAAGCGACTATACTAGCTTGGTAAGTCAACTGTACAACTAAACGTCTATACTAGCTTGGTAAGTACAACTAAGCTTAGTATACTTCCTTCAAGGAGTACTCAATTCCTCATTGCGCCTTCTCTGCAGGTATTCTGGGCTGTGTGACGATGGCTGAAGGAGACTTTACCCGGGTTCAGTAGCTCCTCGGGTCATATCGGTTTCGGGGAAGGAAGAAGAACGGGAATCCTACTTCAGACAAGACTGGAGGGTCCTAAGGTAATACTCGCAGCCCTGAGGTAATACTCCATACTTAAATTATCCTTTCGTAATAAAAGGTGGCCATACTCCATACCTAAATTAGAGGTAATACTCCATACTTAAATTATCCTTTCGTAATAAAAGGTGGCCATACTCCATACCTAAATTATAGATATAAATTACCAACAACCTTAGCCTTAGTTTATCAACTAGAAATTACTTTTAAATTGGGCAAATGGTCGAAAAAATATAAGCCGAAGAAAATCCAAAACATATCCAAAACATATTTGATCTTTCGGCAAATGGTCGAAAAAATATAAGCCGAAGAAAATCCAAAACATATCCAAAACATATTTGATCTTTCAATGTATAAATGCGGCTTTCACGACAAAATTTATGTAATATCCACAATGGAAGGAATCAATAATGGAAACCGGTATCATTGAGAAACGGTTTGAATTGAAGAGATTGAAAATGTTTGATAACAACCGTGCCACCTGATCATACAATACCTGAATTTAGTCAACTCATTCCTAACCAAGCTAAAATCGACCTTATTAGTAGATAAAGTAAAATTTAATAATATTATATTTAATGTCTCTATAATAGTTAGTAATTTATAATATGAATGTCATAACAGGAAATATACTCAAAATCATATGGAATTAATATTAATATTCTATAGATAGTCACATATTTTATTGAATAAAAATTTGAATAAAACAACAATAATATAATTTATTACGCAATTCAATTTAAAAGCGGTTCTCCTTTAGGACTCATTACTTCGGTGTTAGATGCATCATCATCCTTCTCTATGATATCCTTTCCTCCTCTGCAACGTTCGATTGGATTACAACCTCTTTGATATGGATTTGCAGGAATTAATTTACAAAGTTGAGGATCTTTTTGGCTACATCTAGCACTATGATTTTTTTTCAAAGGACCGTATTTGATGTATTGTGTTGCATTTGTTATCTCAATCATGTCAAAGCTAACAAAGAGAACCACAATTAAAATAATCATGGTTCCCTTCGACATGATGATTATTGATAACAAAAAATAATACAAAAAAATAAAAAAAATTTGGAATGATTTGATCGGAGATACTGGAGATGTATTTATACACACACAATTAGTTATTTTTAGTTTTCTATTTTTATCCCTTCAAAATCTAACCCAACAAAAACACTTTTAAATTGTATGGTTAAACAAGTTTTTAGGTTCAACAAAATGACAACCTTATTTTATTTCTTCAATATCGGGACACAAGAACTTATTTCCATTTTTAGTAAATAAAGTAGCATGAATGAATATAAAAATTCTAACTAACCCTCCCTGAAATATTGGATACAATAGTTTATTAAAAATGCTATCATACTTTCTATAGTATTTTGACACATGGTGACAGCATATGTTATTAAAAGTCGGAGACTTTTTATAGTTTTTGTTTGTATGGCTATTGTAACAGCCCAATTCCACGATTAGCTAATGTTGTTGTTATTAAAAGTCGGAGACTTTTTATAGTTTTTGTTTGTATGGCTATTGTAACAGCCCAATTCCACGATTAGCTAATGTTGTTGTTGTTAAAAGTCGGAGACTTTTTATAGTTTTTGTTTGTATGGCTATTGTAACAGCCCAATTCCACGATTAGCTAATGTTGTTGTTGTTAAAAGTCGGAGACTTTTTATAGTTTTTGTTTGTATGGCTATTGTAACAGCCCAATTCCACGATTAGCTAATGTTGTTGTTGTTAAAAGTCGGAGACTTTTTATAGTTTTTGTTTGTATGGCTATTGTAACAGCCCAATTCCACGATTAGCTAATGTTGTTGTTGTTAAAAGTCGGAGACTTTTTATAGTTTTTGTTTGTATGGCTATTGTAACAGCCCAATTCCACGATTAGCTAATGTTGTTGTTGTTAAAAGTCGGAGACTTTTTATAGTTTTTGTTTGTATGGCTATTGTAACAGCCCAATTCCACGATTAGCTAATGTTGTTGTTGTTAAAAGTCGGAGACTTTTTATAGTTTTTGTTTGTATGGCTATTGTAACAGCCCAATTCCACGATTAGCTAATGTTGTTGTTGTTAAAAGTCGGAGACTTTTTATAGTTTTTGTTTGTATGGCTATTGTAACAGCCCAATTCCACGATTAGCTAATGTTGTTGTTGTTAAAAGTCGGAGACTTTTTATAGTTTTTGTTTGTATGGCTATTGTAACAGCCCAATTCCACGATTAGCTAATGTTGTTGTTGTTAAAAGTCGGAGACTTTTTATAGTTTTTGTTTGTATGGCTATTGTAACAGCCCAATTCCACGATTAGCTAATGTTGTTCTCCTTCGGATTTCCTTTTCGAATTTTACTCAAGGTTTTTGATTTGTATCGTTATTGTAACAGCCCAAGCCCAGTCCAATACTAGTAATATGGTTCTATTTAGGCTTTTGGGTTTTCCACTACTAGTAATATGGTTCTATTTAGGCTTTTGGGTTTCCCTGCTTATTTTTAAAACGCCTCTACTAGAGAGAGGTTTCCACACCTTTCTAAAAAAATTTTCATTCCCCTCTCAACAGATATGGGATCTCATAATCCATCGTCCTCGCTGGCACTCGTTACTCTTTTCGCTTGCACACCGCTCGGTGTCTGGGTTTGATACCATTTGTAATAGCCCAAGTCTACTGCGAGCAATTATTGTCATCTTTGGCTTTCCCTTTCGGGTTTCCCCTTAAAACGCATTTGTTAGGGAGAGATTTCACACCCTTATAAAAAATGCTTGGTTCCCCTCTCCAATTGATGTGGGATTTCACAGTCCACCCGTTTCGAGGGCCTAGCGTCCTCGCTGACACTCGATCTTCTCTCCAATGAATGTGGGATTTTACAATCCACACCCCTTCGGGGTTAAACGTCCTTGTTGGCACATTGTCCATTATCCACCCCTTGTTGTCAACAAACTTCCACGGATAATTTTCAGAGAGACTTACGTATTCAGATCTAGCCATACGACCTCTCAGATTTACTTGTGAGGNGCGGCAGTCCTCGGCTCGGCTCGGCGCAAACGGCTCGGGCTCCCTCCGGTGACGCTCTGGCGGCTCCAGCGGCTGTTCGGCTCGGCTCACCGGTTTTCAGCCCGGTTTCCACTGTTCCGACCCTCCCGAATCTGTTTTCGGCCCCGATTAAGGTATCCGAGGCCGTTTCAGAGCCGTATTTCACATTTATTAAATTATAGGTAAATTAATTGTGAAATACTAACGGAAAGTGGTGGACGGTGTGATAGAAAACAAACCCCGGGGACGTAGGGAGCGGCTCTCACGGAACGGGAGCTTACGTTTAGCGATTTAGGGAGTACTTCGGCCAAGGCCAACCAAATAAGTGGCCTTACTATAGGATAGGCTAAATAATTGTATGAGTTATGATGATGTGTGGATTATGATGCTTGATGATATGCGCGGTATATACATATTTTGTTGAGTGACGCTTGATATGTTTGACGCACGTTGTGGCATTATGATGAGCATGATGATTGCATGATTTTTACCTTAATATGATGATGTTTTCCATATTGAGCATGCTAGATGATGATGAGTGCCATATTGCATCATGTCGTTAGATCGACGTAGGACACAACCCTAAGAGCATAAAAATGATATTAATATAAATATCCACGAGTATGCGTTACCTAGAGTAACAAAGAGATGAGACTATAGGGTTGTGTCAGAAGAGACATTACGATGGATTTAGAGGGACCTCATGCATGTTGTATGTTCATAAGCATAGGGCTACTTCCCCTAGAGATGATGAGTGCGGACGCGCACCTTATGATGAGCGCGAATGCGCATAGGTGCGAAAGCACACAGATGAGGGTGTTCATGAGGCGCATGACACTATGGGGTTCCGCTGACCTCCGGACGTCGCTACAGATTAGCTTGACCAGAGGGTCCAGGGGGTGTGCGAGCGCCCTGGGGATTCACACTCGCACGTGTGAGTCGTGTGTAGGGAAGTACTACACATCCAATTTTCCGAGACTGGAGGCCACCCCTAAGATGATTAGAGATAGGTCCCTAAATCATGATTGCATGTGTTTGCATTTGCATGGCCCCTATAGCGGGGCCACTTACTGAGTATTCTTTGAAATACTCAGGCCGTGTGCCACATCATTTTTCAGGTAAAGGCAAGGCGCACTTGTATGGAGGACGGCGGCATCGCGAGCAGAGACTGTGGCACGTGCATAGGGTAGATTCATATTTAAATTTCTAGTCTTAAGTTAGAACAGGTTGTTTTGCATTTCATTGTTTTAAATTATTTTGTATTTGTTTTTGTTTTCTCTAAATTTCAGTATTTCATATTTAAACACGTAAGACCATGGCTGTGTTTTCCGGAGAAGTTGTTTTAAACGTTTTTTTTTAATTTACGCTATCAATTATGTTCATGTAAGAGCTATATTTCCGCATTATAGATGAGCATGAGACGTTAGTAGCGACTCTGAGTATGTGAAAATTTAGGGTCGTTACAGAGTGTGTGCGTTGTTGAGCGATCCTAACAATTGGTATCAGAGCTAACAATTAGTATCGATTCTAACAAGATCTGCCCTAGAAAGACTAGTAGGATACTACGGTAACTGTAGGTAGCCTGCCATAGTTGAGCAGTGTGAATAATGTCACCAGAACCTTCACTTCCCTCTCTGCTCTGATACCGTACCGTCGAGATAGAGCTTCGGTACTAAGATCGTTGAGCCAGGTAGATTGGGACATGGAAGTGTGACAGGTGCCTCGACCTAGTGGTGATAGCTAAGGGGTCTACTGAACAGGACTCCTGGGCCGTAGAAACTCGTCCCTGAGCGGGAGAACGTGGAACCACATAGGATGACTTAGTAGCTGACCAGCACACAGGGGATCGCAACCCTAAATTTATTATGGTCCCGTGTGAGGGTTGTCAACTAACTTCCATGGATGATTTTCAGAGAGACTTACGTATTTAGNAAGACGAGATCCACGGATCCGGGTCAACCTGAACCCAGAACCCGGGAGAGCCAGCCCGTTTCCCCCCCTTGGCCTCTGCCTTCGGCCCAGCCCAACTACAGCGGCCCAAACCTCAAACCGGCCCAGAAGCTACGGTTCAGTTGAACCAACCCAGACTAGACCCACGATCCAATTGAGCCGGCCTGCAAACCAAACACTTGCGGCCCAGCCCAG
>NW_019268542.1:1040866-1126639 GCF_002738365.1 Cucurbita moschata
CTCGATCTAAAGGGCACCCCTGCAGCTGCTCGGCTCCGCACGCTCCCACCATGAACATAAGAATAAAATTGAATGAGTATAAATCACGCGCGAACAACCTACTTGTAAGCTCTTGTTGGACTTAAGCCTATGAACAAAAACTTAGGCTATTGGCTCATAATTATTTTTAACGATCACCCAAACTGTGGCTAAGCGACTATACTAGCTTGGTAAGTCAACTGTACAACTAAACGTCTATACTAGCTTGGTAAGTACAACTAAGCTTAGTATACTTCCTTCAAGGAGTACTCAATTCCTCATTGCGCCTTCTCTGCAGGTATTCTGGGCTGTGTGACGATGGCTGAAGGAGACTTTACCCGGGTTCAGTAGCTCCTCGGGTCATATCGGTTTCGGGGAAGGAAGAAGAACGGGAATCCTACTTCAGACAAGACTGGAGGGTCCTAAGGTAATACTCGCAGCCCTGAGGTAATACTCCATACTTAAATTATCCTTTCGTAATAAAAGGTGGCCATACTCCATACCTAAATTATAGATATAAATTACCAACAACCTTAGCCTTAGTTTATCAACTAGAAATTACTTTTAAATTGGGCAAATGGTCGAAAAAATATAAGCCGAAGAAAATCCAAAACATATCCAAAACATATTTGATCTTTCAATGTATAAATGCGGCTTTCACGACAAAATTTATGTAATATCCACAATGGAAGGAATCAATAATGGAAACCGGTATCATTGAGAAACGGTTTGAATTGAAGAGATTGAAAATGTTTGATAACAACCGTGCCACCTGATCATACAATACCTGAATTTAGTCAACTCATTCCTAACCAAGCTAAAATCGACCTTATTAGTAGATAAAGTAAAATTTAATAATATTATATTTAATGTCTCTATAATAGTTAGTAATTTATAATATGAATGTCATAACAGGAAATATACTCAAAATCATATGGAATTAATATTAATATTCTATAGATAGTCACATATTTTATTGAATAAAAATTTGAATAAAACAACAATAATATAATTTATTACGCAATTCAATTTAAAAGCGGTTCTCCTTTAGGACTCATTACTTCGGTGTTAGATGCATCATCATCCTTCTCTATGATATCCTTTCCTCCTCTGCAACGTTCGATTGGATTACAACCTCTTTGATATGGATTTGCAGGAATTAATTTACAAAGTTGAGGATCTTTTTGGCTACATCTAGCACTATGATTTTTTTTCAAAGGACCGTATTTGATGTATTGTGTTGCATTTGTTATCTCAATCATGTCAAAGCTAACAAAGAGAACCACAATTAAAATAATCATGGTTCCCTTCGACATGATGATTATTGATAACAAAAAATAATACAAAAAAATAAAAAAAATTTGGAATGATTTGATCGGAGATACTGGAGATGTATTTATACACACACAATTAGTTATTTTTAGTTTTCTATTTTTATCCCTTCAAAATCTAACCCAACAAAAACACGTTTAAATTGTATGGTTAAACAAGTTTTTAGGTTCAACAAAATGACAACCTTATTTTATTTCTCGGGACACAAGAACTTATTTCCATTTTTAGTAAATAAAGTAGCATGAATGAATATAAAAATTCTAACTAACCTTCCATGAAATATTGGATACAATAGTTTACTAAAAATGCTATTGTAGATTTTATAGTATTTTGACAGATGGTGATTGTAGACTAACAATCTCAGACTTTTTATAGTTTCTTTTGTATGGCGATTGTAACCGCTCAATCCCACTTCTAGCTAATATTGTTGTCTTTATAGGGTTCACTTTATAAAATTGTTTGTTCTTATGATGAAATTGAATGGATAGTTGATTGTTTATAATTAAATAATATTTTATATATTTTCAAATATTATGTTTAAATTCTCTCGATTGTTTAATTTTCATTACTGATAAGTCATTGAGAAAATTTTAATACTTGGAAAAATAATATTAGCACTATGTGATGGTAATATATAATTTTTTTTTTGTTATCTTTATTGAAAAATGTTCTCAAGATCTATTGTCAACCTGAACGGAATTGTTCAAGAGCATATGATTGGTGAATTAAAGATGATGAGAAAGCTTTGTTCATGTCTTTTAGTTGACATGTTGGATATCATGACTAAAAGATAAGAAAATGACAAAAACATATTCCATGTTTAAGTCAATAAAAGTTAAATTTAGATAGTTATCTAAATGATCTTGAAATTAAATATTACAAAAATGCAAGAAAAATCTTATGACTAAAGCTATTTTAGGGAGGACGGTCATAGTGATTGAAATTTTTGAAATTACTCTAGGCAAAGAAAAAATTTAAATGAAAGTAAATTTGATTTACTAGATTTTTGGTTGGTGGAGACTGAATGACACCACGTAGATAGTTGATATAAGATATACTATCAAGAATTGTTCTTCATTACATTTATATGTAATTCTTGAAAAATACTCGATGACGTAGGATAGATTCTACCGGTTGACACTAGGAAATCAATCTCAGTGGGTGTAGTGGGAGACATTAAGATGTTAAGTTAAAATTGTTACTAAATGCTGAATATGGTGTTTTTAGTAACCATGAGAGAAATTCAATTTCTCTAAGTTAATTTGAAATACTAAAGTTTATATTTTCAAAATTGTTTGAAAATATGTTCGGCTCAAATTAAATACAATTAGTATGTGTTAAAATGTTAACACTTACTATGCTACGAAACATTAGATATTCATGATTAGAGAATCAAGAATAAATAGACAAATTGTTTTCTCTAAAAGATGATACTTGTCTTTGGCAGTCAAATTGAATACAAAGAAAAGACTAGTAAAAGTTGATTCTCTAAACGTTGGAGTTAATTACTTTACACGTCTATAGATCTCGTTTTTCATGCAAGATCATCATTGGGCTTTTATTCAAAAAGGCTGGAAAACCAAAGAGCGTTTTGGGCTTATGCATTCTGACTCAAGTGGTGTGATTAATGCAAAAGTCAAAGAATATTATTAATATTTTATCAACCTGATTAATGATTATTCAATATATAAGTATCCTCTCTATTTTTTTGAAAAATTCAAGAAAAATGAGACTAAAGTTCAATCCATTTTGGTAAATCTATCGAGACATTATGATCCGATCATAATGAATAGTACGAGAACATTGTGTACTAAATTTAGTTGATAGAAAATTGAATTGATTTCCAACTCTGAGCATAATACAATTTTGTAAAATTGTGATGTTAGTGGAGAAAACAAGACTATATTAGATATAGTCACGTATTAAAAAAAAAAAGGAATTATAAGTCATTACCAAACTCTGGTTAGGATATGCAATAGAGATTGCATGGTGAACATGATTGCCTTCAAACTTGTCTATGAGACAATTTTTAGGATTATGAAAATGTAGTAAACTTAGCTTACAACACTTCAATAATAGTAATCAAGCATATATGCTTAGACAAATATGTTCAAAATTATGCCTAAGTGTAGGCTACTCCTAAAGAGAAACAAAATAGTCCTTTCTTTAATTCTAAATAGAAAAACATACTTATATGACGAATGTAATTTTCTAAAGAAGTTCAAATAGAAGGACACACTTTAATAAGGTGAGATAGTGTTGATTAAATAGTTCCAAGTGAAGCTGCTAATAATGCACAAAAGTTGTTAACAATTTAATAGACTCAAGTGGATCCGGGTCATTAATTGGATAAGCCTCATCGTAGTGGAAAAATTATGAGATGATTCAATCCTACTAAAATTCAAATTGTCATGTTAGATGACCAATCTGAAAGTTTATTACCCAATAATCATGAGGGATGATGACGAAGGATAAATAAGTTAAAGTCATAAAATCCCTGATGTTCTTGATTTGGTTAAATTCATAGGATATGAATGGATCTACAAAAGGAAAATTATTATAGATAAGAAGATACAGATCTTCATGACTCATGACAAAGAGTTGAACTTAATGAGAGAAAGTAATCAGAAGTAAACTTTTCTCATGTTGTGGTTTAGAGTCTATTATTAGTCTCTAATTCATTTTTATACGAGATATGTTAAATGAATATTTAGAATTCTTTTGTGAAAAGAAATCTAAGAGAATGCATCTACACATGATATTTATGAATTTATTATTAAAGATCAAAAGCAAAAAGTTTGCTAAAAGAGTAAAAGTTCAAAAACCTATAGATTTTTTAATAGAAGGTTCGATAACCTATGACTTTAAATAAATTGTAATGAGCTTATGAAAACAAAAAAATTATTGATCAGTGGATTTTCTCAAATGTTATGTTGATGACACATTACTATTCACAATCCACTGCCTTAAAGCTTGATTCCAGCGAATATCAGATGCTCAGCTCCGCACAACATAGGGATTAGCACGCTTTCGGGAAGAACATAGAATAGTAGAGGATCCAGCATGCAGAACACGGGGAGTTTCACTTTCACATCATGATCGAAAAGTCAGAAAAAGGATTAGGTCTTCCAGGAAATATAGCACAAATAAAGATCCGAAAGTTGTTTGGGAGGGAGCCTCTTTTTTCCACGTTATCGGAGAGCTATCATCGGGTAGAGCCCGTGATTTGCATATGGGTCAAAGTAAAGACCAATTATGATGATGTAATCTGTCCATCTAACATAAATAGACTACCTAACCAATTCCAAATAAATGATTTTGGATAATTTTGTATCTCCTACAAATAAAGATTTAAGGATAAACGTTAATATTGTCTCATGTATATTTTATTGACAAAATTGTTGTCAAATATTTGATGCAAGACTTCAAAGGATGATAATGATCATTGAAATATGAAGTCGGATGAATAGTATCATAAGTAACCTCAAATGTTGAGAGTATGATTAATTATGTTTCCTGAGTGGGAGACAATTAATGCGTATATGAGAATTAATGTTAAATATACCGTTAGTTAGATTATATTAGTTAAACTAATGGTATGACCATTAAGTGAAAATTTAAAGTTTTCTTAGAGTATGGAGTTAAAGATTTGATCTTTAAGTAATACATTAGTTACATAAATTTAGAGAAATTTATGTTAAGATCAATTCTACCATAGATTGTGAAGTATGGTATACAAGCGGAATATTTTTTGCTTTTAACAACAAAATGACTTGTATGACTATAATAATTTCTTAAACATATGAAAGGTGTTTCAGATATGATTTAGTTTGTCACTTTCATTGTGATGATAGTGATACAAAGACTAATATTAAGGAAATTATATAGAATGATATTGAGAGGGAAAGCACCGTGGTAGTGGCCAAGATGACTTTTAATGATAATTATTTTGATTTATATAAAATGACTCTCTAGGCTAAAGTGTTTGAGGATCATCTAGAATATCTAGGATTACGAGACATGTCTCGTCTTCTCTAGGGCAAGTGGGAGAATATGTTGGGTATAGAGTATGCCCTAGGACACAAGTGGGAGATTGTTGGGATTGATGCCCTAAAGCCTCGTAATTAATTATTTAGTTTTTTTAACAATAATTTATATTATTTTATTTGTGATTTAATTGTTATCCATTATATTAAAATCCAAGGTTATTAATATAATCTTGAATAGTATGTGGTTGACATACAAGAGGATCGTGTTCAAGTAATAACCTAAAGAGTCTATAGTAGATGGATAAGGTTGGGTGCCTTATCCTGGTAACACTATTGATACGGCCACTTTGTAATCGTTACAAATGATTTGATCCAAATCATTTATGTGGAGACATGTAAGTGGGGGTATCCTATACAATGAGTTTGTATGAGACTGGACCAAAAAATATTTAATCCCTCTTTATAAATCCGTTAATTGAGAAGATTAATATTTCACATGATGATCATATGCGACTCGATCTTAATCCTGAGTGAGTTATGAACTCCTGCCTGTGAGAGCTTGTCCTTTAATTTACATGGGTGAGAATGACTCTTTTAGCCGATTCAATATGCCTACTATTTTGGGGACTTGACCAAACAGGGAGTTGAGAATATCATGAGATGGAATTCCTTTGAATATAAGGAAAGTAGATGAGTTGTTCCCTTAAGTACTGATTTCGTGACTTGAACAATGGGGCCCCACCCTCTCATTGGCCTGAGAGGGACTTGGTTTATGATTGGATCATAGACAAATTGTTCATTAGAGAATCAGTGGTACTTAAGGTGAAAGATGTAATTACAGGGGTAAAACGGACTTTTGACACAGCTGTAATTATGAACAACTCGTGAAGGATCGACTTGCTTGTAATGATTATATTGATGGACATAACTTGTCCTACAGTGCATAAGAGAGCAACTCTAGGTCTACAGTGGAGTGACCTAGAGTTAATGAATGAAAATTGATTAATTAAAGAGTTTAATTAATTAAGTTTGTATCATTAGAGCTTATAATCTGTAGGTCCATAAAGTCTCCTTGCTAGCTTATAGTAACAATTTATTTGAAAGAAAATTTGAAAGGTTGAAATTGATATTTAATATATTAGATATATTAAATATAAAGGAAAAAATATATTTAATTTGAAATGTCGAGAAAATATATTTAATTTAAAAAATTCAAATTAATATTTAATATATTAGATATGTTAAATATAAATGGAGAAAAACATATTAATTTGAAGGGTTGAAATTAATATTTAATACCTGAGATATATTACAAAGGAAAAATATACTTATTGTATTTGATACAACTAAATATTAAATTAATTAATGTATTTTGATACATTAAATAAAAATATACTTGAAATTTGAATGAGATTCAAATTAATTAAATATATATTAAGATATCTTATAATATCTAAGTATGATTTATATAAGGTATAATATCTTAATATATTAAATATGCAAATATATTATTTGACAAATATTCTCCAAGAGTCCCTATAAATAGGATCTTCGGGGTTGAGCTAAAGACACATCAATCTCTCCCACTTTCTCTAGAGAATAAAATTAAAAAGTACTCCACACAAATGTATACCCTATAGAGTACACAAAACTCTCTAGGATAGTATGAGTACACAATACTACCCTCCTTTCATACCAAATGATATAGACGGAAGTGTATACTAGTTACAAAAGTACACACTAATGTTTACTCCTTACTAACAAAAGATATCATACCATTTACACTATCAATAACTTCTAACTCAAAACAATGTATCACATACTACTCCTTAACCTTCTGACACCGATGGTTTTGATGTGTGATCATTGTTGACCGGACCCTCCTTTACGGTTAGGCACCCTCCACTGTGCGCACAAGCCGAAGGCGTAGTGGCAATTCCTTCGGTTTCTACTGTGATAAGGCCAGCAGCGCGGCGTAGAGATACGGAGGTTTGACGTTAGACTGTGAATAGGCTACTACCTGACTCCTATCGCGGGTTGTTAGTCTTCCCTTCGGATGTGATGGTTTTCGTAGTTGTTAACATAATATCCGAAGTAGAACAATCTGTAGGGCTCCATCCACTGAGTGCCAATGCCGAAGGCGTAGTGATATTTCCTTCGGTGACTGCATCATCCCTTGGTGACATCCTATTGCAGGGCGAGTGGGTAAATAGCTTCTTAAGTCTTGCATCTTGAGCTTTTTGACCTTTGACTGTCGAATCGCTATTTTCGTGTAAGTTACGTCTTATCCTACATGGGATGTGAATGACACTTGGAAATTTCCTCTGTGTCTTCGACTTTACCTTCCCATGGATGATAATGATAATAACAAGCGTGATATAGCACACAATTTGCCTATTAAGTCTTGCTGTACCTTACCGTATCAGGTTTTTGACCACTGGGGAATTATGCATTTTTCTGTGTAATATACATTGCTTATTACCCACAAAACATCTTACCCGGAATAGGAAAGAAAGAGGCTTTCCATAATTCTAGAAACTTTCTCTAATCCCTTTGGGATTTTCTTTCAAGAGGCTTCCACAAACTTTGACCTTGTGTTCGAATCATAGTAAGGAAAATCTTGTGGAAGGTTGAATAACTTCTGCATGGTTGGAATACTCCGAGGAGTCTTGCAAGCTACGGTTTCTACAAAGGTAGAGTTCTTACTCTTCTATTTATTGCTTTGTTTTAATTCTTAATAAAAATCAAAACGGTTCCCAATGCTTCCGGTACGTGGATGAAGAGTTCATTCCCTTCAAGAATACGTTAAAACATTAGAAAACACTGGCAGACTTACATGTTTCAAACATCATGCTGAAGTTCAAAATAAGATAAAACAATTACAAATTAAATAATTTAAATAAATGAAATACAAACACCCTATCCTAACAAAGACGAGAAATTTCAAATATGCAACTATCCTATGCACTCGCCACAGTCTCTGATCATGATGCCGCCGTCAACCGTACATGGGCGTCTTTCATGCTGAAGTTCAAAATAAGATAAAACAATTACAAATTAAATAATTTAAATAAATGAAATACAAACATCCTATCCTAACAAATACTAGGAATTTCAAATATGCAACTATCCTATGCACTCGCCACAGTCTCTGATCACGATGCCGCCGTCAACTGTACATGGGCGTCTTGCCTTTACCTGAAAAACAATATAGCACACGGCCTGAGTATTTCAAAATACTCAGTAAGTGACCCCACTATAGGGGCCATGCTAATGCAAACACATGCAATCATGAATTAGGGACCTATCTCTAATCATCTTAAGGGTGGCCTCTAGTCTCGAAAAAATTTGATGTGTATTACTTCCCTACACACGACTCACACGTGCGAGTGTGAATCCCTAGGGCGCTCGCACACCCCCTGGACCCTTTGGTCAAGCTAATCTGTAGCGACGTCCGGAAGTCAGCGGAACCCCATAGTGTCATGCTCTCATGAACACCCTCATCTGTGTGCATTTGCACCTGTGCGCATTCGCGCTCATCATACGGTACGCGTCTGCACTCATCATCTCTAGGGGAAGTAGCCCTATGCTTATGAACGTACAATTTGCATGAGGTCCCTCTAAGTACAATTATACATTTCTTCTGACACAACCCTCTAGTCTCATCTCTTAGTTACACTATGTAACACATGCTCGTGCATATTTACATTAATATCATTTTCATACTCTTCGGGTTGTGTCCTATGTCGATCTAACGACATGATGCAATATGGCAAGCAACATCATAAGGCATGTTCAACATGGAAAACATCATCATGTTAATAACATCGTCATGTTAATAACATCGTCATGCATACATTATACTCATCATAGAAGCCATTAAATGCATCAATTATAACATGTACGTCATGCATCGAAATATAAATAACGTATATTTAACGTACATCACAACAGAACACATACTCATACATCATCATAATTCAAACAATCTTTAGCCTATTCTAAAGTAAGGCTACTTACTTGGTTGGCTTTTGCCGAAGTACTCCCTAATTAGCTAAATGTAAGCTCCCGTTCCGTGAGAGCTGCTTCCTATGTTGCCGGGGTTTGTTTCTTATCACACCGTTTGCCACCTTCCATTAGTATTTCACAATTAATTTACCAATAATTCAATAAATGTGAAATAGGACTCTAAAACGACCTCGGATACCTTAATCGGGGCCGAAAACAGGTTCAGGAGGGTCGAAACAGTGGAAACCAGGCTGAAAACAGGGGAGCCAAGCCAAACAGCCCCTGGGAGCCGCGAGCCATTTGCGCTGAGTAGAGCCAAGGGACCGCCTGCGCCATTGTGTGCCATGTGGCCGAATCAAAGCGTGCCACATCGTGCGGTGTGCGTCGGGTCGAGGTGCGGATCGCACTCCAATTTGGGTCGACTGCTGCAGAAGGCTACTGGGCAGGGCTAGTTGTTGTGCCTTAGTTTACTAGATTGGGTTGCAAGTATTTGGGTTGCAGGCCGGTTCGATTGGACCGTGGGTTTGGTCCCGGGTCAGTTCAGCTAAACTATGGCTTTTGAGCTGGATTGAGGTTTGGGCTGCTGTAGTTGGGCTGGGCCGAAGGCAGAGGCGGAGGGGAAAGAAGTCGGGCTATTTTGGGTTCGGGTTGACTCGAATCGGTGGATCTCATCTTCCTTACCTGACTTCGGTTGATTTTCCGGCACATTTTTTCTCTCCTTCCTGCAGTGTTTCCATTGTCGCTTTCGGTCCTCTTTCTTCCTTTTCCTCGCTATTTGTCGTCATTCTTTCCTTCCTCGAAGTTTATTGGCCTAAAGGTTCCTAAACCCACAGATCTAAGAACGTTTAGGAAAACTCAATTTTTCGACTTCAGTTACCTACGACGATGCTTACGAAAAGGCACAAAACGTACCCTGAGTTATTGTGCCTTTGTTAGGTATCCTTCTCGTGGTGGTAGCTGAGCGTTTGGTGTCGATTTTAGGGTGGTTTGGGGCTCGTCGGAGGAATTGGAAATTCGCCGACGTTATCTGAAATCTCTCTCTCTCTCGCTCATATTTTTGTCCTTTTCTCTGTTTGGCAGGTATTCTGATCGATTCTGGGAGTCGTGGGCTGAGGGCTGAGCAAGGTGTGGCTGTCGTTTCCGGCAATTGAGTTTTTTTTCTTTTTTTCTTTCTTTTTTCTGGGTCGTTACACATTCTAAGCGACGCAATCTAAAAACCTATGTCCAAGACTTCTTACATTGCAAACAGCATAGTTTGAATTCCTAAGAGAATAAGGGGCGTAGTCTAAAACCTATATCCAATGCTTCTTACGTTCCAAACAATGCAGTTTAAAATCCTATGCACAAGGCTTCATACATTCCAAGCGATGCAATTTTAGTCATGAAGATGCTTCTTACCTTGGTCCTGTATTCTTGAGTGATACCCAGCATTCTTGAGGCATAAGTCATAACATACTTTTTTTCAAGCCTTACTCAACTCTTATAAATTATAGACTCATCATAGTAATATGCATGGGTCATTCAAAATGTCACGAAATTATAATGTCTCTTAAAAGTTCTATAAGAATCTTGAATCTTGGTAAGGAGTCATTAATGATAACTTTGTCATTTTCCATAAACCTTGGCTTATACCCATGACATGTTCTAGAATCTCGACATTCTTAACATCATACTTAAGTTTCTTATAAAACTTGTAATACGACAGAATATAAAACATAGCATAAATGTACCAATTAAAGCCACTGGAGTGCGACGAGTTGAGCTGGCAATGGAGAAGGGCGCAAGTCATGGGTCGATCACCAAGTCGGAGCAACTTGTAGGTTGCGCGAATTTGGAAGTTGAGTCGTGGGGCGTTGCTAGGTCTGGAGTTGGTTGGTGGGTATCTTGGGTAGAAAACGGGACTGAGCCGATGGTTGAGCATGCGTGTCTAATGTGTTATAGGCGTTGAGACTGCGCACGTCTGGGCTGGCGTGAATACGGAAGCAGGCTAGACTCACAGATTCAGCTGGGCCTACTAGGTGCTCGGTGCTAACGTGCTGGATTTGAGTAGAGGGATTGTGGACTGGATTTGGGCAGGAATTGTTCCTATTGTTGGGCTTGAGGTCGATTATGAATTTTGCATCCTTGCACGATCTCTATGGACATAATCAAAGAGTAAAGAAAGAGAAAGGTCGAGGATCAAGGCTTGAGTGCTCCAATCTCTTCCCCTTGGTAAAGACTATGTCATTTCAGTTCCACCATAGGGGTGTGACATCTTGAAATGCTACACGATTGGCATCTTTGCTCGGCTCGCTTATGAATTTCGGTGGGAGGAATCTTGTGCTTGGTTGGTCATCCTTCTTCAGTTAAGTCGCTAATTTCTATAGGTTCTTGTGCTCGTTACAAGTCTATTTGAAATGACATTTTAAGTGCTTAACAACATTTCTTTTCCGGTTAGAAACACGTTTAAACATTGGAAAGTTTATTCAAATCGAAGGCAAGCATTTGAACTAAAATTCATATTAAAACACCTTAATATTAGTTTCGATCACGACATGAAAACTATAACCTATAGCCTCCGTGATCTCGAACACACAGGATCGTTTACTAATTTAACAAATACAGAAAGCATGATTATTTCGCCTAACTTATCAAAAATTGAATCAAATAGTATTCTCACGTGAATGATCTGATCTCATGGCAATACATTTGATGTTGTATATGTGAGCTAATAAACTTGAGCTAGTAGAACAAGTTACTAACTTATACAGTAACTGAGAATTGTTACTAGACTTACTAGAACAAGTTACTAACTTATGGAGTAAAGAATGGTTAGTAGACATAATAGAATAAGTTACTAACGGAGCAACTATAGGAGAATTGGTAGTAGTTGAGTGGACCACCTTTTGTGTTTGTGGACCAAGTTTTGTGTGTTAATTAGAAAAATTGTTAGTGGTTCTTAACTTGAGGAGAAATTTTAGGAAGCTAGTTAGTGCTTTCTCCCCTATAAATACCAATGAGATGTATGTTCATTTCACAACAACACAACAACAAAAGAGAACTGAAAACCCAGGTGCTTAAAATTACTTTGTTCAAATGGCTCTCTCCCTTCAAGTTTTTCCTTTGCTTCTTTTACTTGTGTCGACAAATTTTGATCATGGTTCAAATCCAATATTTGGTATTAGATCTAGGATGTTGAAACAAATATCGTCACTCTACAAAGACAACAAATCAGAAGTGACAATAATAAAGAGCGAAAAGGAGGGGAGTGTAAGGCTCCAGTACCCGTTACTCACAAAGAGTAACTACGGAACATAGTTGATAAAGATGCGTGTCATCAACGGGCACAAGACATGTCGGACGTCTTCGAGCATGGTGACATTGAGGAGCCTAAGGATAGGATGGCTCTTGCCGCCATCTACCAAGCAGAACTAGAAGACATTCTTCTCATGTTGGTAGAGAAGAACTCGGCAAAGACAGCGTGGGAGACACTGCAAGCAATGTATGTTGGTGAGAAACGTGTCAAGGAAGCAAAGGTGCAGACCTTGAAGAGTGAGTTCGAGGCTATCTGCATGAAGGACGGTGAGTCAATAGACGACTTTGCCATGAAGTCAATGATGATCGTCAGCGGCATTCGTTCATTAGGTTACATGGTGGAGGAGATCTCCATCGTCAAGAAGTTTCTTCAAGCTGTTCCCCCAAGATTCATACAAAAGAACATGTTAGTTGAGGTGGTCGTTGGTTGTCTTAAGGTCCATGAGGAGAGACTTCTTGGCTATGAAGACAAAGAGAAGGAGAAATACCTCTTACTAACCCATGAGGAGTGGCTCGCACGGTCAAAAAAGAATGATGTGATGGCATGGCCCTAGACATGATGACAGAAGAGGTCGTGATAATACCTCAAAAACCACCAACAATGCTAACCCCTAAAAGGACTAGAGTATGGTCAAGTGTTACTCTCGTGAAAAATATAGGCACTTTGCGATCAAGTGCCAGAAGAAGAAGTGTGATGGGGAGGCAAATCTCACATTCACGCAAGATCAAGAGTCCGCACTGATGTTGACTGAGAAGATGCTCAACGAAGAGAAGGTTATGGCGAACCTTTTCACAAAAGGAGAAGACTGAGTGGAGACCAACATGTGGTACCTTGACAACAGAGCAAGCAACCATATGACCGGAGATCGAACAAAGTTTAAGGAGCTTGATGAGAAGCTCATTGGAAACGTGAAGTTCTGCGAAGAGAAAGGTATCAAGCATCAACTAACTACACCGTACACTTCACAACAAAACGATATGGTTGAATGAAGAAATCGCACCATAATGAACACTCCAGGAAGCTTACTCAAGCATGCAAGTTCCAACGATTTTCTGGTGAGGCAATACGACATGCGATTTATCTTCTAAACCATTTACCGACAAAGGCGCTGAGTTTGATGACAGAAGCCAAAGATGGTGTATTTTGGCATAGAGGATGAAACCAAGGTACAAAGGTTGTATGATCCGCAACATGAGAAAATTTACGCAGTAGAGATGTCATATTCGAAGAAGAGAAGAAGTTGGATTCGTACAACATTGGCGATAACAAACAAATTGTTACAGAGTTCATTGCCTGGAAGAAGAGGGAGACACAACAAAACTAGGTCACCGAAAGTGACACCAACAAATTCACATATATCATCACTGGTGACACCAAAAGGCATGATAAATTCTCTAAAACAAGAGAGCTCTAGCGAGAGCAGAAGAGGATCTAAACCATAAGATGAACTAAAGAAGTTTCATTCTCTTGCTGAAATTTATACGAATACACTTGAAGAAGAATTGGATCCCAACAAGTTAGTGTTGCTCGGGCCGAGGAGCTGACAACTTACTATGAGGCAACTGTTGGCTTTTTCGCCTTAATCTCAAATTAATTAATAAATTGATGTTTTGATGATAACAAAACTACCTTCAATTATTAACAATTCTCAGTATACAGTGTAAGGTTGGGAATAACGATTTCAACATCTTTTTTGGTTCACTCAAACTAGAGATAAAATGAAGTTTCAGTCTAAACAAGATACCCGATGTGATGATGTGGCGGAAAAATTGACATCATGAACCAACGGCAAAATTGACATCATAGACCAATCGAAGTATGACATTTATAACTTTGTTAGAGTAATAAAGGGTGGAGTTTTCCATTACATTTATAAAAGTTTTTAATTCTTTTAATTTAAAAGAGTAGTATTTGAATTATAAAATCATTTCAATTAGATTTATAAAACTTTTCAATTACTCTTAAACCATTGCTCACATGTTTTTCATTAACATTCTTTTATTATATTATTACATTTATATATGTTATATATATATATATATATATATATATATATATATTTAAAAGAAACATGTGGTCTATAATTTTTTACGATAAATTTAAAAATAAATTAATATTATTTTTCGGTCCACGTTTCGGTTCACATTTTAGTGGTCCGTATCAATTCCTATTTTTACAACTTGATCGCTATTTAAACTCATCACCTCTTCATATTTTTTTCGAACACAACACATAGAACATTTCACAATACACAAGTTCCATAGTTTCCTCGATCTAAACCTTTTTTTTTTTTAAAGCATCCATTGTTGCTCTCTCCAAGTTTCCAATTTTATTTCTTTTTTATCTTATTCCTGAGAGAGATGTCTATTATATTGTGAGAAAATTGTAAATCTATTACTTCAGAGAGTTGTGTGTGTTTCTATAAGATTTCAAACAATTGTACTGGTTTAATCCTGAGCCGTGAAAAGGATTGAGTTTTCTCTTGAACTCGTAAAAAGAGCGGTGTACCAGGATTGAGTTTTCTCTTGAACTCGTAAAAAGAGCGGTGTACTGGTTTGATCCTGAGTTGTGGAAAGGATTGAGTTTGCTCTTGCACTCGTAAAAGGAGAAGTGTAGCGGTTGGGCTCTGATCTGAGGAAAGAGTCGAAGTTTTATTCAAATTCCCAAGAGGCGCTTGGAGGGTGGAGTAGGTCGAGTTTGACCGAACCACTGTAAAACAAATTCCCAAGAGGCGCTTGGAGAGTGGAGTAGGTCGAGTTTGACCGAACTACTATAAAACTACGGTGTTATATTTTCTAACCATTTTCCTATTTAATTTCTAAATTTTAAGTTTTATGGCATGTTATAAGTTTTAATTGTTATTAAAAATAATAATAATAATTACATTGTTGAAACCCTATTCACCCCTCTAGGGTTTGTCATATCGATCCAACAATTGGTATCAGAGCAAGGTTGCTCTTATTAATTTTTTTTATATACTTTATTTTTAGAGATTATGGCGAATCTAGGTGTTAAAAACGGTTTTTGTGAAGGACAATCAATTTCTAGACCTCCTTATTTTGATGGACCTCCTGACATTTACGAAAATTTATTTGCAATCAATTGATTATCCATTATGGTTAAATGTTAGTAAAGGTCATTATATTCCAATAAAAATTGTTAATAATATTGAGGAGCTTAAAATGGAGGATGAATTTGATGAGCATGATATGCAAAAATGTTCTTTTAATGCTAGTGTTATAAACTGTCTTTATTGTGCCCTAAATAATGATGAATTTAATAGAGTATCTATGTGTTCTTCAACATATGAAAATTGGAAAACTCTTGAAGTAACTCATGAGGGAACAAATCAAGTTAAAGAAAAACTCTTGAATAACTCATGAGGGAACAAATCAAGTTAAAAGAAACAAAGATGAACATGTTAGTTCATAATTATGAACTATTTAAAATGGATGCAAATGAATCTATAGGTGATATGTTCACTAGATTTACGAATATTCTAAATGCTTTGAAAAATCTTGGAAAAGTATATTCTACTTCCGAAAATGTCAGGAAAATTCTTAGGTCTCTACCTAAAAGTTGGGAAGCAAAAGTGACGGCAATCCAAGAAGCAAAGGATCTCACAAAGCTTCCTTTGGATGAACCTGTTGGTTCTCTCATGACGCATGAGATTACCATGAAGGAGGGCATGGAAGAGGAGGAGTGCATAAAAGAGGAATCCAAAAAGAAGAAAAGTATAGCCCTAAAGTCCATCACATTGGAAGTTGATTCCGACGATGAGGAAGCCCTTGATGAAGATGATGTTGCCTACTACACACGTAAGTATAAAAATTTCATCAAAAGAAAGAAACAATTTAGAAAACATTTCACCAACCAAAAAGGTGAGAAGAGCAAAGATGATGAGACAATATGTTATGAATGTAAAAGGTCGGGTCATATAAGACCGGATTGTCCTCTCCTCAAATTATCTAAGAAATCCAGGAAGAAAGCAATGAAGGCTATTTGGGATGATAGTGATGAAAGTGCAAGTGATGAAGAAGTCGTAAATTTTTGCTTCATGGCTCATAGTGACAGAGAGGATGAAGAAAATGAGGTAATTCTTGAATCTACTTCTTACGATGAATTATTTAAAGTTTTTGAGAAGATGCAACTTGATTTAGAAAAACCTGATTCAAAGTATGTTATACTTCAAAAGAAATATAAGGCTTCAATTATTGAAAATAAGTCTTTATTGAATGAAATTTCTTGCTTAGAGGAGAATAATCATAATGTTGTAAAAATTGATATACCATATGAAAAACATGTATTTGATTGTGATGAGAAAACTGCATTAATTGATAAAATTAAATTTCTTGAGCATGATGGTTGTGAAAAAGATAGGTTAATTAAATTACTCAAAGTAAAGGAATCAAATACTCTGCAAAAACTTGGCAAGGCTAAGGAGTCTATTCAAAAGTTAACTATAGGTGCTCAAAAATTAGATAAAATAATTATTATGGTGATAAAAAGAGGATTAGGCTATATTGATTAATGTTCTACACCTTCAAGTTTTAAAACAATATTTGTTAAAGCATCCCCCATTATGTCTAAGCCTAACACATGCAAATTTTTATCTCTAAACCTAACACATGCAATTTGTATCTCAATATGATAAATCTAGATTTGTGTCTATGCGTCACTATTGTGGTGTTGAAGGTCATATTAGACCTAATTGCTTTAAATTGAAAAATTCTCAAAACATCACTTCCAGAAGAAAATTTTCTCAAAATATAAAATTTAATAATGTTTTAAGAAATAATTTTTGTATTGCAAATAGAGTACATAAAACTTAGTCGAAGAAATAAATTCCTGCATGATCTTGTTTGTTTCTGTGTGGTAAGTTTTTTAATATGAATGCAAGCATGATTTCTAAATTTGTGAAAACTAACTTGTTAGGACCCGAACAAGTAGGGGTACCAAAAGGTCAATTTTAAATATCTCTATGTATAGGTTTATTTGAAAGCCTACAATAAAAAATGAGTAGTATTTAGACAGTGGTTGCTCAAGACACAGGACGGGAAACCCATCCAAGTTTGTGAGTCTTTTCCAGAAGGATGGTGACTTAATAACTCTTTGCGACAACAAGAAGGGTAAAATAATCGGTAATGATACTATAGGTAATGACTCTGGTACTCTCCTTGAAGATGTACTTTTAGTTGATGATTTTTTGGAGATTCACTTGGGTTTTGATGATAAAACATAAAAATGATGTTTCGAAAAGATTTGCTAGTTCTCTCAAGAGTTCAAAATGAAAAATGTTTTTTTTTTAATTATTATAATTAGGAGTGACCATGGATGAGAATTAGACCGTGTAGAGTTTGAAAATTTATGTGAAGATAATGGTTTTTATCGTGACTTCTCTCCGAGGACTCTTCAACAAAACAGTGTGGTTGAAAGAAAAAAAAAATCATACTTTACAAGAATTTGCTAGATCAATGTTAAATGAAATATGATTTACCTAAATATTTTTGGGCGGAAGCTGTTAATACCGCCGGTTATGTTTCAAATAGAGTTTTAATTAGACACTGTATAGATAAAACTTCTCATGAACTCTATCATAATAAAATTTCAAATATTGGGTACTTTCAAAGTTTTTTTTTTTTTTTTTTTGCAAATGTTTTATTTTGAGCAATAAAGAAAAGTTGGGAAAATTTGATTCTAAAACCGATATGGGTATTTTTCTTGGTTATTCATCTACTAGTAAAACTTATAGAATTTTCAAAAGAGAACTTTAGAAGAATCTATACCTGAGTTATTTGATGAATCTTGTAATAATATTTCGAATGAGTTTATTTGTAGTGATGATTTAGAAAGAAATTTTGGAGATTTACTTGTAAGTGACAACGGGAAAGAAACTCTTTCAAGTAAAGGAGTGAGCTTAAATGAAAAGAAGGAAGAAGGCTCTTCATCGGTGCCAAAAGTATGCCTCATCTCATCCCAAAGACTTGATTATTGGTGATCTCGAACAAGGTGTGAAAATTCGTTCCTTTATTAATTTATTCTATAATCCTATTTTTTTTTTCTCAAATTGAACTAAAAAGTATTAAGGATGCAGAAAATGATGAGTTTTAGATTTTAGCGAAGAACTAAATCAATTTGAAAGGAACAAAGTTTGGGAATGAGTTCCTAGGCCCTCTAATATTTTTATTATTGGAACCAAATGGATTTTTAGAAATAAAATGGATGAAAATGGGAATATGATAAAACACAAAGCTAGACTTCTTGCTCAAGGTTATTGTCAGGAGTAAGGTATAGACTATGAAGAAACTTTTGCATCCGTTGCTAGATTAGAAGCTATTAGAATGTTACTTGCATTTGCTTCTTACAAGAATTTTATATCATATCAAATGGATGTGAAAAGTGTATTTGGTTATATTACGGAGAAAGTTTATTAAAACAACCTCGTGGATTTGAAATTTTTTATTTTCCACATCATGTCGATAAGTTGAAAAAGGCTCTTTATGGCTTAAAACAAGCTCCAAGAGCTTGGTACAATAGACTTGGTAATTTTCTTATTGAGAATGATTTCAAAATGGGTAAGCGGATGATATGCTATTAGTGCAAATATATATGGATGATATTATATTTGGTTCTACTAATCCTTACTTATGTGAAGAATTTTCTAAATGTATGCCTAATGAGTTTGAGATGAGTATGATGGGCGAGCTCAGTTTCTTTCTTGGACTTCAAATCAAACAACTAAAAGATGGTATCTTCCTAAATCAAGAGAAGTACACCAAAGATTTACTCAGAAGGTTCAGTTCAATGATCATCTTCCTAAATCAAGAGAAGTACACCAAGGATTTACTCAAAAGGTTCAAGTTCAATGAAGGTAAGATTGCAAAAACTCTAATGAGCACATCTACCAAGCTTGATAAAGATGAAAAAGATAAATGTATAGACATAAAATCTTATCGAGGTATGATTGGATCTCTACTTTACTTAACTGCTAGTAGACCTGATATTATGTTTAGTGTATGTCTTTATCAATCTTGTTCTAAAGAATCTCATCTACATGCGGTTAAAAGAATATTTAAATATTTGCTTGGGACTATTAATTTAGGATTGTGGTATCCTAGAAATGTTGAGTTTAAATTGGTAGGGTATTTTGATGCGGATTTTGCGGGAAGTTTACTTGATAGTAGAAGTACCAATGAAACTTGTCAATTTCTTGGTAGTTCATTAGTTTCTTCGTTTAGTAAAAAGCAAAATTTGGTTGCCTTATCTACTATGGAAGCTGAATATATTGCAGTGGCTAGTTGTTGTGCTCAAATTTTTGGATGAAATAAACTCTTTGTGATTTTGGATTAAAATTTGATAGTGTACCTCTCTTTTGTGATAACACCAGTTGTATTAATTTAACCAAAAATTCTATTCATCATTCTAGAACTAAACATATTGACATTAGATATCATTTTATTAGAGAGTATGTGCAAAATGGACATATTATTCTTGATTTTGTAAACTCTAATAATCAATTAGTAGATATTTTTACCAAGCCGTTAAATGAAATTTTTTTTTGCAAAAATAGGCTTGAATTTAGTATTATTCAGTGTGATATATCTTGAATTTGAACTTGGTATTACTCAGTTTGATATATCCTGAATTTTATGATCTTAATTATAAGCATGTTTTCAGCGGAGCATGTCATTCTTTTATTATTGTTTTAGTGTTCTTATTTATGATTACAAGGGGAAGAAAATTAGGAAAAATAAGCTGTAAGTTTGTTATTTTATAATTAATGAATCACTTTGTTATTTTATAATTAATGAACTACTTCGTTGTTGTGATGTTTCATAATTCATTGAAGCATTGATGTTGATATTGGGGAAGAATATGGATGTGAGTGAAATTCAAAGTTCTCATTATATATTAGAATGCCTATGATGATGCATAGATATTGGTATCAATATTATTATTTGGACATGTGCATTATTTTAAGTTTTATGGTTTTCATACTATTTTTCTTGAAATGGTCTGTCATTATAAAAAATGGGAGAGGGTTGGTTTTTTCGCCTTAATCTCAAATTAATTAATTTTAATTAATTAATTAATTGATGTTTTGATGATAACAAATACCTTCGATTATTAACAATTCTCAGAATTTTGTCCACAGTGTAAGGTTTGAAATATTGTCTTTTTTGGTTCACTCAAACTAGAGAAAAAACGAAGAAGTTCCAGTCTAAACAAGATACCCGACGTGATGATGTAGCGGCAAAATTGACATAATGGGCCAATCGAATTCAAAACAAGATACCTGAATTGATGATGTGGCGACAAAATTGACATTATGGACCAACCGAAAAATTAACATCATATACCAATCGAAATATGACATTTATAACTTTGTTAGAGTAACCAATGGTGAAGTTTTCAATTACATTTATAAAAGTTTTCAACTCTTTTAAAAGAGGAATATTTGAATTATAAAATCATTTCAGCTACATTTATAATGATTTCAATTAAATTTATAAAACTTTTCGATTACTCTTAAATTATTACTTACATGTTTTTCATTAACATTCTTCTATTATATTATTATATTTAAATATGTTTTATATATATTTATTTTTAAATATATATATATATTTAAATGAAACATGTGGTCTATAATCTTTTACGATAAATTTAAAAATAAATAAATATTATTTTTCGTGGTACACGTTTTAGTGGTCCGTATCAATTTCTATTTTTACAACTTTATCGCTATTTAAACTATCACCTCTTCATATTTTTTCAAACACAACACAAAACATTTCACAATATACAAGTTACACAGTTTCCTCCAACTTTTTTTTTAAAAGCCTCCAGTGTTGCTCTGTCCAAATATTCAATTTTATTTCTTTTTTATCTTATTCCTGAGAGAGATGTCTATTATATTGTGAGAAAATTGTAAATCTATTACTTCAGAGAGTTGTGGTATGTTTTTATAAGATTTCAGACAATTGTACCGGTTTGATCCTAAGCTGTGGAAAAGATTGAATTTGCTCTTGAACTCGTAAAAAGAGCGGTGTACCGGTTTGATCCTGAGCCGTGGAAAGGATTGAGTTTCCTCTTGCACTCGGAAAAGGAGCGGTGTAGCGGTTGGGCTCTAATCCGAGGAAAGAGTCAGAAGGTTTTATTCAAATTCCCAAGAGGCGCTTGGGGAGTGGAGTAGGTCGAGTTTGACCGAACCACTGTAAAACTACGGTGTTATATTTTTTAACCCTTTTCCTATTTAAATTCTAAATTTTAAGTTTTATTTTTATTAAAAAAATAATAATAATAATTACATTGTTGAAACCCTATTCACCCCTCTGTCATACCTATTCAACATATTGTTGGCTTTTTCACCTTAATCTCAAATTAATTAATTTTAATTAATTAATTAATTGATGTTTTGATGATAATAAACTTACCTTCAATTATTAACAATTTTCAGTATTTTTTCGACCATGTAAGGTTGGGAATAACGATTTCAACTTCGTTTTTGGTTCACTTAAATTAGAGATAAAACGAAGAAGTTCCAGTCAAAACAAATACCCGACATGATGATGTGGTGGAAAAATTGACATCATGGACCAATCGAATTTAAAACAAGATACGTGATGATGTGGTGACAAAATTGACATCATGGACGAGTGGCAAAATTGACATCATAGACCAATCGAAGTATGACATTTATAACTTTGGTAATGTGATGATGTGGTGACAAAATTGACATCATGGACGAGCGGCAAAATTGAAATTTATAGACCAATCAAAGTATGACATTTATAACTTTGGTAGTGTAATAAGTGGTGGAGTTTTCAACTACATCTATAAAAGTTTTCCATTACTTTTAAATTAAATGGAGGAGTATTTGAATTATAAAATCATTTCAATATAAAACCGTTACTTTTAAATAGAAAGAATTATAATAATTTCATTTACGTTTATGAAAATTAGTTGTTACTTTTAATTAGAATGATTTCATTTTAAAAAACTAGTTTTAAGAAAGAAAGGATTTCAATTAGACGTATAAAACTTTTCAATTATTTTTGAAATGTCACCGTTTTCATTAACATTTTTTATTATATTATTACAAAATTAAAAAAATGAATTTTGTAATAATATAATAAAAATGTTAATGAAAACTGTGAGTAACATTTTAAAAATAATAGAAAAGTTTTATAAATCTAATTGAAATCCTTGTAATTGAAACTATTTTATAATTCAAATACTTTTCTTTCTTAAAACTAGTTTTTTAAATGAAATCATTATAATTTCTTTTCGGTTAAAAGTAACCATTAGTTTTCATACATGTAAATGAAATTATTATAATTTCTTTCTATTTTAAAAGTAACCGAAAACTTTTAGAAATATAATTGAAATTATTTTATAATTTAAATATTCTTCTATTTAATTTAAAAGTAATGAAAACTTTTATAAATGTAATTGAATTGATTTTATAATTTAAATACTCCTTCATCTAATTTAAAAGTAATGAAAAACTTTTATAAATGTAATTGAAAACTCCACTATTTATTACTGTACCAAAGTTATAAATGTCATACTTCGATTAGTCTATGATGTCAATTTTGCCGCTCGTCCATAAAGTCAATTTTGTCATCACATCATCATGTTAGGTATCTTGTTTTGAATTTGATTGGTCCATGATGTCAATTTTGCCACCACATCATCAGGTCGGGTATTTGTTTTCACTAGAACTTCTTCGTTTTATCTCTAATTTAAGTGAACCAAAAAAGACGTTGAATATTTCAAATCTTACAATGTGGACCAAAAAAGACGTTGAATATTTCAAACCTTACAATGTGGACAAAATTATCTTACAATGTGGACAAAATTATGAGAATAGTTAATAATTGAAGTAGGTCTGTTATCATCAAAACATTAATTAATTAATTAATTAATTTGAGATTAAGGCGAACAAGCCAACAATCTCCCCTTCTTGATGATGACAAACCATTTCAAGAAAAATAGTATGAAAACCATGAAACTTAAAATAATGCACATGTCCAAATAATAATATTGATACCAATTTCGATGCATCATCATAGGCATTCTAATATATCATCAGAACTTTGAAATTCACTCACATCCATATTCTCCCCCTATATTAATGCTTCAATGAAATATCAAACATCACAAAGTAATTCATTAATTATAAAATAATAACGAAGTGATTCATTAATTATAAAATAACAAATTTAGAGCGTATTTTTCTAATTTTTTCCCTTTTGTAATCATAAAAAAGAACACTAAAACAATAATAAAAGAATGACATGCTACCCCTAAGAACATGCCTATAATTAAGATTATAAAATTCAAGATATATCACAACGAGTAATACCAAACTCAAATTCAAGATATATCACACCGAATAATACCAAGCTCAAGCTTATTTTTGCAAAAAAAAATTCTTCATTTAACGGCTTGGTAAAAATATCTGCTAATTGATTATTAGAGTTTACAAAATCAAGAATAATATGTCCATTTTGCACATGCTCTCTAATAAAATGATGTCTAATGTCAAAATGTTTAGTTCTAGAATGATGAACATAATTTTTTGTTAAATTAATAGCACTGGTGTTATCACAAAAGATAGACACACTATCAAATTTTAATCCAAAATCACAAATAGTTTGTTTCATCCAAAGAATTTGAGCACAACAACTAGCAACCGCAATATATTCCGCTTTCGTAGTAGATAAGGCAACCAAATTTTGCTTTTTACTAAACCAAGAAACTAATGAACTACCAAGAAATTGACAAGTTCCACTAGTACTTTTATGATCAAGTAAACTTCCCGCAAAATCTGCATCAGAATATCCAACCAATTTAAACTAACATTTATAGGATACCACAATCTTAAATTAATAGTCCCAAGCAAATATTTAAATATTCTTTTAACGGCATGTAGATGAGATTCCTTAGGACAAAATTGAAACCTAGCACAAAGACATACACTAAACATAATATCAGGTCTACTAGCAGTTAAGTAAAGTAAAGATCCAATCATACCTCTATAAGATTTTATATTTACACATTTACCTTTTTCGTCTTTGTCAAGTTTGGTAGATGTGCTCAGGGGAGTTTTTGCAATCTTACCTTCATTGAACTTGAACCTTCTGAGTAAATCCTTGGTATACTTCTCTTGATTTAGGAAGATACCATCTTTATGTTGTTTGATTTGAAGTCCAAGAAAGAAACTGAGCTCTCCCATCATACTCATCATACATTTAGAAAATTCTTCCCATAAATAAGGATTAGTATAACCAAATATAATATAATCCACATATATTTGCACTAATAACATATATTTTTCTTTAATTTTAATAAAGAGAGTAGTGTCGAGCTGACCCATTTTGAAATCATTCTCAATAAGAAAATTACCAAGTCTATTGTACCAAGCTTTTCGAGCTTGTTTTAAGCCATAAAGAGCCTTTTTCAACTTATAAACATGATGTGGAAAATCAATTTATAGACATGTTTTACCCTGAGCCATGACTTCATCCTCTTTGTCACTATGAGCCATGAAGCAAAAATTTGCTACTTTTTCATCACTTTGAGATTCATTTGCATACATTTTATTATGAGTTAACATGCTAATTTTTGTTTCTTTAACTTGATTTGTTCCCTCGTGAGTTACTTCAAGAGTTTTCCAAATTTCATATGCTGAACAACACATAGGTAATTTATTAAATTCATCATTACTTAGGGCACAATAAAGATAATTTATAGCACTAGTATTAAAAGAACATTTTTTTATATCATGTTCATCAAATTCATTCTCTAATTTAAGCTCCTCAATGTTATTAACAATTTTTATTGGAATGAAAGGACCTTTACTAACATTCAACCATAATTCATAATCAATCGATTGCAAATAAATTTTCATTCTAGCTTTCCAATACGTATAATTTCTTCCATCAAAATAAGGAGGCCTAGAAGTTGATTGTTCTTCACAAAAACATATTGAGACTATGTGGCAGGAGGCCGTGCAAAAAAAGCTTGAAGCTATTGAGAAGAACAAGACGTGGGCACTAACTAACTTACTGCCTGGACACAAGCTCATTGATTTGAAGTGGGTGTTTAAGTTGAAGAAGAATAATGAAGGAAATGACATCAAGCATAACGCAAGACTCGTGGCAAAGAGATACGTGCAACGACAAGAAGTTGATTTTGAAGAGGTTTCTGTTAGATAAAAGCCTGTGGTTTCTTTATTTAGGTTATTCACGTTTTTCTTAAAATTAGTTAGTTGAATCTTGTTTTAGGTAATCTGAATTAATGCATACACGTAGAGTGGAAGATGCCAATGTGAAGCCTCAACAGGAAGACGCCACACGAGGCCTGGTACAACAAGAAGCCAGTGGTACATCGTCTCTGAGTGTTCGGCTGCATCGCATACATGAAGATCATGTTAGATAAATCCCTCCCTTTGAGTGAAAGTGATCCCTACTTTTTAGTTAACTATTTTTAGGTAGCTATTATTTTGTTAAACCCACATAATTAGAGTGAGTGGGGAGGACACGTCAAGTGGAAGCGCCTGAATTAAGTTGTCCACATCTTTCCATTTTTAGGATATAATTTGTTATTTAAATGTCCCAATTAATGAGAAATGAGAAACATCGGGTCTTCACCGCATACTTTCTCTCTCTGTTATTTTTTCGTTTGTTTCTTCTTCCAAAAGTATTCCTTCCACTTTTTCCTTCGGCTTTTTCCTTAATGATTTCCTCCTCGGTCAAAACAACAAGTGGTATTAGAGCCTGGCTTAATCCACTGGTGGTATATCATTGCGGAGGAACCAACTTTATCAAAAGCCAAGTTGAATAGCTCAATTGGTTACAACGTCGACCTAACAACAGGTCTCAAGTTCAAGTACTCCATCACTGCCACTAAGAGGCCGATACTGCGAAGACGAACCTCGAGTTGTCGTAGAGCGAGTGATTAGGGAGACGACTGCCTCTATGCAGTACCCGATGTTGACGAGGTCCAACTACAACGAGAAGGCCTTGTTGGTGCGCGTCAACCTACATGCACAAGGGTTGTGGCACGCTGTCGAGCTGGAGGAAGGAGAAACGAGCGAGTACTGGGAGGATCGGCTGGCGTTCGTTGCCATATTAAGGTTTGTGCCTCCAGAGATGCTAGCGTCTCTCTCCACCAAACGCACCGCGCAATCAGCCTGGGAGGGTATCAAATCCCGTCGAATTGGTGTGTAGCGAGTGCGAGAATCCAACATCGAGCAGCTGTGGAAGGAGCTTTCGTAGATCCGCTTTAAGGACGGTGAATCCATCGATGACTTTTCAATGTGGATCATGGGGCTCGCCAACAGCATCATCACTCTCGGTGGGAGCATCAGCGAGACAGAAATCGTGAAGAAGATGCTGCACGTCACCCCCGATCACCTTGAGCATGTCACGATTTCGATCGAGACATTACTTGACGTGAACGACCTAACGATAGAAGAGGTGACTGCAAGATTGCACAACGTTGAGCAGAGGAAGAAGAATGTTGCTTCAGTTGTCGACAATCAGGGTCGTCTTCTCCTCACTGAGGAAGAATGGCTTGTACGCCTAAAGCTCCACGACAACACTGGCAAGAGCAATGTGTCCTCCAACCACAAAGGCGGTAAGAAGCCATGGAAATCTCATGGGCAGACGCACTAGAAAGAAGGGGATCAAAAGAAGGAGTCGACTGATGACGGGCCAATCAAGTGCTCAAACTATGGGAAGAAAGACCACTTGAGCAATAATTGTCGGAGCAAGCTCAGGAACAAGGAGAAGGCCGAGAAGGCCCATGTGGCTCAATCCGAGGAGGACGAGCCGACTCTTTTTATGGTGAGCGCATCGGTCTTATCCCACATCCCCAATTCCGATTCTAAATTTATGGAGTTAATCGACGACGGCGTAACTGCTCCTCCGGTGAGCGTCGAACCCGAGGAAGAACTCCAGCTGAGCGTAACAAAGGCACCGGCTGGAGAGCCAATTCAACTGAAGGAGGAACGAGTGTTCGCTCAGATCGGCGAGAGGGGCGAGCAGCATGAGCACCGGCGATGGGTCCTCGACACAAGGCAACAAATCATATGACAGGGGCTAGATCCGCGTTCTCCAAGATCAACTTGGGGATTCGCGGGACGGTTAAGTTAGGCAACGAATTCGTCATCGAGATCGAAGGGTGCGGCACCATCTTGTTCGTTGGCAAGAGAGGCGAGCACCACAATCTGACAAGTGTCTACTTCATCCCGAGGCTCAAGGCTAACTTTGTGAGCCTGGGTCAACTCGATGAGGTTGTCTGCCACACTTCGATCGAGCGCGAGCTACTTAAGATCTGCGATGATCGATGATGGGTGCTCACGCAAGTTCGATGCACGATAAACCACCTTTACATCCTGGAGTTGGAGATAGAGCAACCAGTTAGCCTGTCGGCCAAGACCAAAGAAGTATCTTGGAGGTGGCACGCAAGGTATGAACACCTAAACTTTCTTGCTCTACAAAAACTACACAAGGAGGAGATGTTTCTCATCGGCAAATAGAGGCGTACCCCCTTTACGTCTCAGGCATCCTACCGCGCCAATGAGCCATTAGAGCTCGTGCACCGCGATATCTGCGGGCCCATCAAGCCGACGACCCCAAGTGGCAAGACCCCTCTTCCTTTTGCTGGTCGATGACAAAAGTCGCTTCATGTGGCTGATCCTGCTGCAAGCGAAAAGTGAGGCGGTAGAGGCAATTAATTGCATTCAAGTGCGAGCGGAGGCCGAATGCGGGAAGAAGATGCGAATGCTGGGCATGGATCGAGGTAGAGAATTCACCTCAGCGAGCTTTGGTAAGTATTGCGACGATCTCAGCATGCAGCGGCAACTAACGACGCCCTACTCCCCCCCAGCAAAATGAGGTTGTGGAACATCAAAATCAGACCATCGTCGAGATAACAAGGTCATTACTGATGACGGTCAGGATGCCCGGGAGGTTCTAGGAAAAGGCAATAATGACAGTCTTCTACCTCCTCAACCGGTCGCCAACACGAGGCCTCGACGAGAAGACGCCACACGAGACCTTGTACAACAAGAAGCCAGCGGTACCTCATCTTCGAGTGTTCGGTTGCGTCGCTTACATGAAGGTCGCGCGTCCCCACCTTGCCAAGCTTGATCCCAGGGAGCTGAAGGTCATCTTCATCGCCTACGAACCTAGGAGCAAGGCATATAGGCTCTATGATCCTATGGGGGGACGAGCTCAAGTGTCGCGCAATGTCATCTTCGATGAGAGCACCTTCTGACAGTGGAATGACGCGACCGAGGCAAACCAAAACCCAAACCAATTCACGGTGGAATACCTCATCATCGAGCTGGAAGAAGAAGGAATGCAGCATCAGGAACAGTCAGTGGCTGCACCCCCTGAACTAGTGAAGTTCGCAACACCACAAACTGCGGATTTGATGTTGGATGCCAATCACGATGATGGTCTGGTGGCCAGGTACTAGAGGATGGAAGACCTACTAGGAGGAGGTGAACCACCTAAACTGGCGGCACGCGAGCTCAAATTTGAGTTCAAACAATAAGGTAGATATACGATAGTAGGGCTTTAGGAGGAGATTGTTAGATAAATTCCTACCTTTGAGTGAAAGTGATCCCTCATTTTTAGTTAACTATTAATCTGTTAAACCAACACAATTAAAGTGAGTGGGAAGTACACGTCAAGTGGAAGCGCCTGAATTAAGTTGCCCACATCTTTCCATTTTTAGGATGTAATTTGTTATTTAAATATCCCAATTAATGAGAAATGAGATCCATCGAGTCTTCAGCGCATACCTTCTCTCTCTGTTATTTTTCCGTTAGTTTCTTCTTCCAAGAGTATTCCTTCAACTTTTTCCTCAATGATTTCCTCCTTAGTCAAAACAATAGATCACATGTCCCCACCTTGCCAAGCTCGATCCTAGGGGGCTGAAGGTCGTCATCATCGGCTATGAACCAGGGAGCAAGGCGTACAGGCTCTATGATCTTGCGAGGGAGGGGGGCGAGCTCATGTGTTGCGCAACGTTGTTCGACGAGACCACCTTCTGGCGGTGGAACAACGTGACTGACGTAGACCAAACTCAAATCAATTTCTGCTACGCCCTCTGTACTTGGCACACCTACGCCAACACGAACCACAATTCCTGCTACGCCCCCTGAACCAGTGGAGTTTGCAATACTACGTACTGTGGACTTGACGTTGGATGTCGATCATGATGATGGTCTAGCGGCCAGGTACCGGAGGATTGAAGACCTACTAGGAGAAAGTGAACCACCATGACTGGTGGCGTGCGACCTCGAAGAAGAGGTGGTCGAACTGCATGCCATCAGGGTGGATGATTCGAACTCCTGTTTTTTTTAACTGAGGAGGAAATGTTAACGGAGAAAAAACCAAACGAAAAATCTTGGAAGAAAAAATAACGGAAAAATAACAGAGAAAGAGAGAAAGTATGTGCTAAAGACCCGATATCTGTTTGTCATTCAATTGGCATATTTAAATAACAATATATCCTCAAAATAGAAAAGAAAATGGCAACTGAATTAAAGTCATTCCACGACAGAATCCCACTAACTTTAATTGTGCGGTTAACTAAAAACTAAAAATAGGAATGATTTTCAGGGAGATTTTCAACCTAGGGATTTATCTACCAATCTTTTTTTTGGCTAAATCAGAACGGAATTTATGCTGGTTGAAGAGATAGCGTCCATCACTGAGAACAAAACGTGGAGTCTAGAGAACATGTCATTAGGACATCGAGCCATAGGGCTCAAATCGGTGTTCAAACTAAAGCGGAATGAAGAGAAAGAAGTTGTGAAGCACAAGGCCCGTCTCAGGGCGAAGGGCTACGTCTAGAAACAAAGAGTGAACTTCGAAGAGGTATTTGCGCCCGGTGGCAAGGTTGGAATCCATCCGCTTGTTGTTGGCGATCGCGGCACATTGCTCTTAGGAGGTCCACCACATGGACGTGAAGTCTGCTTTCCTCAACGGAGAGCTGAAGAAGACCGTTTGTTCGACAACCACCTGACTTCCTGGACAACAACAACCCCGGCAAGGTACTGCGCCTGCACAAGGCACTCTACAGGCGTCGACAAGCACCACGAGCTTGGAACGCAAAGCTCGACAATACCCTGTTGTCGCTGAAGTTCAAGCGTTGTGCCTCTAAGCATGGCATGTACACGCACGGTCACGACGAGCACCGCTGATCGTGGGAGTGTATGTCAATGATCTCATAATCACTGGAGGCGACATGGAAGTTCTTGGAAGATTCAAGCGGGAGATGTCAAAGAACTTCAAGATGAGCGATCTCGGCGTGCTCAGCTACTATCTCGACATTGAAGTGCAATAGAGTACTATCGGCTTCACCATCTGTCAAAGTGCGTACGCGAAGAAGCTGCTGGACACAACTAGGCTAGCGGACAGTAACCCTACAAGGACGCCAATGGACGCTCGGGTCCAGCTAAGGAAGGACGGAACTACGACGGCAGTCAACGCCACCAATTACCGTAGCATTGTAGGGAGTCTGCGCTATCTGGTAAACACATGTCCTGACCTCACTTATTTCATTGGATACGTGAGTAGGTTTATGGAAGCACCTAGGGAGGAGCCTCTCGTGGCTGTCAAGTGCATCCTCCGGTATGTGGCTGGAACTAGAGGCTGGGGTGTAAGATACTGTGCAGGGAGAGGAAACGAGAAGCTTGAGCTGGTCGGCTACAGTGATAGTGACATGGCCGGTGACGTTGATGATCGTAAGAGCAAAAGCGGGATGATTTACGTCCTCTCAAGCGACATGATCTGTTGGCAATCATCTAAACAAGAGCTAGTTGCTCTATTCTCTTGCGAAGCAGAGTACATCGCCGCTTAGATGACAGCCACACAGGGGATCTGGCTTGCGCAGCTGATGGAAGAACTCATCGGAAGAGAAGGTGATCCACCAATGCTATACGTGGACAACAAAGCTATTTTCGGGAGTGTAAATCGGGGGCTTATCAAGATTCCCTTCATCCGAACAGAGGAACAGCTTGGAGACATTTTCACCAAGTCTCTGGCACGGGTAAAATTTGAGGAACTCCGCTCAAAGATCGGAGTTCAATTAATAATGTAGATATACTACAACTTTTAGGAGGAGATTATTAGATAAAAGTCGGTGGTTTTTTATTTAGGTTATTCACCTTTTCCTTAAAATTAGTTAGCTGAATCTTTTTTTAGGTAATTTGAATTGAAGCATACATGTAGAGTGGAAGAGCATATTTTTAGCTGGCCATTTCGGGAGCAAGATTTATTGGCCATTTCTATCTTTTTAGAATTTAGTTTGTTTTAAATAGTTTATTAAATGAGAAACATTTGTACCATGTTTTCAACCAAGTCAAATCCCAAGCTCTCGTTCTCTTCCTATTTTTGTTATTTTCCTGTGTAGTTTTTTTTTTCTTCTAATAAATTTTCCTTCAGCTATTTCTCCTCCATCAACCGATTTCTTCTCACGCTCAACCAAAAGACATCAGTTCCCGCTCCTGTGGCTACACTGGACACTGTAAGGTTGATCCTTGCCCTCACAGTTTAACACGGGTGGGAGATCCATCACTTAGACGTCAAATCAACATTCCTATATGGTGACCTCCAAGAATAAGTATATGTTGCCTAACTAGAAGGGTTCGTCATCAGAGCCGAAGAGCACAAAGTGTGAAAGTTGTCAAAGGCCCACCGAGGGCATGAAACATATTTCTGGACAAGAGCTTAAAGAGTCTAAATTTCATGAAGTGCTCGCAAGAACAAGCAATGTATACAAGAAACAATGAGGCTGAAACACTCATAGTTGGCATGTACATTGATGACCTAAACGTCATTGGTACAAGTGTTGAAGGCATCAAAGAGTTCAAGCAACAAATGATGAAAGAATTGAGATGATTGATATTGGGTTACTCACGTACTACCTCGGTATTGAAGTAGATCAAAGGAAAGATTGCATCATGCTAAATCAATTGACCTATGCTAAGAAGTTGTTGCAGCAATTTAAGATGGCAGAGTGCAACCCGACCAAGTATCCCATGGAACAAAGTTACAACTCAAAAAAGATGCTGAAGGAAGCTTGGTGAATTTCACTAAGTATAGACTCATCATCGGAAGTCTAAGGTACTTGACTCATACTCATTCGGACGTTTCATATGTTGGAATAATGTGTAGATACATGGAAAAACCCACTATGATGCATCATCAAACGGTGAAACACATTCTCCGCTATGTGAAGGAACCCACAAGCTACAAAATGAAATATCAAAGAGGGTGAGGTCCTGAAGAACTAGTCGATTTTACCGATAGTGGTTTAGAAGGAGATATTGGTGATAGAAAAAGCACTGCAGGAACGACGTTTTATCTCAACGAAAATTTGATCTCTTGGCAATCTCAAAAGCAACGAATTGTTGCACTATCTTCTTGTGAGGCCGAGTTCATGGTAGCAACTGCGGCATTATGTCAAGCATTTTGATTGAAGATTTTGTTGAGCGAAGTGACTTGAAGTGAACTAAAGTCAGTAACTCTCTATGTCAGCAACAAATCTGAGATTGCACTAATGAAGAATCTGATATTTCGCAGATGCAGCAAATACATTGACAGTCCCTTCCACTTCATCCGTGAGTGTGTTGAGAAGAGACAAATCGTTGTGGAGTTCATTTGCACTATTGAGCAATGTGCAGATATTCTAACCAAGGCCCTAGGAAAGGTTAAGTTTGCAGAGATGCAGAAATTTCTGGGAGTGAAGAATCTCGAACAAAATCAAATTTATGGAGGAGATTGTAATCTAATAAACTTGAGCTAGTAGAACAAGTTACTAACTTATGTAATATCTTTAGGAGAATTGCTAGTAGACTCAGGAGAACAAGTTACTAATGTATAGAGTAACCTTAGGAGAAAGAGTAGTTGCCAAATTGTGGACCAAATTTTGTATTTGTGTACCAAGTTATGTGTTTTAATTAGGAAGATTGTTAGTGGTTCTTAACTTGAGCAGAAAGTTTAGGAAGTTAGATAGTGTTTTCTATACTATAAATACTAACGAGATGTATGCTCATTTCACACCAATACAACAAAAAAAGAGAATTGAAAAGGTAAGTGCATAAGATTACTTTGTTCCAAAATCACTCTCCCCTCACGTTTTTCCTTTGCTATGTTATGAAATAGATCCATTTTTTGTTGCGTAAAGGTCTGATGAGTAGATTTTAACGTAAAGGTCTGATGAGTAGATTTTAACTGTGTAGGATAATGAAGATGAACTACGTCCTCAACGCTGCCTCTAACCGTAATGTGTTTAGTTTCTTTTTTTGCCTTCTTTATTTCTCTCTCCTCTCCTAAACCATTGTAACTATTTTCCCGAATTTCGACAAATGATTGTGAATGATTGTGAATGTATGAAAGTCAATAGCAATTATTTTCTAGAATTTCGAGATTGTAGAAGTGTGTTACGTTTATTTATAATATACCATTTGGGACAATGGATTTATATACCATGGTGGTCACGTAAAGATTGTTAAAATCGTACGAGTTTCTAGATAACTAAATATTGTAGATTTGATAGTTTATGAGAGATCCATGGAGACACGTATCAAAACAGTTTTGGATAGTAAAAAATGATATATTATATTCTTTTTTACCCACGGTCAGAAAGAAAGGCATGCATTACATTATCTATGGTAATTTGTATGTATGGTATATGTGAATTGCATATTGCACGATAAAGAAGATGGATGATGCTATGTACTCTATTGATGATATATTTATCGACATTTGAGATTTTAGATAGTGAGTATACCAAATTTTAGGTACTAATGCTATTGCGTTTGTAATTGTTGATGTAAATAAATCAATGTTGATCCACATGTTCAAATCTAATACGAAAATGCAGGAGATAATGCACCAAAAATCAAGATTTTGGGAGAGATTTGCATTTAGCAAGGTAAACTCAAAGTTACATATGTATGTATTATACATACATATATACATCAATAAGTTTGATGCCAACCCCTACTAAAGACGGGTACGATTCAATTCAACATTGTGTTCGTTTGAATTTGATTGTGTCATAGCTCTATAATTCGGATTAGGTTTATCGTTGGATGAATTACATTGCTGATATTGACCTTAAAAAAGAAACAGTAGGGACATCTAGTACGTGAACGGCCAACCATGGCACTCTAAAAATAGAATAAGTTTTATCCATAGTCATTTGTTCCTCTTAAAAAAATCTACTAAATTCATTGAGTTGTTTCAAAGAATCAAAAGGGCCAGTTATTAATGGAATTCCTTGTTGGCTCTATGTAAAATACTCACTTGGACGAAAGCTTCCAAAAACATCCTAAGCTAAACCTGTGTTGACAAATAACCAACCTGCAATGAATAGAGAAGGTATAGTAATGCTATGAATGACCTAGTATCGAATATTGGTGATAATATCAGCAAAAGAACGTTCACCTGTGCTTCCAAACATGCCCATATCGTACCAATCCTTAAAAAAAATAATGGGTGTACATCATTTTGTGTCAATTTTTTAAAACTTAATCACGAAATCACTTCCATGGGAATATTTTTTAATAGCGGTAAAATGTTAACCAGAAAAAATGACATACCAATGAATATTTTTATAGTTTTTTTCTCGTACATTTAATGCCTTGGTTTGGATTCATATTAGTTAGTCACTAGAAATCACTTTTATTAGGTTTATATGTCAAGAAAAAATTCTTTGATTTGTTTATTAATTCGAGGCTAGTAATATTAATAATATTATATTTAATCTCTTTATAATAGTTATAATTTTAATTTATGATCGATGGCTCGGATAAAGTAATTTTTAGTATGAATGTCGTAAAAAATAAAAATATACTAGATATTATATGGAATTAATATTAATATCTTTAAAAACATAGATGTCACGTCTTTTATTAAATAAAAGAACAATAATTGGTTAGCTTAATTGGTTCGAATGTCAACTTAACATCACGTGGGGTCCCTCTTGGATAGGCTCACTCAATCCTCCTCGTCAAAAGTATTTGTGAAAAAATAAGAGGAAAACAGGCAGGGGAGAAACATAGACGGGTAAAACCGCGGAGGAAAATGGAAGAAAAGCATTATTATTTGTGCTGAATGAATATAATATTATAACCAACAATATTTGGATTGAATGATCCAAGCCACGTCAAATAATATTGACATATTTTTAATTTAAATTTTACTACCAAACACAATTTAGAATAAGTAAGAACGAATTCGAAGGATGAAAGAAAGAAAATTTGGAGCTAGATAGAACTTCGGCTAAGGGCAACCAAGTAAGTGGTCTTACTATCGGCTCAGTAGGAAAAAATGTCTTATGTATGATGACACGTGCCCAGTGGCCCTCGCACATGTCATTTATGTTTTATGTTATATGAGGATGATGAGATTATATGATGATGTGATGATATTATATGATGATGTGATGACGTTATATGATGATGGATGATGACGTAATGATGTTAGATGATGACGTGATGACGTTAGATGATGATGTGATGATGTGATGATGTTATATGATGATGTGATGACGTTATATGATGACGTGATGACATTAAATGATGATGTGATGATGTTAAATAATGATTTAATGACATATTGATGTGATGATTTTATATGATGATGTGATGATGTACATGATGTTGACATGATGATGATGATGCATGATATTACAATGATATGAGACTTATGATCAGTTTCAAAGACACAACCCTAGTTAATGTTAATGACGATAAATGTTTGAAGGTCAATGTTGCATGTTACCTAGAGTAATGTGTGAGCGAGGTATAGGGTTGTGTCATAAAGATGATTTAAAGATAAAAACTACAGGGACCTCATGCATTTTGTGTGTTCATATACATCGGGATACTTCTTTATCCATGATGATGAGTACGGACGCATACACTATGATGATGATGATCATGCCTCGCATAACACTCTTTGTCTGCTAACCTCCGGATATCGCTACGGACAGCTAGCTTGACTATAATGGGTCCAGGGGAGGTGCGAACCGCCTGGGGAGCCACACTGGCATGTGTGGGTCGTGTGTAAGAAAGTACTACACATCCAATTTTTTTCGGACTAGAAGTCTCCCCTATGATTGTTTTCAATGATAGATCCCTGAATCATGAGTTGCACGTGTTTACATTCACTAACTCTAATGGTGGGGTCATTTGCCAAGTATTTCTTAAAATAATTAAGCATTGTGATACTTCTTTTTTCTTTTTAGGTAAAAGCAATCCCAACACGCCTGAGTCGAGACCATGACACGTGCATAAGATAGTTGTACTTACTTTCTTAGACTTAGGTTAGAATAGAGTCTTTGTATTTTGTTGTACATATAAAAAAATTTGTATTTTGTTGTACATATAAAAGATTTTTCCGAACCATGGCAGTGTTTTAAGGTGGAATTTATGTTTATGAGGAAGTTTTAAATGTTTAATTTTATGAGGAATTTTTAAATGTTAGATTTACACGAGTATAGATGATGACGAATGTAGCTATTTGTACTATATAGATGATGACGAAGGTAGCTATTCTAAATAAGTACAAATTTAGGGTCGTTACAATGAATGTCTAGGTTCTTCATCGGTTTTGCGCGAGGAGCGCCTTGAGTCACTTTGGCCTATTTGAAAGGCCCTAAGGTAATACTCATACAGGAGACCCTTTCGTTCTAACGACGGTCGTACTCCATACCTAAATTATCATGTAAATAAATTAATACGGATCACCATGCTCAAATCTAATATGAAAATAATGTACGAAATAATAAACCAAAAATGAAGATTTTCGGAGTGATTTGCAATTAGTAATAGAAACTCAAAGTTATATAGGTATGTATACATATATATACATCAATAAGTTGGAGGCCAACATATTATCTTAGAATTAGTCATGAAACCACTCCAGGCATTGTAGTAGCATTCAAAAATAATAATTTCTCTAATTTTTTTATATAAACCGACAACCTTTGTTAGACGAACACGACTCTCCACAATAGTATGATAAGCTCTCATGGCTTTGCATTGGGGTTCCCAAAAGACCTCATCCCAATGGAGAGTGTATTCTTAGATTATAAACTCATGACCATTCCTTAAATTATCCAATGTGGGCAACACCTCCCCTCGAACAAAGTACACCTCCCCTTAATCGAGGCTTGACTCCTTTGGAGTCTTACAACACCTCCCCTCGAACAAAGTACGCCTCCCCTTAATCGAAGCTTGACTCCTTTGGAGTCTTACAACACCTCCCCTCGCACCTCCTCTCGAACAAAGTACGCCTCCCCTTAATCGAGGCTTGACTCCTTTGGAATCTTACAACACCTCCCCTCGAACAAAGTACGCCTCCCCTTAATTGAGGCTTGACTCCTTTGGAGTCTTAGTCATTTTTTACAGCCTTCGAGAGGAGGCTTAACTCCTTTTTCTTTTTGGAGTCCTTTGTTCGACATTCGAGAATTTGTCAATCTATTGGCACGATTAAGTTTTAGGGCATGGCTCTGATACCATGTTAGAAGAACACGACTCTCCACAATGGTATGATATTGTCCACTTTAAGCATAAGCTCTCATAGCTTTGCTTTGGGCTTCCCAAAAGGCCTCATCCCACTCGAGAGTGTATTCTTAAATTATAAATCCATGACAATTCCCTAAATTATCCAATGTGAGACACTTTCATCCCATATTAGTTAGCAACTAAAAATCACTTTTAAATTGGATAAATATAGGTAGTATTTGACAAAATTTATGTAACATCCTCCCTGGCAGGAATTGAAAACAGGTATCTTTGAAAAAAAGGGTCATTAATTGAAGAGATTGAAAACATTTGTTGACAACCATGCTACCTAATCATTCAATTCTGAATCCATGTTCCTTACGCGTAGGTCGAAGTTTTCTTAGCAAGAATCCATTTAATGTGTGACTTATGTTGGAGCCACCTCCGTCTTTGACTAAGCTGGAATCGACCTTATGAATAGTAATATTAATAATATTATATTTAATCTCTTTATAATGATTATAATTTTAAACTTAATTCATAGGTTACACCTTTTACTCGATACTAGAATCGACAATTAAAGCATCTAAGGTTATATTAATCGGGGATACACGATCGAATGAATTTTTTTTATTTGAAAATTGCACCTCTAAGAAGCGTAGATCTATTTCAATTATCGTTTTCTTTTGTTTCCTTTCTATTCCGAATACTGTGTCTTTCTACTAGGACAGATGGATGAATTCGTAAAGTAATTTATAGTACGAATGTAGTAAAAACAAAACTCATGACATAGAAATATACTAGAAATTTTATGGAGTTGATATTAATATTCTTAAAAACATATAGATGTCGTATCTCTCAGGAATAAAACAACAATAATATAGTTTATTACATAATTAATTTAAAGTTCTCCATTAGGACTTATTGCTGGGCAACTCGCATTATCATATCCTTCATCATTATCTACGATATCATCTTCTTCATCATTATTTGTGATATCTTCTTCATCATTATCTATGATATCATCGCTTTCAGCTCCTCTGCAACGATCGATCGGATTACAACCTCTTTGATATGGATTTGCAGGAGTCGTTTTACAAAGGTCAGGATGAGTTGGGCTACATACAAGATCACGGTTTTTTTTCAAAGGATCGTAATTGATGTAATGTGTTGCATTTGTTATCTCAATCATGTTAATGCTAACAAAGAGAACTACAATAAAAATAATCATGGTTCCCTTCGACATGATGATGATTGTCGATAACAAAAACTAACACAAAACTAAATTTTGAAATGATTTAATTGGAAATACTCTAGATGTATTTATATATATACAATTAGTTATTTTTAGGTTGTTGTGATTATTTTTATCACTTTAAAATCTAACCCATAAAAAACACGATTTAAATGGTAGGGTTAACATTTTGACAAGTTTGTAAGTTGGACCAAATGACAACCTTATTTTATGCTAACAATAAAGTTCTTATATTAGTTTTTTTTAAAAAATAATAATAAAATTATCTTTTTTAATCAAATTTGAAATTTTCTTGATGCTTAACCGCCCCTCAATAGATTTTGAGTCAGTCAAAAGTTGATATGATTTTTAGTAAATTATTTTTAAAAAACTGAAACTCATAATAAATGCAAAACTCCTATAGACATTAAAATGAAATTGATGTGAATAATTTATTGATAATCATATAGAGATCTCGTGATACAATATTTTATAAAATAAGAAAATATAGTCGAAAATTACTAGAGACAATACATGACTCAAAATTATTTCAAATATGAGACTTGTAGTCTCTTTAGAAGCAATATGAAAAGATAAAGTAACATGAATGAGCATAAAAATACTAACACTACAAGAATAATTGGATACAATAGCTTATGAAAAACGTTATCGTAGATCTTTTATAGCGTTTTTCGTACGTCGTGACAATCCATGTTAATCAAAGTTTGGGACATTTTAATAGCGTTTTTGTATAGCTATTGGAACCGCTCAAGTCCATCGCTAGTAGGTATTGTCCTGTTTAGCCCAAGCTGACTAGTAGATATTGTCTTCTTTGGACTTTTCTTTTCGAGTTTTCCCTCTCAAGGTTTTTAAAACGCGTCTACTAGGGGAGTTTCCACATTCTTATAAAGAATGGTTTGTTCCCCTCTTCAATTGATATGGGATCTTAATCCACTGCGAGCAGATATTGTCCTGAATGCTTCATTCCCTCTCTAACCAATGTAGGATCTTACAATTCACCCTCGTCAAGAGCCAAGCATCTTTGCTAGCACTTCTTTCTCTCTCAAATGGATGTGGGATCTCCCAACTATAATAAATGCTATAATAGAGCAAATATAGTTTACCTACAATACTATGAAAACCTTTCCTAGCATTGCTATAATATGTAAATATAATTAAAATATTATATTATCATTAACTTATAATAGCATTTTTTTCAAAGTTATAATATAGTATTTATACCATTAATCTTATGTTATAACAAATTTATTTAGTCAGTTGTAATTATTATAATTATTGTAATGCACGTTTGATAGCATGTTTTGGTCTGACCCGTATCCAGATCCAATGCAGCTGTTTCAGTGCAGATTGGTCCTACCTAGATCTGGATCCGACGCAGGTGGTTCGGTACGGATTGGTTCAACTCGAATCCGAATCCGATGGAGTCATTTTCCTCGCTAGATTTCCTACGATTTTTCATTTTTCATTTCTCTCTCCTCCGTACATCGTCTCCAATTTCCTTTCTCTTCCTTTTTCCTCTTCTATTCCTCTGTTGGTCTCACCTCTTTTCTCCCATGAGGTTTTGCAACTCGTTGACACCTAAAATGACAGATACATGAGGTTCTCAAAAACCTAAGACTCGGATCTTGTTTCTGATGAAGATAAACGTTGTTAAGGCATGAAATGTACCCCCTATGTACGTGTAGTCGTCGGCAATCTCTTTCGTGGTGTGGGTTGCTCATTCTCGATGTGGGTTCGTCGGTTTGGTCTCACTGAAAAAGTTTTTAGATTCTCTCTATCTCTTTCTCTCTGTGTTTCTCTTAAAGGTCAACTGTGAGGGTTGGTTGGAGCGTAGGTGTTTGTTGTCAGGTGAGCCATGGGGCGTGGAACGTGAGGCGTGCTTCTTCAAGCGCTGCCCAAGAATTCCAGCGCCTTGCCAGAATTCTTAGTGCTTTTGGTGACTGCACATGAATTTTTTTTATACATTAACCATTACATGATATACCCCTAAAAAAAAATTTCGTTCTCGAAAGTCTAAAACCCTTGTACCAATTCAGGGTATTTTTTTATCTCATCCTCCGGCTCCCACGTGGCTTCCTTAGTGTGATGGTTCCACCACAATATTTTGACCAAAGCAATCTCCGTGTTGCGTAGGGATTTCACTTCACGAACTAGAATTCTTATTGGCTTTTCATCATAACTTTAGTCTTCATTAAGCCGAAGGGGCTCGTAGAATACATTGTGTACACATGAGAGGGAGGGTGGTAAAACTAGTCTATACGCCACTGGACCATTCGCCTTGAGGATGTCGAAGGGTCCAATGAATTGAGGGCTAAGTTCTAAGCTCTTACGCCTTACATATGCATAGTTTTTCTGTCTACTTTGAGTGGTACGCATCATTGCTCTAATTTTCTGAATGACCTCATTGAAGACCCTAACAAACTCGGATCCTACCGATTCTCTATTGCCCACTTCATCCCAGCATAACGGGGATGGACTCCGTTTTCCATATAAGGCCTCAAATGGTGTCATCTCGATAGTTGCCTAGAAGCTGTAGTTTTATGAAAATTCCATCAGATGTAGTTTGGAATCCCAACTCCCTTTGAAGTCTAATACACAAGTGCATAGCATGTTCTCTAGGATTTGATTCAAACGCTCAGTTTGACCATGTGTTTGCGGGTGGAAGGTAGTGCTAAAGTCGAGGTGAGTTCCCAACACTTTTTGAAGTTTGCGCTAAAATGTCGACGTAAAGCGTGGGTCTCGATCCGACACTATCTACACTAGGACTCCATGCCATCTTACTATCTCTTTCATATATAGTTGGGCCCAGTTTTTGAATGTATATGTTGCTTTTCTTGGTAGGAAGTTTGTGGACTTTTGTCAATTTGTCGACAATTACCCAGATTACCTTATAGCCCTTCAACTTTTTGGGTGGTCCTACTATGAAGTCCATGGCTATATTTGTTGGAATAAACTTAAATTAAAAGGGTAGTTTTAATTTTTATTAATTTTAGCACGTTTTAAAACTGAGTCGTTAAAGGAAAAGGACAGAAGGAAAATTGAAAGGCCAAAACTATTTGAGGAATAGTGGGAATTATTTCTAGAGAATGATAGACACATGGGATAGCCAACCTATAAATGAGTTTGTTTTCGGTTGTAAAGAGGCAAGAGAGCAAGTACAGCAAGAAGAAAAAGCAGAAAGAGAAATTGCCTCATCTAAATACAGTGTAATAGAATAAGGGTTTTTCAGAATTCTTTGTCTCCTTGTCTCTCCCCTCTCGACATCTCCTTCACAATTTCGTGAGTGTTATTTTAACAAGTTAGTATTAGAGCGAGCTTTTATTTTCAACAAATTGGTATTAGAGCCGATGGCGAATATGATGGGACAAATGCCGCTACCACGATTAACGAAGACGAACTACGACAGTTGAAGCATCCAAATGAAAGCTCTTCTCGATTCTCAAGACGCATGGGAGGTGGTCGAAGAAGGTTTCGAAGAACCAGAGGATACCACGGATTATACGGCGGCGCAAAACAAGGTGCTAAAAGAATTGTGATCAAAGGATAAGGCAGCATTATACATGCTGTTCTGGGCTGTTGACGAGTTGGACTTTGAGAAGATTGCAAGGGCAACTACTTCAAAAGAAGCGTGGGACACTTTAGAAAAGGTGTTCAAAGGAACCGACCGAGTCAAGCAAGTGCGTCTCCAAACTTTGTTTGGCGAGTTGGAGAGCATGAAGATGAAGGAGTCAGAAAATGTATCTGACTATATTACACGCGTACAGACCATGGCAAATCAACTAAATCGAAACAGAGAAATGTTACCCGAGACGGGGGTTGTGGAGAAGATCTTGAGGTCATTAACCGACAACTTCGAGAATGTTGTATGTGCAATAGAAGAGTCAAAGGACGTAGAGACGTTCACAGCCGATGAGCTTGCCGGTTCTCTCGAGGCACACGAGCAACGTAATAAAAAGGAGGAGACACTCAATCAAGCGCTTCAGACTAAGGCATCATTAAAGGATGAAAAGGTACTCTACTGTCAAGATATTCAAGGTAGATGTCGCGGAAATGGTTTAGGCGGTCAAGACAACAGCAATGAAGAAATCTATAAGGAAAAGAGACAGTCGATCCAAGCAAATTGGTGTGGAAAAGGACGCAATCAAGGACGTGGTCAAGGATATAATTCCAACATCTAGTGTTACAAATGTCAAAAATATGGCCACTATGCAAATAATTGTAACTCCGACAAATGTTACAACTGTGGCAGAATGGGTCATTATGCAAGAGATTTTCGAGACGAGGAAAAGGTGGAAGAAATGATCAACCTAGCCTTGGATGACGCAACAAACGGAGGTATTCTCTTGATGGCCCAAAAATGAAGAGCTGAGCACAAGAGGACACGGTGGCGCGAAAGACGATGATGATAGTCGTGAGGCGGTGGAAACAGAAAAGGAAATTGCTGAGCTGAGTGAGATTTCCTCCTATTTCAAATAGGAGAAGGAAGAGAATGGAAAGGTAATCTTTGAACTTGTGAAGAAAGTTGAAGAAGGTGTGGAGAAAGAGAATGACTTGTTAATGGAGATTGATGCTCTAGTGGACGAGTTAGTGAGGGAGGAGAAAGATATAGAGATGCTGACTCAACAGAGAGACTCACTCGACGTGAACCTAAATTGAGTCCAACAGGAGGCAGTGAATTTACAACACACGATTGAGATACTCACTCATAATAAAACCAAAATTGAGGAAACAAAAATAGAAGTTGAAAATGTCGTTGTGGACTTGTGAAGGGAATTGAGTAAACTGAACGAAACTATGACATCTGAGTCGAGCGTGGCTGAGAACGAGAGAAATGAGAAGTTGGTGTCTCAAATGAGATGTTCTCGAGAAGCTTCAAATGAAGTCTCATCAGAAAACGAAAAAATCATGACTGAGCTCGAGAAAACGAAACCACGACTGAGCTCGAGAAAGCGAAAATGAAAACGACGCAGGTGGAATCATTAAATATAGCATTTAAGTTTATGGGGAGTTTTGTTGGAATAAACTGAAATGAAAAGGGTGGTTTTAATTTTTGTTAATTTTAGTAAGTTTTGAAGCTCATTCATTCAAGGAAAAAGGCAAAAGAAAAATTGAAAGGCCAATCACTATTTCAAGAAGAGTGGGAGTTATTGTAGGAATAGTGGGTTAGAAAAGATGTCATATGTCATAGCCATTTTTAGCCTTTAAAAACCTATGAATTAGTTTGTTTTACACCGTACAAAAGAGAGCAAGAAGAAAAAGCAGAAAGAGAAATGGTCTCATTTAGGTACAGTTTAATAAAAGAAGACTTTTCACAATTCTTTGTCTCCTTGTCTCTCCCCTCTCGACATCTCCTTCCCAGTTTCGTGAGTGTTATTTTAACAAGTTAGTATCAGAGTCGAGCTTTTATTTTCAACAACATTTTCCCACTTCTACTCCGAAATTCTCAAGGGTTGTAACATCCCCACCGTCTTTTGTTTGAGAGCTTTTACCTGTTGACATACTAGGAATTTGCTTACAAATTCTGCTACGTCCTTCTTCATGCTCCGCTATAAAAAAATGTTGTTTTAGATCTTGGTACATCTTAGTACAACTTGGATGCATAGCAATGGTGAGTTATGAGCTTCCATCAATATCTCCTTTCTTAATGCCTCTATTGTTGGGACACAAAGGCATCCTACAACCTAGATGCATAGCAAATGGCGAGTTATGAGCTTCCATAAATATCTCCTTTCTTAATTCCTCTATTGTTGGGACACAAAGGCATCTCTGACACATAAGTTCGTCATCTGAGGACTTTGAGAATTCATCCACACGATCTCTGCTAGCTGGCTCAAAATCTTATGTAGGTTAGGGTCCTCTTGTTGAAAATTAATAATTCTCTGTTTAAGTCTGGGTTGTACTATGAGTCGAGTCATATGTGCTATGACTCCTTCAGCCACTACAGTTACGTTAGCTTGTTCAAAAATTTTTATACTCGTACTTTGTTAGTAATGAGGGCCGACGAGTGTGCCATCTTTCGACTTAGGGCATCTGCGACCACGTTTGCCTTTCAAGGGTGGTATTGGATGTCTATATCGTAATCCTTCACGAGTTCTCCAACTACCTTAGTGGCCTAATGTTCAGCTCTTTCTAGGTGAAGAGTATTTCAAACTTTTGTGGAAGGTGTAAATTTAGATTTCTCTCCATACAAGTAGTGTCGCCAAATTTTTAATGAGAACACTATCACGGCCAACTCTAAGTCATGTGTAAGATAGTTTTTCTTGTATTCTTTTAATTGACGAGATGCGTATGCAACAACCTTGTCATGTTGCATCAACGCACATCCTAGTCCTTTCTTAGAAACATTACTATAGATCCCATACACTTTTGAACTCTCTTGTACCATGAGTACTGGGGCTGTCACCTATCTTTGTTTTAGGTCTTGGAAGCTTACCTCACACGCAACCCTCCACCTAAATGGGACACCCTTCTTCGTTTGCTGTGTAAGTGGTGAAGATATCTTAACAAAGTACTGCATGAATCTTCGATAGTTCCCTGCCAATCCTAGAAATCTTTGCACATTCGTAACTGTAGTTAGTTGTTCCAACACAGTAACCACTTTGATTTTGGTACGGTCTACGAAAATTTTCGTCCTTTGATACCACATGGCCTAAGAACGAGACTTATTGAAGCCAAAATTCGCAATTGGAGAACTTGGCATAAACTTGTTCTTATGCGGAATTTAACACTTAAAACATCATCTTTAAAATCATAATTTCAACATAAGCATAATTTCATCATTGAAAACACTACCATGATCTTACGTATTTGAACACATAATTTAGAAACAAAATTAACCATAGTAACAAATAATTCTGACCTAAGTCTAGGATAAAATGCTACTAGCCTATGCATGTGCCATGATCTCTGATTGTGATGTCGTCGTCAACCGTATAGGGACATCCTACCTTTACCTGAAAATGATGTAACACACAGTCTGAGTATTTCAAAGAATGCTCAGTAAGTGATCCCACTATTGGGTCGTGAAAATGCAAACACATGCAAGTCATGCTCAACGGACCTATCGTTAAAAACCATCATAGGTGTGGCCTTTAGTCCGAACTAAATTGGTTGTGTAGTAATTCTCTACACACGAACCACACATGCAAGCGTGAACCTCCAGGTGGTTCACACCCCCTCTGGACCCATCATAGTTGAACTAGCTGTCCGTAGCAACATCCGAAGGTCAACAGACCCTTGAGTATCATACGTGACATGATCACCATCATCATCGTAGCATACACGTTCGTACTCATCATCGTAAAAGGGAAAGTAACCCGATGTTTATGTACACACAGAGATGCCTAAAGCTCCTCTGGTTTCTCGTCTTTAAAACATCTTTATGACACAACCCTAGTTTCATCTGTACATTACCAATTCATCATCATTAATATTAACTAGTGTTGCGTCCTAGGAAAGTCATCATCATAATGCAATATGGCACTCAAAGCATGCTTCTCATCTTAATATGGAACATAACATCATATTAAGAAAATACATCACCTTACGTCGTCATGCTAGCATGCATCGTCATCATTATTCAACATCATCAATATCATAATCATCGTAAAGCATCAAAAGGCGTCATCATATAACTCATACACATCATCATACACCATACATCATACGTCATACATCATAAATCATCAGTAACGCATCATAAGCATAAAGCGTAAATAACATGGACAGGAGCCACTAGGCACATGTCATCACACATCATGTAACGACCCGGGAAAGAAAGGAAAATATATATATATATATATATATATATATACATATAATAAAAATAAATAAATAAAATAAGTAAAAAAAAAAAAAACTCAGTCGCCGGAAAACCCGCGAGTTTTCCGGCGACTGCCGAGTTTCGCGGAACCCACGCGAAACGACGACCACAACACGCCCACCCTCATGCTCATCTCTAATGCAGAATAAAACCTAAGCATGCTCATCTTTATTAGCGGAAAAATTTAAAACTTCAGAATACATTAAAACATTGGAAAACACTGTCGGACTTATGTGTTTCAAACATTGTGCTGGAGTTCAAAAAGATAAAATAAAACGATTACAAATTAATTAATATAAATGAATGAAATACAAACGCCCTATCCTAACCAAGACTAGGAATTAAATATGCAACTATCCTATACACGCACCACAGTCTCTGATCACGATGCCACCGTCAACCGTACATGGGAGCCTTGCCTTTACCTGAAAAACAATATGGCACACGGCCTGAGTATTTCGAAGAAATACTCAGTAAGTGACCCCACTATAGGGGTCATGCTAATGCAAACACATGCAATCATGAATAGGGACCTATCTCTAATCATCTTAGGGGTGACCTCCAGTCTCGGACAAATTGGATGTGTAGTACTTCCCTACACACGACTCACATGTGCGAGTGTGAGTCCCCAGGGCGCTCGCACACCCCCTGGACCCTCTGGTCAAGCTAATCTGTAGCGACGTTCAGAGGTCAGCGGAACCCCATAGTATCATGCGCCTCATGAACACCCTCATCTGTGTGCTTTCGCACCTGTGCGCATTCGCGCTCATCATAAGGTGCGCGTCCGCACTCATCATCTCTAGGGGAAGTAGCCCTATGCTTATGAACATACAAAATGCATGAGGTCCCTCTAAATCCATCATAATGTCTCTTCTGACACAACCCTCTAGTCTCATTTCTTTGTTACTCTAGGTAACGCATACTCGTGGATATTTATATTAATATCATTTTCATGCTCTTAGGGTTGTGTCCTACGTCGATCTAACAACATGATGCAATATGGCACTCATCATCATCTAGCATGCTCAATATGGAACACATCATCATATTAAGGTAAAAATCATGCAATCATCATGCTCATCATAATGCCACAACGTGCGTCAAACATATCATCAAGCATCATATAAGTTATTTAGCCTATCCTATAGTAAGGCCACTTACTTGGTTGGCCTTGGCCGAAGTACTCCCTAAATAGCTAAACGTAAGCTCCCGTTCCGTGAGAGCTGCTTCCTATGTCGCCGGAGTTTGTTTCCTATCACACCGTTCACCACTTTCTGTTAGTATTTCACAATTAATTTACCTATAATTTAATAAATGTGAAATACGGCTCTAAAACGGCCTCGGATACCTTAATCGGGGCCGAAAACAGATCCGGAAGGGTCAAAACAGTGGAAACCGGGCTGAAAATAGGTGAGCCGAGCCGAACAGCCGCTGGAGCCGCCGGAGCGTCACCGGAGGGAGCCCGAGCCGTTTGCGCCGAGCCGAGCCGAGGGACGGCCACGCCGCTGTGTGACACATGGCAGCAGTAGAGAAAGCCACGTCGGGCGGTAGTGTCGGGTCGAAGCGCGGGTCGCAGTCTGGTTCGGGTCGTGGTTTGGGTCGCGGGCTGTGGAAGGCTACTGGGCCAAGGTTAAACGTTGGGCCTCGGCTTACTGGGCTGGGCCGCAAGTGTTTGGTTTGCAGGCCGGCTCAATTGGACCGTGGGTCTAGTCTGGGTTGGTTCAACTGAACCGTAGCTTCTGGGCCGGTTTGAGGTTTGGGCCGCTGTAGTTGGGCTGGGCTGAAGGTAGAGGCCAAGGGAGGAATGGGCTGGCTCTCCCGGGTTCTGGGTTCGAGTTGACCCGGATCCGTGGATCTCGTCTTCCTTACCCGACTTTGGCCAATTTTTCGGTGAGCTTTCTCTCTCCTTCCCGCGGCGTTTCCGGTGCCGATTTCGGTCCTCTTCCTTCCCTTTTCCTCTTTGTTCGTCGTCCTTCTTTCCTTTTTGGGAGTTTTGCGGCCTAAAAGCTCCTAAAAGCCATAGATCTAAGAATCGATTAAGAAACCTAATTTTCCGACCTCGGTTACCGACGACGACGCTTACGAAATAATACAAAACGCACCCTGAGTTATTGTGCTTTCGTTAGGGATCTCTCTTATGGTAGTAATAGGTCGTTTGGGGTCGGTTTAAGGGTGGTTTGAGGGCTCGTCGGAGAAACTGGACACTCGCCGACGTTTGTCCAAAATCTCTCTCTCTCTCTCGAAATTTTCTCTCTTTATCCCTTTGCAGGTGTTCTGAAGATGCTGGGCTAAGGGTGGGCGTGCTGTGGGCGTCGTTTCGCGTGGGTTCTGCGAAACTCGGCGGTCGCCGAAAAACTCGCGGGTTTTCCGGCGACTGGGTTTTTTTTTTTTTTTCGTTTTCATTTATTTATTTATTATATATATATATATATTTTTTTTTCTTTCCCGGGTCGTTACATTATCTACCCCTAAAAAGAACTTTCGTCCTCGAAAGTCTCAAACTCTTGTACCAACTCGGGGTATTTCTCTCTTATCTCGTCCTCACGCTCCCACGTGGCTTCCTCACTGTGGTGATTCCGCCACAGTACCTTAACGAACGCAATACTCCTGTTGCGTAAGGTTTTTACCTCTCTAGCTAAGATTCTTACTGGTTTTTCCTCGTAGCTCAGATCTTCATTGAGTTGGAGTGGTTCGTAGTCTATTACGTGGATAGGATCCGTAATGTACTTCCTCAGCATTGACACATGAAATGCATCATGTACTCCTGAGAGGGCTGGAGGTAAGGCTAACTTATACGCTACCGGACAAACTCGCTCTAGGATCTCGAATGGTCCAATGAATTTAGGACTTCACTTGCCCTTATGTCTGAATCTTAACACACCTTTCATAAGTGCCACCTTGAGGAATACTGGGTCCCCCACCTCAAACTCCAGGCTTTTACGCCTTACATCGGCGTAGCTTTTCTGTCTACTTTGAGCGGTACACATCCTCGCTCGAATTTTCTGGACAGCCTCATTGGTGAGTCGAACCAACTCGGGTCCTACTAATTCTTTCTCTCCTACCTCGTCCCAACATAGTGGGGACCTACACCGTTTCCCTACAGGGCCTCAAACGGTGCCATTCCAATAGTTGCTTGGAAACTGTTGTTATACGAGAATTCCATTAGATGTAGTTTGGAATCCCAACTTTCCTTAAAATCTAGTACGCAAGCGCGTAGCATGTCCTCTAGAATTTGGTTTAAACGCTCCGTTTGTCCATCTGTTTGGGGGTGAAAGGCGGTACTAAAGTCGAAGCGGGTACCCAGTGCTTTTTGAAGTCCGCGCCAAAACGCTGACGTAAAGCGTGGATCCCGATCCGACACTATAGACACTGGGACTCCATGTAGTCTTACTATTTCTTTCACGTACAGTTTTGCCCAATCGTCAACTGTATATGTAACCTTCCTAGGTAGAAAGTGTGCCGACTTGGTCAACCTATCGACAACTACCCAGATCACTGTATAGCCCTTGGGCGTTTTGGGTAAACCTACTATGAAGTCCATCGCTATGTTTTCCCACTTCCACTTCGGTATGCTTAGGGGCTGCAACAACCCTGCCGTCTTTTGTCTTGGAGCTTTCACTTGTTGACAAACTAAGCACTTGCTCACAAACCCGGCCACATCCCTCTTCATGCTCTTCCACCAAAAGTGTTGTTTTAAATCTTGGTACATCTTAGTACCTCTTGGATGCATCGCAAATGGTGAGTTGTGAGCTTCCATCAGTACTTCCTTCCTTAAATCTTCTATTGCCGGAACACATAAGCGTCCCTGATACAATAGTTCTTCATCTGATGACTTTGAGAATCCATCTACTGGACTTTCGTCTAGTTGTCCTAGGACTTTCTGTAGGTTAGGATCCTCTCGTTGGGAGGCAATAATTCTCTGCCTAAGCGTAGGTTGTACCGTGAGTCGGGCCAGCTGTGCTATGACTCCCTCGGTCGCTACAGCTATGTTGGCTCGCTCGAACTCTCTTTGTACCCTTACTTCCCTCGTAATGAGGGCCGACGAGTGGACCGTCTTCCTACTCAAGGCATCTGCAACCACATTTGCTTTCTTAGGGTGGTACTAGATATCTACGTCATAATCCTTCACCAATTCTAACCACCTTCTCTGCCTCATGTTTAACTCTTTCTGGGTGAAGAAGTATTTCAAACTTTTGTGGTTGGTAAAAATTTGGGTTTTCTCGCCATACAGGTAATGTCGCCAGATTTTCAGTGCGAACACTACAGCGGCCAACTCTAGGTCATGGGTATGGTAGTTCTTTTCATATTCTTTAAGTTGACGAGATGCATATGCGACAACCTTGCCGTGTTGCATTAACACACATCCCAGTCCTTTCATGGAGGCATCACTATAGATCACATATCCTTCTGAGCTCTCGGGTACTATGAGCACTGGGGCGGTTACCAATCTCTCTTTTAGGTTCTGGAAGCTTGCCTCACAAGCATCATCCCATCTAAATGGCACCCCTTTTTTTGTTAACTTTGTTAAAGGCGAGGATATTTTAGCGAAGTCCTATACGAACCTCCGATAATATCCCGCCAACCCTAGGAAACTCCTTACTTCCGTTACCGTAGTTGGGCGTTCCCACTTTGTAATCGCTTCGACCTTGGTGGGATCTACAGATATTCCGTCCTTTGACACCACGTGTCCTAGGAAAGAGACTTGTCGTAACCAAAATTCACATTTGGAGAACTTGGCGTACAACTTGTGCTCTCTTAGGGTGGTTAGGACTTTTCGGAGGTGTTCCTCGTGCTCTAGGTCGGTTCTCGAGTATATGAGGATGTCATCAATGAACACAATCACAAACATGTCTAGGCATTCTTTGAATACCCGGTTCATTAACTCCATAAATACAGCTGGGGCATTGGTGAGGCCAAATGACATCACCACAAACTCGTAGTGACCGTACCTTGTCCTAAACGCTGTTTTTGGTACGTCTTTTTCATTAATCCTAATTTGGTGGTAACCGGACCGAAGATCTATCTTAGAGAATACTGTTGCTTCTCTGAGTTGATCAAACAAATCTTCTATTCTAGGCAGAGGATATTTGTTTTTTATGGTTCTCTTGTTTAGCTCTCTGTAATCGATGCACAGACGCATCGATGCATCTTTCTTCTTAACAAACAACACTGGCGCACCCCAGGGGGACACGCTAGGTCGAATGAATCCTTTATCTAGTAAGTCTTGCAGTTGCGCCTTGAGTTCCTTCAACTCTGCTGGCGCCATGCGATAGGGTGCTTTGGAAATAGGCCCAGTTTCCGGCTCGAGTTCGATGACGAAGTCGACCGCTCGGGAAGGGGGTATTCCAGGTAAGTCATTCGGAAATACATCCGGGAACTCGTTTACTATTGGCACGTTTACTAGGGTCTCTTTCTTTCCTCTCACGTCTACAGCACATGCTAATATAGCCCATCCACCTTGTTGGACTAACCTCTTTGCTTTCATCATCGAGACTACCTTGGGGGTAATCCCGGTATTTGTGCCTTTAAATTTAAAGGTAGGTCCTATCGGTGGTGAAAATTTTACTTCCTTTTTGCGACAGTCTATACTAGCTCGATTTTCAGCTAACCAATCCATGCCTAGTATGATGTCGAAATCTGTCATGTTTACCACCATCAGGTCAACGCTTAAAGTTTGGTTCCCTATGATTACTTGTCCATCCTTTACTCTATCCCTAGATACTAAGTCTACCCCCGCAGGGGTGCTTACAGACATTTCATGCAATAAGGGTTCTAATTCGAACCCTGCTTGTACAACAAAAGGCATGGAAATAAAGGAATGCGTGGAACCAGAATCAAATAAGGTAAAAGCGAAATGACCTAAAATGGATAGTGTACCTGTCACCACGGCGTCGGACCTCCCAGTGTCCTTGCTGGTTGACGCGTATGCCCTAGCTTGAGCTCGCAGTGGTGCTGGTTGATCCATTTGCTCTACTACTCTGGGTGGGTTTGCTTGTGCTGCAGCATTTCCGACCGTGCAGTTCACGGCGATGTGCCCCTCTTGACCACATCTATAACACGCTCGGCTGCCAGCCATGCACCTCCCACCATGTAGTCTTCCACAGATAGTGCACCCTTCCTCTCTCCTCCCTCTGGCCCCATCTTGATTCCTGGGGTTCCTGTCAGTATGTCGGGGAGGGCGTCGATCATCCCATCTAGGAGCGGGTCTGTTATTGGAACGGTGCCTACGTGCTAGTGGTGGACGGTCAGAGCCTCCTAATTCATGACGCTTCTGCCCAATTATAACTGGCTCTTCACATCGTTTCTCATCCTTTGGTTTCTCTAAAGCCTTGGCAGTTCTCAAGGCTTCCTCATAGGTCTTTGGGTTGAACGCCTCCAACATGCGGCGGATTCTTGGTTCCAAACCCAATACAAATTTCTCTGTCATCTTTTCCTCAGTGTCCACCATGGACGGTGCAAATCTCTTGAGTTTATTAAACTCTCTGTTGTACTTCTCCACTGTGAGTCCTCCCTGTACTAGGTGGGTGAACTCCTGCTGCCTTTTAAGTCGCTCTGACTTAAGATAATATTCTTTAAGGAAGGCCTCCTTAAATCGTTCCCAGTTCATTGGTCCCCCTTCTGGGTTAAGGAGGGTTTTGTTATCTCTCCACCATATCTCTGCGTCCTTTTGTAGGACGAAGGTTGCACAGGCGACCTTTTGGTTCTCTGGGCACTCCATAGTCTCAAAGGTGGTTTCCACCACTACAATCCACATTTGGGCTTCTATGGGGTCTACCAGGGAACCAGTGAATGGTCGAGGGTCGTATCTCTTGAAATCCCTTATCCAGTTTGAACATCTAACAGGTTGTGGAGGGTTTATTGGGGCATTGGCCTGAGCAGTGGCCTGTGCCTGTGCCTGTACCTGTGCCTGTACCTGTGCCAGTGCCTGGGCCTGTGCTTGGGCTTGTTTCTGGGCCTATTGTAGATTGGCTTGCTGATTGGTTACCAAGGTTTGAATTAGGGCTTGGATGGAGTCACACATTAACCTAGTATTAGCATCTACTCCACCCACTGGGGGTGCAGCTTCAGGTGTGACTTGGAGTGGTAGGGTAGGCTAGGGTAGAGGTTCTACTTGTGGTGGAGGCTCAGCTTGTAGTGGAGCTAGAGGAGGTAGCTCAACTGGTGGTAAGACTGGGGGCGGCGTAACTGTTACCGGCCCAGTCTCTAATCTTTCTTGAGGTGGGCCCTCTACTGCCACACCTCATCCTACTTCTCTACGACGGGGTCGCCCCCTTCCTCGTCTTCCTCTTCCTCTTCCTCTTCCTCTTCCTCGTCCTCCGGGCATGGTTCTATAAACCAATATAAGATTGCTTAAGTCTAAGGCCTTAATACTATGCATACATATATATATATATATATAACAATACGCACACTATACAATACATTGTAACGCCAAAGAAGTAAACATTCATCATGCTAAGCATCATATCATGCTATTAACAAAATTACTCAGCATGCAACACATGACGTCATACTCTTAAATAAATACGTGAAATATCACAACCATTTCAGTAATGTCAACATAAAAAAAAATGCATGCGAGTTTTAAAACGTTTCTCTTTTCTTATCTCATGCAAGGCGTACCTGACGGTGACGGGCATCGACGTTGGGACCGTGGAGCGTGTCAAGCCTACATCATAGGCTAGTCTACAGAATCTATAACCTAGAGCTCTGATACCAACTGTAACGACCCTAAATTTTCACATATCTAGAGTCGCCACTAACGTCTCATGCTCATCTCTAATGCAGAATAAAACCTAAGCATGCTCATCTTTATTAGCGGAAAAATTTAAAACTTCAGAATACATTAAAACATTGGAAAACACTGCCGGACTTATGTGTTTCAAACATCGTGCTGGAGTTCAAAAAGATAAAATAAAACGATTACAAATTAATTAATATAAATGAATGAAATGCAAACGCTCTATCCTAACCAAGACTAGGAATTAAATATGCAACTATCCTATACACGCGCCACAGTCTCTGATCACGATGCCACCGTCAACCGTACATGGGAGCCTTGCCTTTACCTGAAAAACAATATGGCACATGGCAGAAATACTCAGTAAGTGACCCCACTATAGGGGCAATGCTAATGCAAACACATGCAATCATGAATAGGGACCTATCTCTAATCATCTTAGGGGTGGCCTCCAGTCTCGGACAAATTGGATGTGTAGTACTTCCCTACACACGACTCACACGTGCGAGTGTGAGTCTCCAGGGTGCTCGCACACCCCCTGGACCCTCTGGTCAAGCTAATCTGTAGCGACGTCCAGAGGTCAGCGGAACCCCATAGTGTCATGCGCCTCATGAATACCCTCATCTGTGTGCTTTCGCACCTGTGCGCATTCGCGCTCATCATAAGGTGCGCGTCCGCACTCATCATCTCTAGGGGAAGTAGCCCTATGCTTATGAACATACAAAATGCATGAGGTCCCTCTAAATCCATCGTAATGTCTCTTCTGACACAACCCTCTAGTCTCATCTCTTTGTTACTCTAGGTAACGCCGTGGATATTTATATTAATATCATTTTCATGCTCTTAGGGTTGTGTCCTACGTCGATCTAACGTCATGATGCAATATGGCACTCATCATCATCTAGCATGCTCAATATGGAACACATCATCATATTAAGGTAAAAATCATGCAATCATCATGCTCATCATAATGCCACAACGTGCGTCAAACATATCATCAAGTATCATATAATTTATTTAGCCTATCCTATAGTAAGGCTACTTACTTGGTTGGCCTTGGCCGAAGTATTCCCTAAATAGCTAAACGTAAGCTCCTGTTCCGTGAGAGCTGCTTCCTACGTCGCCGGGGTTTGTTTCCTATCACACCGTTCACCACTTTCCGTTAGTATTTCATAATTAATTTACCTATAATTTAATAAATGTGAAATACGGCTCTAAAACGACCTCGGATACCTTAATCGGGGCCGAAAACAGATCCGAGAGGGTCGAAACAGTGGAAACCGGGCTGAAAATAGGTGAGCCGAGCCGAACAGCCGCTAGAGCCACCGGAGCGTCACCGGAGGGAGCCCGAGCCGTTTGCGCCGAGCCGAGCCGAGGGACTGCCGCGCCGCTGTGTGACACGTGGCAGCAGCAGAGAAAGCCACGTCGAGCAGTAGTGTCGGGTCGAAGCGTGGGTCGCAGTCCGGTTCGGGTCGTGGTTTGGGTCGCGGGCTGTGGAAGGCTACTGGGCCAAGGCTAAACGTTGGGCCTCGGCTTACTGGGCTGGGCCGCAAGTGTTTGGTTTGCAGGCCGGCTCAATTGGACCGTGGGTCTAGTCTGGGTTGGTTCAACTGAACCGTAGCTTCTGAGCCTGTTTGAGGTTTGGGCCGCTGTAGTTGGGCTGGGCCGAAGGCAGAGGCCAAGGGAGGAACGGGCTGGCTCTCCCGGGTTCTGGGTTCGGGTTGACCCGGATCCGTGGATCTTGTCTTCCTTACCTGACTTTGGCCGATTTTCCGGCGAGCTTTCTCTCTCCTTCCCGCGGCGTTTCCGTTGCCGATTTCGGTCCTCTTCCTCCCCTTTTCCTCTTTGTTCGTCGTCCTTCTTTCCTTTTTGGGAGTTTTGCGGCCTAAAAGCTCCTAAAAGCCATAGATCTAAGAATCGATTAAGAAACCTAATTTTCCGACCTCGGTTACCGACGACGACGCTTACGAAATAACACAAAACGCACCCTAAGTTATTGTGCTTTCGTTAGGGATCTCTCTTATGGTAGTAACAGGTCGTTTGGGGTCGGTTTAAGGGTGGTTTGAGGGCTCGTCGGAGAAACTGGACACTCGCCGACGTTTGTCCAAAATCTCTCTCTCTCTCTCGAAATTTTCTCTCTTTTCTCCCTTTGCAGGTGTTCTGAAGATGCTGGGCTGAGGGTGGGCGTGCTGTGGGCGTCGTTTCGCGTGGGTTCCGCGAAACTCGGCGGTCGCCGGAAAACTCGCGGGTTTTCCGGCGACTGGTTTTTTTTTTTTTTTTTTTTTCGTTTTCATTTATTTATTTATTTTATATATATATATATATTTTTTTTTTCTTTCCCGAGTCGTTACATCTTCTCTCTATTGTACCACTTTATTTCTATTCTCTCTGTCTTCTTTTTCATATAAATGACTATGCAATTATAAAACAATATTCAATCAATTATGTTTTCTTCTTCCACATTATTGACTATCAATTAACAGAAGCCATTTTCAATTTTTTTTTTCTTCCCTTGCCTAAAAACTATTATCATTAACGGAAGACATTTTAAATCTATTCTGTTTTCTTCTCTTTCCTTTTTCAATCTAGTCTGTTTTCTTCTCTTTCCTAAAAATGATGATTACATTTAGATGCAATTCACAAAGCTATTTTCAATTAATTTTGATTTTCTATTCGATATCCAATAAATAATTAAAAGAGAGATCTAAGATAACTTTTCAATTTTGATTTTCAATCAGATATCTAAAAATCTAAATAATTGAAAAAAATATCAAGATAACTTTTCTATCTCTGTCAAAAGATAAAAGAAAAAGGAGATATAACTTACCGATAACTTTTCTATCTCTTTCCATTCCTATTAGATATGCTTGAAGTGAAGCCGTCTCCAATTCTTCCCTCCCAAAATTTGTCATCTTTCCTTTGTTTTTTCCTCAGATTTTTCTCTTCTCAAAATCTGCCATTTTTTTTTGTTTCTGTTTGGTTTTTTTTTGCCGATCATTTGGTAGTTGGAGAGGTTGGGGAGATATTTGGGGAAGGTGGAGAGAGAGTCCATAATTTACTTTTCTTTTTTTTTAATTATTATTTACTTATTATTATTATTATCTCTTTTTTTTAGGGTCGTTACAAAATCATTAGTTTGAAACAAGAATGAATGACTTTCAAGATCAAGAAAAGTTGTACCACTAAGAACAGTAGCAACTTCTTCTCATATTTCTATACTTTTCGGGTGCAAAATTTCAAAGGCTTTTATTTTGGAAATAAAGTTATGTGATTGCTATAATTCTTCTTTTTTATGATACTTAATCCATGAATTTTAAGAACTTTAAATTTAGACCTATTCAAGCATTAGTGAAGTTTCACATCTTTTGCATGGGGATAGACATATGATAACCAAGTTTTTTGAGAGCTCCATTCAAACTTATAGGTCATAAATATTTTTCATTCTTTTACCTCTTTTTTACTTTTAACTTAGACCAAGGTAAAAACAAGAATTAATTTACAATTTAATGTCTTTCAAAGATCCAACCTCTTCAATCTTACATTTATCATCACACCAACTATGAAACTAAAAAATGTTTAAAATTGAATCGATCGACTCAAATGTTTGTTGTTTAATTTCATCTAAAAAAAAATTAAAATCAAATTGAAATGTCTCTCAATTGTAAAGCAAGCCAATAGATTTTGGGAGTTTACTTCTAGACTCTAAAATGCCAAGATACCTCAAATGCTTCAATTTAAGCTTCAATTTAACGATGGTATCAGACAATTAAGTTATGAACTTATAATCAATAACTAAAACGCGCAAGTAGATGACGTTAGTGATCTTATCCTGATTATCAATGTTTATAATTTCATTGGAACAAAGTGTTTTTATTCATTAACGGATCGAAAGGACTTCATCTTCTTGAGATTTTCCAACCATTAAAAGGTCCAATCTCACATTTTGATCATTTGAAATAGCGCATGAGACGTCATATATATGATCATGCATCTTATAATATTCAACATATCCATGCTTATCCTCGACAACATCTTGAAACAAGGAGCGAGACAACAAAATATCAAAATACCTTGTCCCATAACTTGATTGTGGCTTAACTTTTACATTTGATTGCAATTCCTAATAATTAACGTCTGATTTTCTCATTCCTCTCAACACTTTCACAACTCAATAGTATGCCACATAATTTTTTAACAAGCTCTTCTTGAATTACATCAGAAATTATTGGTATATTACTCCAAAATGCACATTTTTTTAACTAAAGATTAGCAATGATCATCTAATAACTATTTCAAATGATGTTTGTAATTTATCTCCACAAATTTCTTGATTGATCTTTAACAAACAAATAGCACTTCCAATATTTTGATTGATCTTTAACAAACAAGTCCTCGACTCATTCTATAGATAAGATTTTTCATTCCAAACATCATCAAACACAAGAAAATAATTTGTCACTCAACAATTTTTTGAGCTCTATAGGTATGATTTTCCTTTCGTGATTGCTCTTAAAATTTTATTAATTTTAAAAGGATCACACACACATCCATAGAGTTGTATTAAAATTCTTCTTTATCATTTCATGTTAGAAAACCATAGGTTATGGTGTCTACCTCAGTTCGTCAACATCACTTAAGGTGTCCTGCGCCCTACGTAAAGAGTCCTCCAACTTTGTTGTACCGCTAGGCATTTCGCCATGTTTTTCCTCTTGTATTCTCAAAGTTTGGAATTCTAGAGGGTTTGTTCTGGTTCGAAATTGCCTACGATCCAAATACATCGAAACAAATAACTGAAGCGGAAAAACGACTTGAGGAGAGAGAGATTTTGAATAGAGGAACGTTAAGCATTTATGCTTTATTATTTTTTATTTATTTATTTATTTTGATAGCATACATATTTATAGTGGAGATGGCACATCCATCTCCTAAAGTTCCTCCTAAGTTCTTAAATTTTTTATTCAAATTAAGCAACTACTAACAATGGATCTCCTAAGCTTTCAAATTAACTACTAACACGTCTTCTAATCATTTCCTAGACTTTCATGAGTTCTCAATGTGCAACTTCTATGAGAATTTATATATATATAACTTTAATGTTGATATGAAGTGTGAATACATTTTAATTATATCTAAAAAAAAATTGATAGAATGTAATAAAAATATTAACAAAATATCATTAATGTCGACTTAATATTAAATAAAAGGCTAGAAACTTACTGATTTACAACCGAGGCAGTAAGGAACTCCAAATCAAACATAAATCGAAGATAAACAAAGAGCTACACAATAGAGATTGAAACAACTCGCGATTGTTTTCCCACGACTAAACCAAAAACACAAACCATCCATCTCTCTGTAACACTAGGGAACATCTCACTTCAAATTAGGTTACAGTTTTGACGAACGTGAGATTGACAAGATCATCCATTGTCAAATCCATATTTTAAATATTAGTCTGAATCTTTGATATGAATGGTTATAGATGTGTGCTAAGGATCACCTTTATCTTCGCTCGCCCTTTACTTTCACTATCTTCCTCAACGCTTCCACCCCACCAAAACTCCACAAGAATCCTCCTATGCTAATCTTTTGTGGTTCTTCGGTCTGAATTATTCATTCCTGCATTATTTATAAAATGTGAATCCATGAACATCGAAAACTTCAAATAAAATAAAATAATAATATGTGTGCCTTTGTTACTTTAATAGGATTGAAACACTGTCAATTGTTTTAATCTAGCTAGATTTGACATGACTTCTTCCATGACAAGCTTTTCAAATTTATGCATTTGACTATCACCAATGTCTATAAATATGTAGCATTTCCCAAGATTCAATGCCATTAAAATACTCAACACGCAACGATCTTAAAGTAGTGAGGTGCTTAAGTTGTCGAGAAAGTTGTGTTAAATAATTGGTTTTTATTTCACACAATATAAAATTTCAAGCAAATTAAAGTGTTTGAATGAACTCCAATCATAATCCTCTATCGGCCCATGAACTTGTAATTTTTCTATGTTATGAAAACATGTTTGAAATATTTGTTAGTTTGAGACAAGAATTAATGATTAAGTTTTCGAGACGAGGAAAAGTTGTACAATTTGATTCTACCACCCCAAACATCGATCCAAACTTTAGAAAGTCGGCCATTAGTAAGTTAATAAAATTTTATTCAAGCGATTTTTTTCCTTATAAACAAATAAAATTAAAATTATATCATGATCTCCTAGTTAAAAATTTGGAATACTCTAAAGATTTAATAAGTAAACCAACTAATAAATTACTATAAATATCGATATAGCTCGAGTTGCAATACCCTTTATTCATAGGTAGCAAGTTTGAATTTTCTGGTTCACACAAAATCCAAACAACCACAATAATGTCAAGACTCGAACACTGAAACGTTAACGCAACTCTTTAAGTGGATGGGTATTTACCGGAGAGGCTAGACAATTTGAACCACAATTTTATATTCTTCTAAAATATTCCTAAAATATCTAGATTGGACTCTTGTAATGATTGAACTTGACTCTATTAGAGTAATGATGATCTTTTAACATGACATATGTTAACTCGAAATGAGAAGAAAAATGTCGAATAGAACTAGAAGAATCAAAATCCGTAAAAGATAACAAGCGTGCTCCCTGTATTTTCTTTTTCTTAATTGCTACACATATCTCCACAATGGTTCAATTGAGAAAGTCGAAGAAATTAATATAGTAACAAAATTAATACAATTGTTGAACTTCCGTTAATGAATACATTCAAACAACTATGAGAAAAAAGGAACTAAAGACTAAAAATAATTACATTGAATACACAGACGTTCGGTGCATGGGAAACTTTTTCCCGTTCAACACTACCTTCACCAACTTTAAGTTGGGAACATTCATACACTTCCAAACGATTCAATCTAGTTAGATTTGATATGGCTTCTTTCGAGTACAAGTTTTTCAAATTTCTGTACTCCGATAATTCCAATGTCTCCAAAGATGTAACGTTTTCCAACCATTCTAGCAAAGATTCAATGCCATTAAAACTCTCAATATACAATGATCTTAATGAAGTGAGGAGCTCAAGCTGTTGAGGAAGTTGTGTTAAACTATTAGTTCCTATTTCATGCAACTCAATAACTTCAAGTGACTTGAAGGGTATGAATCGACTCCAATCACGACCCTCCATGGGCCCTTTAACTATTAATGTTTTCAAGGTATGAATACCATCAAGCCTCTCTGGAAAATTATGAAAGTTTTCGATTTCTAATGAAGACAAGTTTTGCATATTTTGCAAATTTGGGAACGAAATATCATCTCAAAAGTCGCATATCCACAGATTTTCGAGTGAGCTACAACATTATGACCAGTTTGGCAGCTTTACCAAACTTGTACAATCATAAATGCTTAGAGATAGAAGGTTTGGAGGACTTTGAAAACATGAAAATAACCTTGCATTAATAGTGTCAGCTTCCAACCTCTGGCTATGAGTTGCAAAAATGTTTGGAATATTCATTAGTTTGAGACAAGAGGAATGATTAAGCTTTCAAGTTTAGGAAAAGTTGTACAATTCGTCACTGTAGCAACATCTTTCCATTGCTGTAAACTATCCATACTCAAAATTTCAAATGTTTTCAATTTAGGAAATAAAGTTTTACTGTCGCGATAATTCCCATAAAACTCATCTCCAACACTTTTTACACTTCTTAGGTCATAAATTTTAAAAACCTCAAGTTTGGACAACTGTCCCAGTATTGGTAACCTTTTACATCTTATGCAAGACTCTAGCTTAAGCATAATTAAGCAAAAATACCACAGGACATGAGTTCACTTGCAAAGTGAACAATACACAATGCTGGAAGGTTTATGTGTGGTTGAAGCCCTTCCAACACCTTCAAATCATTGTCACCATGGTCTTTCCTCTCAAAACTCCATCGAAAATATAGACTAGAAATATTTTCCCCCTCTACTAAATTTGCAGCCATGACCTCCTTTTTACTTTTGACTTGCACGAGTTTTTAGAAGCCATAAGTGATCTTTAAGGTTTTTTTAAAGGTCCAAGCTCCTCAATCTTATATCCTTCATCAGACCTAACTACAAAAAAGGTAAGCGTTTGAAGTTGAGTCATTCGACTTAAATGTTTAGGCATTTGATGATGTAAAGAAAACGCCTTCAATTCTAAATGCCTTAAATTGACCAACTTTCTCAACTTCATAGGAAAGTTTAACCATGGAAGCTTCAAAGTCTGCAAATTGTAAAGCAAAACAATAGATTTTGGAAGCTTACATATTCTAGCATTTGAAATGTCAAGGTACCTCAAATGCTTCAATTTACCGATTGTATCAGGCAATTCAATTAGGAACTCACCATTAATAATTAAAACACGCAAGTAGATGAAGTTAGTGATATTATCTTGATTACCAAAGGTACATTTTCACAACAATAAAATGTTCTTCTTCTTTGACGGATCAAAAGAACTTCATCACCATGAGATTTTCCATCTGGTATAAGGTCCTCTCTCAAATGTTGATCATTTGAAATAGCACATACCACCTCATATATAAGATCATGCATCTTACCATATACAAATTTTCCTCTCTCATTCTTGAAAACATCTTGAAACAAGGAACGAGACAACAAAATATCCAAATATCTCGCTCCAATATCCTACATTGTTACATTGCTTCCATTGGGTAGTTGAATAAACCCTTGTGCTACCCACATTTGAACAAGATCTTCTTTATGGAAGATGAAGTCTGGTGGAAAATTTGAACAGTAGGCAAAACATTGTTTCAATGAGGAAGATGGTAGATGATCCACACTTAATTTGATTGTAAATAAAATAAGATCTTCCTTTGGTAATTCAATTCTCACTAGATTTTCCAAACTCGATTTCACCATTCCTATGCCACCAAATTTTTTAACAAGTTGTCCTCGAATGACACTATGAATCACTCGTAATTTACTTTCAAAGGCACATTTTTCAAATAAAGACCCACAGTAATCATCTAGTAACTACCTCAAAGGATGTCTGCATTTTGTCTCCATAATTTATGCGACTCTAACTAAGTAGAAATTTAAGATCGTTACAATGTATGTCTAGGTTCTTTATCGGTTTTACGCGAGGAGCGCCTTGAGTCACTTTAGCCCATGAGAAGAGCCCTAAAATAATACTCGCTAGTATGCAGGAGACCCTTTCGTTCTAAGGGTGGCCGTACTCCATACCTAAATTATCGATATAAATAAATTAATATTGATCCCCATATTCAAATCTAATTTGAAAAAGCACGAAATAATATACTTAGAATGAATATTTTGGGAGTGATCTGCAATTAGTAACATAAACTCAAAGTTATATATGTATGTGTACATATACACATCAATAAGTTCGATGCCAACCTATTATAATAATTTAAATAATTCTTAAAGTATGCGATGTGTACATCATTGTTAATTTTAAGAGAAATTAATCATGAAACCACGACACTCCAATGTGACTTTTTTTAATAGTCGTAAGATGTTAACTAGAACTGCTGAAGTAATTTTATAGTTTTTCTCTCGTACATCTCATGGTATAACAATCAAAGGTGTCTGTAGTAGCATTCAAAAATAATTTCGGCAACCTTGACCTCTATTCATATTAGTTAGCAACTAAAAATCACGTTTAAATTGCGTAAATTGTTGAATAAATATAAGCAAAAGAAAATCTAAAACATACTTGATTTCATAGACAAAATTTATGTAATATCCTCCCTTTAATCCATGTTCCTTGTGTGCATCTAGTGACTGTAGCAAAATATTTGTATTGTACACGTTCCCGTTCCATGCTCGTAGGTCAATTTTCCTAGAAAGAATCCATTTCATTTAATATGACTTAAGTTGGAGTCACCTCCTTGACCATGACCTTATTAATAGCTAAGGTGAAATTTAGTGAAAGTGTAACGCCCCTAATTTTCTCTAACCTAATTAGCGACGGTACCTTATACTTGCATAATCAACAGAACAAGAGTTCACGTAAGACCGTCTCAATAATGACAATGCGTTCATTATTATAAGCAGTTCATACCTGGGGAAATCAATAACGACGGCCTAGCCTAGAAAATGATCAACATAGAACTACAGGAAACAATTGCAATAACTATGAACTCAAACGAACCCAACAAGGCGCCTACGACACTACAAACTCTCCTCAAGATTTTCATGGCCTTTGCAGCATCCACCATCAACCGTACATGGAGGCCTTGCCCTTACTTGAAAATATGGATAGCACGTGGCTTGAGTATTATATAAAATACCCAGTAAGTCGCCCCACTGTTGGGGTTAAGCATATATTCATTCATCAGGATACAAGCAGTCGCACACAATACACATACATGTCACACACAATATACATACATGTCACACATAATACACCTACATGAGCACAAGTGTTAAAAGAAAGAAACTGAGAGAGGGGTCTGTCTTCCATTCCTCCCATGGCCTTAGGCCCTTGCTTTGTCCGAGCGGGGGTGGATGCATGGTACTTTCCCACACATGGCCCACGCGTGTGACGGTGGGCCCACCAGGCGAGCTCGCAAGCGAACTCCCTAGGCCTGGCTTGGTTGGGTATGTATGACATACAATACCGGACGCCACGAATAAAGGAGGGCCTGCATGATATCGTGACGAACACGATATCGAACATACGCGTCCATATCATCAGTAATAACGGGGGAGTGCCCCGGTACATAATCACAGCGTGCATGAGGTTCTTAAGGTTTACCTCCATGGCGTTACACATACAACGTTCCATCCCCTCACCGCATTACATAGCATAACTGGGTCAGCATCGAGCAAGCATATCATAGCATACTAGTCGTCTCATTCATGGCATGCGGGGTTCTCATTACAATCACGACAAGTCAATCAAGCTCATACATACAGGGTAGCAACCGTGTCACAAACATCATAGACATAAACGTGGCATACATAGTATTTCATTACAAGAATCACATACATAAACATGGCATACGTAGCATTTCACTACAAGAATCACATACATAAACATGGCATACATAGCATTTCGATGCAAGAAACACCTAACCTAGAATACATCAACAACACACATGGTGCATGCAAGGGCCACAAGGCACGCACCAACATACATACATAACTAACGCCAACAGTAAGGTTACTTACCTCCTTGGCCTTGGCTGAAGTCACTCGCTAACTCCGGCACCTAACTACCTCCTATAAGATCACATGATACACTTAGAGTCATTCCACAACTAGTTCTTATGCTTAGCTACCAAGGTACGTCCCTATCGCAAACTATTTTATTAAAATGGAGATATACTGACCTCAGATGGTTGAAACAAGGGTGAGAATGGTTCCAGAAGGGTTGAAAGCCTAGGAATCGGTATATTATAGGTATGTCACGCCGCCAAGCCGCGCCGACAAGCCGCGAGTGCAACGAAGCCGCCAACAACGTCGAGACCGATGGGCTGCAAAGGACACTGACGGCGTAGGGTTCTTGGATGCGTCTCTGGGTTGGGCCGAAAGGGAACGAGGCCCAATGGTGGTGCCTGAGCTCGGCCCGCGAGGTGCGGCCTGTGCGCTAACCGAGACAAACTCGCGGAGTGCCGAAGGGTCAACCTGCGGCCGCCGCTTTGTCTTCCTTGCCCGAAAGCCTCAACAACCCTAATCAAGAACTCGATTACTGTCGCCGGTGGAATGGTCGTCATCCGTCCGCCTGTCTCTGGTGGCGCGTCTGTCCCTCCTTGCCCGACGTACCCTAGCGCCGGTTTGCTCCTATCTAAGGACTCACAAAAGTCTGAAGTCTCGAGACATTTTCGATTCCTCACCTAAGCCTTTCGTCTCCCCCCTCACAGGTACGACAGGAGCGCAAAAAGAAACGACGGCTGCTAAGGTGGCTAGGGTTTGACATGGGGACTCAAGGAATTAATACGCCCTCGTTGGCAAGGCATGCCTCACCGGAAATCTCGAAATTTTCGGCTAGATTTAGGGCTTATCGTTACAGAAAGTTAGTTCATTTATTGTTGTGTAGCGAAACTTATTGCAAAAAGCTGGGAGGTCAGTTTGATATTAAAAAATTGGTAAGCAGCAGTCGGACGAGTGGGAAATGCGGGGGTAAACTAGAAAAGTTTAAGTAGAACCGGATATAAATGTTGGCTTATAATAATTATAATTTTAATTTACCCGACGATTGATGAGTTCGTAAAGTAATTTATAGTACGAATGTCGTAAAAATAAAACTCATGACATGAAATATACTAAAAATTATATGGAGTTAATATTAATAAAACATATAGATGTCACATCTATTATTCAATAAAACAAAAATAATATAGTTTATTACATAATTAATTTAAAATATGTTATCCGTTAGGACTTGGGATTTATATCTGGGCAACTCGCATTGTACCATCTCTTGCTTTATTATCTATGATATTATTTCCTCCTCTGCAACGGTTGATTGGACTACAACCTCTATCATATGGATTTGCAGGAACTAACTTACAAAGTTTAGGATGAGTCGGACTACATCCAAGATTACGGTTGCGTTTCAAAGGACCATAACCGATGTAATGTATTGCATTTGTTATCTCAATCATGTCAATGCTAACGAAGAGAATCACAATTAAAATAACCATGGCTCCCTTCGACATGATGATTATCGATAACAAAAACTAACACAAAACTAAATTTTGGAATGGCTTGATTGGAAATACTGGAGATGTATTTATATATGCACAATTAGTTATTTTTAGTTGGGTTTATTTTTATCTCTTTAAAATTTAATCCATGGAAAACAAGTTTAAATTGTATGGTTAATATTTTGACAAGTTTGTAATGACAACTTTATTTTATGGAACACCGTTAACAATAAAGTTCTTATATTAGTTAAAAAAAAACATATATATATATATGCAATCACCGAAAGAGTTAGAGATACCTAGCTATAGATATTAAAATGAAACTAGATCGAGAATTATTAGAGACAATACATAACTCAAAACTATTTCAAATCTGATACTCGTAGTCTCGATGCTTTGATACGCTTTCACTAAAACTCAGGTAAGTTTAGAACTAATATGAAAAGATAAAGTAACATGAACGAGTAAAAAATACTAACTAACACTACAAGATTAATTGGTACAATAGCTTATGAAAGATGCTACGTTGTGGCAGTCTATGTCATTCAAAGTTTGGGACTTGTTTTTGTATAGCTATTGTAACAGCCCAAGTCCATCGCTATTGGACTTGTTTTTGTATAGCTATTGTAACAGCCCAAGTCCATCGCTATTGTCCTATTTAGCTGAAGTCCACTGCTAGCATATATTGTCCTCTTTGGATTTTTTCCTTCACGTTTCCCCTCAATATTTTTAAAACATGTCTACTGGGGTGAGGTGAGGCTTCCACATCCTTATAAACAATATTTTGTTCCTCTTTCCAATCAATGTGGGATATGCTAGTAGATATTGTCCTGGAATTCTTCGCTCCCCTCCTCAATCCATGTGGGATCTCACAATCTATCCTTCTTAGGGCCGCGTCCTTTTGCTAGCACTCATTCTTCTCTCAAATCGATCTCAGATGTGAGATCTCACATCTATAATAAATGCTATAATAGAGTAAATATAGCTTATATACAATACTATGAAAACCTTTTATAGCTTTTTATTAAAGCTATAATATGTAAATATAGCTAAAATATTATATTATCATTAATTATAATAGTATAACATAGTATTTATACCATTAATCTTATGTTATAACAAATTTATTTTGTCATTTGTAATTATCATAATTATCGTAATGCACGTTTGATCAAACATTTTGGTTTGACTCGAATCTAGATTTGATGCAAGCAATTCAGTGCAGATTGGTCCTACTAGATCTAGATCCGACGTAGATGGTTCGAGACAGATTGGTTCAACTTGAATTCGAATCTGATGGAGTCGTCTTCCTCGCTAGATTTCCAGCGATTTTTTGTTTCCATTTCTCTCTCCTCCGTACATCGTCTCCAATGTCCTTTCTCTTCCTTTTTCCTCTTCTACTCCTCTGTTGACCTCACCTCTTTTCTCCCTAGAGGTTTTGCAACTCGTTGACACCTACAATGACAGATCCGTGAGTTTCTAAAAAACCCGAGACTCGGATCTCGTTTCCAACGAAGATGAACGTTGTTAAGACATGAAACGTACCCCCTGTGAACGTGTAGTCATCAGCGATCTCTTTCGTGGTATGGGTTGGTCATTCTCGACGTTGGTTCATCAGTTCGGTCTCATCGAATTTTTTTTTGGATTCTCTCTATGTTTACTCTTACAGGTCATTTGTGAGGGGTGGTTGGAGCGTGGGTGTTCGTTGTCAAGTGAGTCATGGGGCGTGGAGTGTGAGGTGTGCTTCTTCAGGCGCAGCCCAAGAATTTCGACGCCTCACCAGAATCCTTAGTGCTTCCGGTGACTACGAGTGAATTTTTTTTTAATACATTAACCGTTACATTATTGTTCCCTAAAAAGAAATTTCGTTCTCGAAAGTCTAGAACTCTTGGAAAGCATTCTTGTTCCATATTGTTGCTCCAACTTCAGACTTTATAGGGAAAGCTTCCACCGATGTTGAAACCTCTAGAATCGTCGTGATTTGGAGATTGAATTTTCTAGAAAATTCGTTAGAAATATCCTCTCCGATCAGCGAGCTACCGACTTCCATTTGAATTATGAACGTTAGATTTGATGATCTGTGAACATTCTAGATTGTGTCCAATTTTGGAGGAGATCCAACGGCTGAATTTTGAGATTCGAAGGATTTCGTGCAGGAGGTCATTGTGGAAGTTCTGATTTTGAGCATAAAGGCATATCCGTAATTATCCATAAGTCTATAATTTTTGGTAATTAGAGGTATTTTTGGTAATTTTCCACTTTCAGAATATTTTATTATTTTTTTCTCCAAAAGTCTATAATTTTTCTAACAATCCTTCGTCCCTTGTTCATTTTTACTTTTATTGTTTAATTTGTTTTATTCCGTATTTCCTTATATTGTTTTAAATATGTCTTTGAACATGTAAGTCCATGACAGTGTTTTTTGATAAAGTTTTAAATGTTTAATTCTGCATAAGAGCAGAAGTTATAATGACGGTATCCACTTTAAGTTAGTAGAAATCTAGAGTCGTTACACTATGTCAATTCAGTTTCAGCATAAGGGTGTGGTGTCTCAAAATGCTACTCGATCGGCTCCTTTGCTTGGCTCACTTGTGAATTTCAATGGGAGGACTCTTACGCTTGGTTGGTCACCCTTCTTCTATTGTTGCGAGTCAAGTCGCTATTCTCTATAGATTCTCACATCTCAATTGTTCATTACAAGTCTATTTGTAACGACCCTAAATTTTCACATATCTAGAGTCGCCACTAATGTCTCATGCTCATCTCTAATGCAGAATAAAAATCTAAGAATGCTCATCTTTATTAGCGGAAAAATTTAAAACTTCAGAATACATTTAAACATTGGAAAACACTGCCGGACTTACGTGTTTCAAACATCGTGCTGGAGTTCAAAAAGATGAAATAAAACGATTACAAATTAATTAATATAAATGAATGAAATGCAAACGCCCTATCCTAACCAAGACTAGGAATTTTAAATATGCAAATATCCTATGCACGCGCCACAGTCTCTGATCACGATGCCACCGTCAACCGTACATGGGAGCCTTGCCTTTACCTGAAAAACAATATGGCACACAGCCGAAGAAATACTCAGTAATTGACCCCACTATAGAATGACACAATGACCTATATGGCACGATGACCTATATGGGTCACGACCTCATGTATTTATAGATGTGTATAATGAAGATTACATTCCAAATCTATGATTTGATAACAAACCATGAAATCATAGATTTGGTAACAAACCCTTCAAATCATAGATTTGGTAACAAACTAGTAAATCCTAGATTATCTTAGTATATACAAATATGATCTATTTTACGTTTAACACTTCCCCTCAATCTGGACGATGTACTACTAAGTTCAGATTGCGCCTAAAATAGCTAAAAGAAGGAGCTGGCAGTGGCTTTGTCATGATATCGGCGAGCTGATCCTTGGAAGATATGAGTCGAACATCAAGCTGACGAGTCGATACTCGTTCACGAACGAAGTGATAATCAACCTCAACATGCTTCGTCCGTCGATGAAAGATTGGATTGGCGGATAGGTAGGTGGCACCAATGTTGTCACACCATAGGCTAGGCGCTCGAGCTTGCGAGATCCCAAGCTCACGCAAGAGGACTTGGATCCAAATTAATTCGGCAGTGGCATCAGCAACCGCCTTATATTCGGCTTCCGTACTAGAACGAGAAACTGTCGATTGTTTTCTCGAACTCCAAGAGATAAGATTGTCACCAAAGAAGATCACATAGCCTCCAGTGCTTCGACGATCATCAGGATTCCCAGCCCAATCAACATCTGAAAAGGCACTCAACAAATCAGTGCTGGACTTTGTAAGACACAAACCCATATCAACAGTGTCATGTAGATAACGGAGAATTCGTTTGACTGCCGCTCAATGTATAGAAGTCGGAGAGGACATGAACTGACACACTCTGTTGACACAGAAGGATATATCAAGACGTGTCAGAGACAAATATTGGAGAGCACCAACGACACTTCGATAGCGAGTAGTATCCTCAGGTGAGAGCTTTTCACCACCATTCAATAACAACTTCTCACTGGGAAGCATAGGTGTGGGCACACCTTTGGAGGTGAGCATATTGGTTCTGGCTAATAAATCTCGAATGTATTTATGTTGTGTCAGAATAAGTCCACTGGAAGTATGGCGGACCTCAATCCCAAGAAAATAACTCAAAATACCAAGATCCTTGACGGCAAAATCATCCTGAAGCTGTGTAAGAAGTTTCTCAGTAGCCGTAGAAGATGAGCTGATGATAATAATGTCATCAACGTAGATGAGGATATACATCTGAATGCCCGTCTTGTAAAAAATGAAAAGAGAGACATCAGCCTTTGAAGGTGTAAAATCCAGTTGTAATAGTTTGGAGCTAAGGCGAGAAAACCAGGCACGCGGAGCTTGTTTAAGGCCATAAAGCGACTTATCCAGCTTGCAGAGATAACCAGGGTGTTGAGAATCCACAAATCCAGGGGGCTGCTTCATATAAACATCTTCATTAAGAAAGCCATGAAGAAAAGCATTTTGAATATCAATCTGCCGAATAGCCCAACCACGAGAAATAGCAAGAGATAATAAGAGCCGAATGGTAGTGGGTTTAACAACTGGACTAAAGGTATCATCATAATCAACGCCATACTGCTGTTTAAAACCTTTAGCAACCAGGCGTGCTTTGTAGCGATCAATAGAGTCATCTGGCTTTTGCTTGAGTTTGAAAACCCATTTGCAATCAATAACGTTAAGACTAGCACAAGGAGAAACTAAGTGTCATGTCTTATTTGTTTGAAGTGCCTGAAATTCATCATTCATTGCCTGACGCCAGAGGGGATGCTCCATAGCAGTAATATGTGAAAAAGGTTCAGAGGCAGAAGACCGAGCTACAAGATATGTTACTGTTCCATCTGTACGCACCTTGGGTTTCTTGATATTGTGCTTCAATCGAGTACCATACGGATGAGTAGTAGGTGCAGGATCCACATTTGGGTTTCTTGATATTGTGCTTCAATCGAGTACCATACGGATGAGTAGTAGGTGCAGGATCCACATTTGAGGGGATTGATATTGTGCTTCAATCGAGTACCATACGGATGAGTAGTAGGTGCAGGATCCACATTTGAGGGGACTGATATTGTGCTTCAATCGAGTACCATACGGATGAGTAGTAGGTGCAGGATCCACATTTGAGGGGACAGCCGTATCAGCCGTTGCGAGGGGAATACGGATGAGTAGTAGGTGCAGGATCCACATTTGAGGGGACAGCCGTATCAGCCGTTGCGAGGGGAGCAACCGATGCTACAGCAGTTGGTTGACTAGCGGCCGAGGATTCGACTGGGCATTGCGCAATATCATCTGCTGGCGGAGGAGCCGAGGCCTCAATCATTGGCGGAACAACCAACGCCGATTCGCATGGCAACGACGCGGAGGATTGCTGCGGCAATTCCGAAGCTGATGTAGACATCAAATTTTCTGCATCCAAAGAGTTAGTAGGCCCAGGCATATGCATGTGATCATTCTCCAAATTAGTACTGCTATTACCCAAATGCAATGTGCACAAATCAGGGGCATTATGCGTCGACTGCATGATTGCAATGTGCACAAATCAACGCCGATTCGCATGGCAACGACGCGGAGGATTGCTGCGGCAATTCCGAAGCTGATGTAGACATCAAATTTTCTGCATCCAAAGAGTTAGTAGGCCCAGGCATATGCATGTGATCATTCTCCAAATTAGTACTGCTATTACCCAAATGCAATGTGCACAAATCAGGGGCATTATGCGTCGACTGCATGATTGGGGAAGAATTAGGTGGGGCTCTCTTGAATGGAAAAACATTTTCATCAAATATGACATCTCTAGACATATAGACACGACCAGAATCGATGCTAAGACACTTATACCCTTTATTAAAGAACTGTAGCCTAGAAAGACACATTCCTTTGATCGAAAAGAGAGCTTTTGTTTGTTATAAGAACGAAGATGAGGCCAACAAGCACACCCAAATTTTTTTAATAAGGAGTAATTTGGTGGGGTAAGAAAAAGAAGCTCTAAGGGGCATTTTTTATCGATGACACGAGTAGGAAGATGATTGATGAGATATGTGGCTGTAAGAAACGCGTCGTCCCAAAATTTAATAGGTACATGAGCATGAGCTAGAAGGGCTAGGCCAGTTTCAACAATATGACGGTGCTTGCATTCAGCAGACCCATTTTGTTGATGTGTGTGAGGGCACGAAACACGATGACCAATTCCAAGGGAACGAAAAAATGTGATGAATTTTCTGATATTTCCCACCCCAATCAGATTGGACTCACTTGATTTTAGTATCTAGGAGGCGCTCAACATGAGCTTGGAATTGCAAAAATATACGAGGAGCTTCTGTACGATCATGCATCAAATAGATCCACGAAAATTTACTGAAATCATCAATGAAACTAATATAATATTTAAAACCCCTAACAGATGAAGGTGCAGGGCCCCTAACATCCGAAGAAATAAGTTCCAAAGGTGACGAAGACCTATGGGAAGAACTAGTATATGGTAATTGATGACTTTTTGCTAACTGACACGCATTACAAACTGATAAAGATGACTCACTAGCACACGAAATATTATTAAGACGCAAAATTGATTTTACTACTTGAGATGAAGGATGTCCAAGACGTGCATGCCATTGGGCGTGAGTAGTAGATCTGCTCACCAAGGCGTGCTTGAGATTATCAACATCGGATGGCTTAATAGGATAAAGACCAGATTCACACCTCCCATTTAGGAGACTTTTGCTCGACTGTCGATCCTTTATAGAAAAGTGCCAAGGATGGAATTCAAAAAATACGTCATTATCACGAGAAAATTTATGAACAGAAAGAAGATGTTTGGAAATTTAAGGCACATGCAAAATATTACGCAATGCAGGAGGATGAGTAGCAGTATTAATTAGAGAATGACCAGTATGCAAAACACGCAAACCTGCTCCATTGCCGACTTGAACTTGTTCACCTCCATGATAACGTTCACGCACAGCGAGACGATCCAGGTCACTGGTGATATGGTCCGTAGCGCCTGTGTCGCTGTACCAATTTGGGTCAATCTTGTAAGAGGAAGTAGCCGCCAGTGCCGTAGGAGGAGCAGAAGAAGGTTCATCTTGATAGGACTCATCCATCCTATGCCAGTAGCGGATAGCAGTATGCCCCACTTTGCTGCAGATCTGGCAGGAAGGACGGGCAGAAGGGCCACGGCGATCACAAGCAGAACGAGAGGGTGCATAACCTTGAGAACGACCACGACCACGATCCCTACGCCCACGATTCTTCTGCTCACCACCACGACTAGCATAATTGGCAGAAGATCCAAGATTTAACTGAAGTTCAGCACGACCAGTATAATTGGCCGAAGATCCCAGATTTAACTCAAGTTTAGCCTGTGTTGTAGTTAGCGAGCTTCATACGTCATTAGATGTGCAAACACATCATCAAGCGTGAGGGTTTCACTCTTGGTAGTCATTGAGGTGACGAAGGGAGCATAGTCAGGGCCAAGACCAGCGAGAAGATACGCGATCACATCATCATCCTGCAAGGCAGAGCCAGCGGCGGCCAGCTCGGTGGCTAGCCCTTTGATCTTGCAAAAATAATTTGCAGCAAATTGATCTTGTTTCTTGGACGTGGCGAGCTCAACACGAATCTGAGTAGTGCAAGCACGAGTTGACGATGAAAACATCCACTGCAGGGTATCCCACGCCTCCTTGGACGTAGTAGCGGCAACCACATCATGAAGAATCTCCTCAGACATGGAGGAGAGAAGGCCGCTAAGGACCTGTTGATCCTGATCATACCATTGATTATAGGCCGGATTAGAGGCCAGCTCAGCACCAGCAGCAGTTGAGGAAGGAACCAGCTTGGCAGGTGCGGCATTGGTGCCATCGAGGTAGCCCATAAGCTTCGTACTCCGTAGGTAGGGGAGGAGCTGGGCACGCCATATGATGAAGTTGTTTTTGGTTAGACGAATTGTGACAGCATGGTGTAGAGGGATTGGGCCAAAAGTCGCCATGGTAGTTGAGACGGTGTTGGAGATGGTGGATAGAGAGGAGGAAGAAGACATGGTAGACATTTAAAAAATAAACCTTGGCTCTGATACCATGTTTTCTTCCTCCTCTCCATCCACCATCTCCAACACCGTCTCAACTACCATGGCGACTTTTGGCCCAATCCCTCTACACCATGCTGTCACAATTCGTCTAACCAAAAACAACTTCATCATATGGCGTGCTCAGCTCCTCCCCTACCTACGGAGTACGAAGCTTATGGGCTACCTCGATGGCACCAATGTCGCATCTGCCAAGCTGGTTCCTTCCTCAACTGCTGCTGGTGCTGAGCTGGTCTCTAATCCGTCCTATAATCAATGGTATGATCAGGGTGTGGTGTCTCAAAATGCTACTCGATTGGCACCTTTGCTTGGCTCACTTGTGAATTTCGATGGGAGGACTCTTACGCTTGGTTGGTCACCCATCATCTCTAGGGAAAGTAGCCCTATGCTTATGAACATACAAAATGCATGAGGTCTCTCTAAATCCATCGTAATGTCTCTTCTGACACAACTCTCTAGTCTCATCTCTTTGTTACTCTAGGTAACGCATACCCGTGGATATTTATATTAATATCATTTTTATGCTCTTAGGGTTGTGTCCTATGTCGATCTAACGACATGATGCAATATGACACTCATCATCATCTAGCATGCTCAATATGGAAAACATCATCATATTAAGGTAAAAATCATGCAATCATCATGCTCATCATAATGCCACAATGTGCATCAAACATATCAAGCGTCATTCAATAAAATATGTATATACTGCACATATCATCAAGTATCATAATCCACACATCATCATTATTCATACAATTTATTTAGCATATCCTATAGTAAGGCCACTTACTTGGTTGGCCTTGGCCGAAGTACTCCCTAATTAGCTAAACGTAAGATCCCGTTCCGTGAGGGCTACTTCCTACGTCGCCGGAGTTTGTTTCCTCTCACACCGTTCACCACTTTCCGTTAGTATTTCACAATTAATTTACCTATAATTTAATAAATGTGAAATACGGCTCTAAAACAGCTTCAGATACCTTAATCAGGGCCGAAAACAGATCCGGGAGGGTCGGAACAGTGGAAATTGGGCTGAAAACAGGTGAGCCGAGCCGAACAGCTGCTGGAGGGAGCCCAGCCGTTTGCGCCGAGCCGAGCCGAGGGACCGCCTGCGCCGCTATGTGACACATGGTAGCAGCAGAGCAAGCCACATCGCGCGGTAACGTCGGGTCGAAGCGCGGTTCGGGTCGTGGTCTGAGTCGCGGGCTGCGGAGGCTACTGGGCCAAGACTATAGTTGGGCCTCGGCTTATTGGGCTGGGCCGAAAGTTTTTTTTTGTTGCAGGCCGGCTCGATTGGACCGTGGGTCTGGTCTCGGGTTGGTTCAAATGCACCGTAACTTCTGGGCTGGTCTGAGGTTTGGACCGTTGTAGTTGGGCCGGGCCGAAGGCAGAGGCCGAGGGAAGAATGGGCTGACCCTCTCGGGTTCTGGGTTCAGGTTGACCCGGATCCGTGGGTCTCGTCTTCCTTACCCGACTTCGGCCGATTTTTCGGTGAGCTTTCTCTCTCTCCTTCCTGCGGCGTTTTCGTTGCCGATTTCGGTCCTCTCTCTTCCTCTTCCTCTTTATTTGTCGTCCTTCTTTCTTTTCTGGAAGTCTTGCAGCCTAAAGGTTCCTAAAACCACAAATCTATGAACGATTAGGAAAAATCCAATTTTCCGACCTCGGTTACCGACGACGGCGTTTACGAAGAAGCACAGAATGCACCTTGAGTTATCGTGCTTTCGTTAGGGACCCTTCTCGTGGTGGTAACAGGTCGTTTGGTGTCGGTTTGAGGGTGGTTTGAGGGTTCGTCGGAGAAACTGGACACTCGCCGATTTTTTTTTCGAAATCTCTCTCTCTCTCGTAGTTTCTGTCTTTTCTCTCTTTGCAGGTATCCTGATGGTGTTGGGTGTCGTGGGCTGAGGGCTTGGCGTGCTGTGGCTGTCATTTCGCGTGGGTTCCGTGAAACTCGGTGGTCACCGGAAAACTCGCGGGTTTTCCGACGACTGAGTTTTTGTTTTTTTTTCTCATTTTCTCGTTTTCTCATTTTCCTCTTTTATTTATTTATTATATTATTTTTTTTCTTTCTTTCTCGAGTCGTTACACTATTCGTAATGATCTCTTAAGTACTTAAAAACATTTTTTCAATTAGAAACACATTAAATATTCGAAAGTCATTTCAAATTCAAACCAAAATTCGTATTAGAACACCCTAATATTAGTTTCCATCACGACACGAAAACCATAACCTATAGCCTCGGTGATCTCAAAGACATGAAGTCTACTAATTTAACAAATATTCATTCTGAAACCATTGTTATTTGAGCTAACTTATCAGAAATTGAATCAAATAGTTGTCTCACATCAATGATATGATCTTCTAGCAATACATCCAGTGTTGTATCAAGTATTTGCCCCACAACCCGCCTCTCTTGCGTTGATTCCTCCGACGTTGTATCGAATATTTGTCGTGCTACCACGGTCTCCTCTGTGGATTCTTCCAATATTGTATCAAATATTTGTCTTGCAATTTTCTCCACAGCATCAACTTGTGAGCTGCGTAATAAATATATATATATATATATATATATATTAAACTTTCTCACTATTCATGGCACGTGCCCGCCTATGTATATGGGATATTTTAAGGAGTGAACATCCGCAGGGGTCTGAGGAAAGAATAGGAAAAGTAGTTTCACTGTACTTTTTACCACGGGCCCTATCACAAGAATATTTTTTTGTGGGACGATAGCTCTGAACAGACAGTTTGCCCATCTTTTCTTTAATCTCGGGAGAAATACGATCGGGGAGGCTAATTCAGTCTTTCTAGATTATTTTCAAACTTTTTATTTTCATTTTTCAAAAATTTTATAGGCATTTTTTAACTAATTTAAAATATTTGAAACACACGTAATGTTTTGTTAAGTGATTCTTCCTCGGAATATTAAAAAAAGTCGATGATAAAAAAAACTCGATCAACCCGATCAACCCAACCCAATTAAGTATGGGTTGGATTATAAACTTATTTGGGTTCGGTTAAGTTCAAATAAATGAAAATTTAGGGGTTAGATTGGTTTTTGGTTCCCATAAAATAGATTAGTTTGAATGAGCCCAACCGAATTTATTTTTAACTTTTTAAAAAAATATGATTTTTTTTATCATACAATTATATATACATATATTTATTTTATTTTAATTTAATTTCATAATTATTTATTTTTTAACGACTCTTAAAAATAATAAATAATTTTTTAACTATTTACAATATAATTTTTGTAAATATATAGTCAAAATGAGTGGCATATCTTAATTAAATGTTTGAAAATAAATAAATAGATATTTTACAATCTTAATTAAATGTTTGAAAATAAATAAGTAGATATTTTACGAACTAAATTTTACTTTTTATTAAAAAAATAAATAAATAAATGCTCAAATATCATGCCCAAACAACCTTAGCTAATCCAACTCGAGTTTGATTAATTATAGAATAAAAGTAGTTTGAATTGAAAAAATTGACAACTGAAATAATTGGGTTGAGTTTAAAAAAAATGTCTCAAACCTAACCTAAGAACAACCGTAATTCTTTTCAGTAATAATCTTGCACTTAAATTTACCATACTTTTTAAATTTTAATATGAAAATTACAATATTTATCCAAGTTTAAGGTGCGATTTCATGCCCGTTTTTTAACGCTAAAGGTACAAAGAAAATTCTCAATACCTCAAAACATGTATTCAATTTTTGTTTGTTAGGGACAACGATCATCGACATATCTCCTCAATAGTATGAAATTGTTTACTTTAAACATTAACTTATATTATTCAGTCATGTCATATAGGTTCAAATCCAATTGCTTCAATTTGAATTATCTAGAGAATGCTTTACTATTATATAAAAGAGATGGACAATCAAATCTATTTTTCGATTCAATAGAAACTAAAAGAGATGAATAGGATCCCAAGTGACGACAGGCATGTAAAAAACAGGTATATACGTCTATTCCTAAATGGAATGTAAGGATGTAGGAATCCATATGTAAACATAGTCACGACTTTCTTCTAGTTTCAAAGAAAAAAAATTATATATCAATTTTTTTTTACTTTTCTAGCCAATGTAGGACATTGATGGCTATAAACTATGGATATTCATATGACTAGAGAACCTGATTCAATTGGAACTACTCAATCTAAACAATAAAGATTGGGTTAGGGTAGATTTTTCTTTTTTCCAATTTGAGTTGGGTTGAATTTTTTTTTTTGGACGACTACTATAAAAGTGTCTTCTTTGGGCTTTCACTAAATGTTTTTAAAGAGTTGTAAGCTAGGGGAGGTTTCTACTCTTTATAAATAATGTTTCGTTCCACTCTCCAATTGACGTGGGATCTCACAATCCACTCCCATTGGAGGTCTAGTGTCCTAACTGGCACACTGCCCAGTGTTCATTTGGGTCCCAACATCCTCGCCGGCACTCGTTCCTCTCTTTAATCGATATGGGATCTCACAATTCACCTCCCTTTGGGGCCCAGCGCACTCACTGGCACACCGTCGGTGTCCATTCTGGGTCCAACGTCCTTGCTGGCACTCTTTCTTCTCTCCAATCGATGTGGAACGTTAAGGATAGTTGACCGTTCATTATAAGGCAAATATCTATATTTGCCTTACATTACGGGTTACCATATTTGCCCTTTTATTAGAGGCAAATATATTGTATTCATTTATTATTCTTTCCTTTTATTGCTATTTCCATATTATTTGTAATTTACCATATTTCTGTATTCTGTAAATGATTATAAATAAGAGAACTCTCACCCCCATTTAGGTGTGGTGGATTCAGCAAACATTCACGTGATATCAGAGCCCCTTTGGTTTAATAACCCTGATCCTTTTTTCTCTATGGCTTCCGAATCTTCTTATCATCTTCCTCCTTTCAATACTCTAATCCATATGATCACCATCAAACTTTCATCCTCCAATTATCTTCTTTGGAAAAGCCAACTTCTCCCTCTCCTTGAGAGTCAAGACATGCTGGGCTATGTCGATAGAACTATGATTCCACCACCTCGCTTTGAACCAGAAACTTCCTCAACACTCAACCCCAAATATTTGGCATGGAGAGCAGCCGATCAACGACTTCTCTATCTCCTGCTCTCCTCTCTCACTGAGGAAGCCATGACTGTTGTAGTTGGTCTCTCTACTGCACGTGACGTTTGACTTGCGTTGGAAACTACGTTCAGCCATCAGTCGAAAGCTCGTGAACTGAGACTCAAGGATGACTTGCAGTTGATGAAACGTGGCACCAAACCTTTTGCTGAGTATGCCCGTGCCTTCAAAAAAATTTGTGACCAACTTCATGCCATTGGCAGACCCGTCGAGGACATTGATAAAGTGCACTGGTTCCTTCGTGGACTCGGCACCGAATTTTCTGCTTTTTCTACTGCTCAGATGGCTCTCACCCCTATCCCCTGTTTTGCAGATTTAGTCTCTAAAGCTGAAAGTTTTGAGTTGTTCCAGCGCTCCCTTGAGTCCTCTGACTCCACTCCTACAGCATTCACAGCCACTAATCGTGGTCGCACCCATGGAAGCCACCCTGCTTCCTTTACCAACCAGCGAGGTCGTTCTTATTCTCACAAAAACAACTCTTCTAGTCGAGGACGAACCCACTCAAGTCAGAGTCGTCGACCACCTCACTGCCAAATATGCCGCAAAGAGGGCCATTATGCTGACCGATGCAACCAACGGTATGTTCGACCTGATTCTTCTCATGCTCACCTTGCTGAAGCCTTTAACACGTCATGTTCTATTGCTAAACCCGATGCTGCTGATTGGTTTCTGGACACTGGAGCTTCGGCCCATATGACTGCCGACCCATCTATTCTGGATCAGTCTAAAAATTACACCGGTAACGACTCTGTGATCGTAGGAAACGGTGCATCCCTACCCATTACCCACACCGGTACTCTTTCTCCTATTCCAAATATTCACTTATTAGATTTCTTGGTTGTCCCTCACCTCACTAAAAATCTTCTTTCCATTAGTAAATTAACGTCTGACTTTCCTCTCTCTGTTACATTTACTAATAATCTTATTACTATCCAGAATCGTCAAACAGGAAGGGTGGTGGCAAGCGGTAAAAGAGATGGAGGGCTTATATGTGCTGGAGCGCGGCAACTCTGCTTTTATTTCAGCCCTTAGAAACAAATCTTTACGTGCTTCATATGATTTATGACATGCTCGTCTAGGTCATGTGAATCATTCTGTTATTTCTTTTTTAAATAGAAAAGGTCATCTTTCTCTTACGTCTTTATTGCCTTCTCCATCATTATGTAATACTTGTCAGCTTACGAAAAGTCATCGATTGCCTTATTTTCGCAATGAACGTAGGTCGTCTCATGTGTTAGATCTTATTCATTGTGATCTTTGGGGTCCTTCTCCCGTCAAATCAAATTCGGGTTTTATTTATTATGTTATTTTTATTGATGATTATTCTCGATTCACTTGGTTTTACCCTTTAAAATTTAAATCTGATTTTTCTGATATTTTTCTTCAATTTCAAAAATTTGTGGAAAATCAATATTCTTCTCGTATCAAGGTATTTCAAAGCGATGGTGGTACCGAATTTACTAGTACTTGTTTTAAAACTCATTTACGTAATTCTGGTATCCACCATCAACTCTCTTGTCCATATACACCTGCTCAAAATGGTCGTGCTGAGAGAAAACATCGTCATGTGACTGAGACTGACTTGGCCCTTCTCTTTCACACTCATCTTTCTCCTCGTTTTTTGGTTGACGCCTTCAGCACTGCAGCTTATATTATCAACCGGTTGCCTACTCCACTTCTTGGAGGTAAGTCACCCTTTGAACTCCATTATGGCTACACTCCACATTATGATAATTTTCATCCCTTTGGTTGTCGTGTTTATCCTTATTTGCGTGATTATATGCCTAACAAGCTTTCTCCCCGCAGCATTCCTTGTATTTTTTTGGGTTATAGTCCTGCTCATAAAGGGTTCCGTTGTCTTGATCCCGCCACCACTAAGCTATATATCACCTACCATGCTCAATTTGATGAAACTCACTTTCCTACTATCCCTAGCTCCTAGGCCCAACCTCTTTCCTCTATTCCTATTTCAAATTTCTTGGAACCACATCTTCATCATATTGATTCATCCCCCCTACCACTTCATCACCGCACATTCCTCGATCTAGTTCATCCCCGTGTGATATTTGTTCTGACCTTGTAAATGAGTCTGTGCAGGTTGATACTTCTCTTGCAGGTTCCACTTTGTCACCCTCGACTTCTAATTCGACCTCTATTGAACCTCCTGTTGGTTTCTCTTCTTTGGGCACTCATCCTATGATCACACGAGCCAAAGCAGGTATATTCAAGACTCGTCATCCAGCAAATCTTGGTATTTTGGGCTCATCTGGACTTCTTTCTGCTCTTCTTGCATCCACTGAGCCAAAAGGATTTAAATCTGCGGCTAAGAATTCTGCTTGGGTGGCTGCCATGGATGAAGAAATTCGAGTGTTACAACAAAATGATACTTGAACTTTGGTTCCTCGCCCTGCCAACACCAACATCGTGGGCTCTAAATGGGTGTTTCGTATTAAATATTTGCCTGATGGATCCGTCGAGCATTTTCAAGGCTCGACTTGTTGCCAAAGATTATACTCAGGTTCCTGGTCTTGACTACACTGACACTTTCAGTCCGGTTGTCAAAGCTACCACTGTCCATGTTGTGCTTTCTATTGCAGTCACAAATAAATGGCCTCTTCAACAACTTGATGTCAAGAATGCTTTTCTCAATGGAACTCTTATTGAACGTGTTCATATGGAACAACCTCCTGGGTATATTGATCCTCAATTTCTCACTCATGTTTGTCTATTAAAGAAAACCCTCTATGGCTTAAAGCAAGCTCCTCGTGCTTGATTTCAGCGTTTTAGCTCATTTCTTCTCACACTTGGGTTTTCTTGCAGTCGCGCTGACACGTCCCTTTTTATTTTTCATCAGCAATCTAACCTTATCTATTTGCTTCTTTATGTTGATGACATTATTGTTACCGGCAACAACTCATCTCTTATTGACAGCTTTACTCGCAAGCTTCATTCTGAGTTTGCTACCAAAGATTTGGGTTCTCTCAGTTACTTTCTTGGTCTTGAAGATTCACCCACTTCTGATGGTCTCTTTATTAGTCAGTTAAAATATGCTCGAGATATTCTTACTCGTACTCAATTGCTCGATAGCAAACCAGTTCACACTCCCATGGTTGTTTCTCAACACCTGACTGCTGATGGTCCTCCTTTCTCTGATCCTACTCTCTACAGATCTCTTGTTGGCGCCCTTCAGTACTTGACTATTACGCATCCAGATATTTCCTATGCTGTCAATTCTGTCAGTCAATTCTTGCATGCCCCTACTGCAAATCACTTTCTTGCTGTCAAACATATTCTTCGCTATGTCAAAGGAACACTTCACTTTGGTCTTACCTTTCGTCCATCCACTGTTCCTTGTACGCTAGTCGCTTATTCGGATGCTGACTGGGCTGGTTGTCCCGATACTCGTCATTCTATATCCGGCTATTCTATTTATCTTGGTAACAATCTCGTTTCTTGGAGTGCCAAAAAGCAACCTACTGTCTCACGCTTCAGCTGTGAATCTGAGTATCGTGCTCTTGCCACAACTGCTGCTGAACTTCTTTGGGTTACGCATCTTTTGCATGACCTCAAGGTCCCTATTTCACAGCAGCCCTTACTCTTATGTGACAACAAAAGTGCTATTTTTTTGTGCTCTAATCCCGTTTCTCACAAGCGGGCCAAACATGTTGAACTAGATTATCATTTCCTTCGAGAACTTGTTATCGCTAGCAAACTTCGCACACAATATGTACTCTCTCATCTCCAAATTGCTGACATCTTCACAAAGAGTATTTCTCGACCTCTCTTTGAATTTTTTAGATCCAAGCTTCACGTTCGTTCATGTAACGACCCTAATATTTTACTTGTCTAATCTAAGGTCATTACTATACTTTGAAATTTGGAATATACATTTAATGGGCCCTGTTCGTTATTGCGACACGCACTCGCCTTTCATTACCTCAGAGGAAAATTGGTTACAAGGGAAAAAGAGAAATTGAAGGAAAGGAAAAGGAACAGAAACCAAAAATGCATATTTTATTCTACCCTAAGGTTTATTATGCAAACACCTCTCCTCCTATACTAACCTAGATTAATGATGCAGCCAAATTCGGCCTAGACTACGAAATGGAAAAAGAACAACCCACTACCCTATGCATGTGCCACGATCCTGGGGGTACGATGCCGTCGTCGTCGTCACATGGGTGCCTTGCCCTTATCTGCAAAAGTAAAGTAGCACGAGGCTTGAGTATTTCTAGAATACTCAGTAAGTGACCCCCTATCGGGGTTATGCGACATACACATGCAATGAAATGATGGGACCTATCGTTTCGTTTCGTTTCGTTTCGTTTTCCCTACGGTGTAATCCTAACAGGTAACCGTGGACATGTACCATATACTCTACACGCAGCCCATACGTGCGAGTATGGGCTCACCAGCTAGTTCGCACACCGCTGGGCCACTGTCCCTAGCCGGTGGGCATGCTCTGGGGGCCCACCGGGACCCGTTAAAACTAAAACCGTCACGGCAGCGTTATGCAGGCATAACGATCGTGGTCCTGCCATTTGGATGTACGCGTCCGTACCCTCGTGATGGGATAGGGGTATCCCCCCAAATGCATGATCACACAATATGCATGAGGTCCCACTCGTCCTACAGTCACCATTTAATGAACATAACCCCGTGTCCCGATTTCATGCTTACATGTTATTCTCATTCTCATCTCGTTACATATCATACATATTCCTAGCGGGGTTATGTATCATGCAATTCACCGTATTTCATGTCAAACAATTCATTCAGTTGCATTTCAATATTCATAAAACAAGCCATA
>NW_019268542.1:1127355-1185686 GCF_002738365.1 Cucurbita moschata
GTTCAAATCCGACGCTCAGCTTTCGGGGGGTGCTAAGGATAGTTGACCGTTCATTATAAGGCAAATATCTATATTTGCCTTACATTACGGGTTACCATATTTGCCCTTTTATTAAAGGCAAATATATTGTATTCATTTATTATTCTTTCCTTTTATTGCTATTTCCATATTATTTGTTAAATGATTATAAATAAGAGAACTCTCACCCCCATTTAGGTGTGGTGGATTCAGCAAACATTCACATGGAATCTCACAATCCTCCCCCCCTCTAAGGTCCAACGTCCTCGCTGGCACACCGCCTGGTGTCCACCGCTTTTGGAGCCCAACGTCCTCGCTAACACACCACTGATGTCTTGCTCTATACCATTTGTAACAACTCAAGCCCATCGCTAGCCCATATTGTCTTCTTTTGGCTTTTCCTTCTAGGCTTCCTCTCGAGGTTTTTAAAACAAGTCTGTTAGGAAGAAGTTTCTACACACTTATAAATAATGTTTCATTCCACTCTCCAATCGATGTGGGATCTCACAATCCCACCCCCTCTAGGATGTGGAATCTCCTTGCTGGCACTTGTTCTTCTCTCCAATCGATGTGGAATCTCACAATCCTCCCCCTCTAGGATCCATCGTCCTCACTGGCACACCGCCTAGTGTCCACCCCCTTCGGAGCCCAACGTCCTCGTTAACACACCACCCGATGTCTTACAATAATACCATTTGTAATAGCTCAAGCCCACCGCTAGCCCATATTGTCTTCTTTTGGCTTTTCCTATTAGACTTACCCTCAAGGTTTTTAAAATAGGTCGGTTAGGAAGAAGTTTCCACACACTTATAAATAATGTTTCATTCCACTCTCCAACCCTAAACCCTAAAGTGTTAGCTCGGGTCACCAATCCGATAAACCTGAAATTTCAGGTTGGTGCAATAAAATTTTCAAATCCAAACAAGCTCGTGTATATTCCTACTCATTTAAGTGTTTAAAACCAATCGAAAGAGATTGGAAAATAACTTAAAAGTTACCTGGATTTGGTGATGACAACACCGGTGCGAGTGGTAATCTTCTTCATGGCCTTCTTCTAACGTTTAATCTCTTCCAATTTCCTTCGCATTTTTTGATCATCAACTCCTTTCATAAAGCTTTTAAACTTAACAAACTTCTTCTTAAGAAAAGGGTTGGAAAGGTTTCTAATTTCAGAAGGCTGTACCCGGTAGAACACAGGAAGAGCACGAGCTTGAGCCATTTCCATAGACTCCATGATTTTGGTAAGCTCTCTCAAACACCATTTGGAAGAAGCATAATTATTCGAAAGAATCACAATCACGAACTTCAATTCTTCTATTATTTTGAACAAATCGAATAGATCGTCTCCGATTTTGAACTCTTTCTCGTCTACGAGAGCTTTTAGCCCCAAACGCTCCAACTCTTGGTGCAAAAATCCCACGAAGTTCTTGCGAACATCTTTGCCTCTAAAACTTATGAACACATCGTACTTCATCTCGGGACAATTAAACAAACAAGAACGAGAACGAGAACGAGAACAAGAACAATAACGCGTAACTTAATAATACAAAAAATAATAGCATGTGAATGCAGATTATTCGGTCAAGTCTTTGTAACTAATTTATTTTTTGCCTATTCAGAAAATAGTATTAATATTTGTCATCCCTAAGTCGTTTTTGCAGACAACTGAGTTGGTGAAGTCAATAAGATAATACATTAATATAATGAGTTCTTACACTTTGACCATTTCAATTATTTTCAGCCTTGTAAAAAAGGACGAAATTTGTAAATATACTCGAAAGTTAATAGCAAAATTAGAGAAATTCCTAATTGAGTTAGGTCTGATTAAGATATTTTTTTTTAGACCCAACCTGATTATTAAGAGTTGTAAATTTTTCGACCCAAAAAACCTTTACTAAATAATTAATCTAACTCATCCCAAACATAAAATTTTTTAAATAAAAATTTAATAGCGAAGGAGGACGATGCATGAGAACACACCACGAGTAAACACGAGTGTCAAAGATAGGCTTTTACTATTATTGTTAATGTCAATACGGCGGTGGACGACCGATCACCAAAATTATATCTGCACCCCGCCAGAGCTAACAATGCCTAAAAATATACTATAAGGGGATGTGACTAGTTGTCAATTTTTCCTACCTGGGTTATATCTTATCAACGTCATCGTTGTTGCCCACTCGTTTTTAACTTATAACATTGCTTTCTCAAAAAAAAATTTAAACGTATTTCCTCACTCAGATTTTCTAAAACATTTCTCTTAAATATAACCCGAGGGGCTCAAGCGCACGCCGATATTGTTTGCAAAGTTTGATATTCATACGGCTAACTTATTCGTTGTGTTAGAATAACTGCCACACAATCGAAGTCTCGCTACTGCAAGAGTGTGATTATGACACCCTTGGCCCAATTTTTGCAAGCTAGAAATACGTGACCCACTAGCAGAATGCAACCAACTCCGCAATTATATTTAGGCGACCTGAGTCCCATACATCAACCCACCACCTGAGCTCCAACCTGAATACTTAGTTTCGCCCCTTCCACGCGAGCCGTTCCCCCAAATTGTGGCTCACTTCTGGGTAGTGTGTGACTCGGTTAAGTTGTTCCTCCTGCGGTCAGCTCGCAACGCCTCCATTCGGTTCAACAACTCCTTTATGGCTTAACCGTGCGGCATACTTTTTCACTCGTGTGACGGCGTGATCTTAAAGCACTCACGACTAGCCTTAAGGAAGACTCAAGCCCCATATTCATTTTTGGTCAACTTTGTAGCTTTGCCGGACTTTAGGCGAGGTTAGTCTTGCCAACTGAATATCGCTCGTGGAGAATCCATGCTTGTTCAGTTGCACATGTCATTTGCACGTGCATGTTCAATCCTCTGCGACACAACCAACTTACCTACACTAGGCCTAGTCATTCGACTCAACCTTGCCTCTATTCGAGGGCAAGGTCTCTCAAAGCAACGTCGAATCTCATCTTGTGATCTTGGTTCCGAATCAACATGACCCATATGTCTTCAAGCCATCTCAAGTCAAGGGGTTTCGTCGGCCATCGCAACTCACTCGGTCATGCCATCGAGAACAGGCCCACGTGTCGTTTATATTATCGAGACATCCCGAACATCCATTCATCAAATTTTATTTGAGGCATTGGCTCTCCCGTGCCCATGTCATATCATTTATGGATACGTACCGCATAACAGTTGTAAAATCTAACCTCCAACACTCGAGCTAGGATGCAATACCGGTGCACTCGTGTCGCTCGATACTGTCCTTGAAAGACCCATTTCAAAGAAAAGTCATTTGAGACACTTGTCTCGTAACGCTCGACCTCACTGTGACACACACATGTGCCACAAGATAGCTTGGGTGGTGGAGAGCTGACATCATGCCTCCCCCTATAATACATTTTGAGACATTTTCAATACTCATCAGGTAGATGTCATTTGGCAAACGATCATTTGGTGTTGTGAAGCATTCATTCGGTGTCCGATTAATACAAAATTTGGCAATCATTCATAGTTTATATGGACGGATTTGACTCTAGAACCGCGTACCCAAATTTCCTTCGGAACCCCAAATTTTGAGTTTAAGGCACGGAGCCCTACTCGGCCCTTCAACAAGCCTGTCTTTGGCACTCGTGTCTACTCGTTGTTCCTATCTTGTTTATGTCTTATTTTCTCTTCAATGCATACAGTATATTATGAGTATTTTTAAAAACTAAAGAAGAATCTGATCTCTATTTTTCAGTTGGTGAGCACGAGATATGCAGTAGAGTTTGTGGAAGATTGTGAAGGGTACTAAGATTGTAGCACATGACACAAAATATGGAATCTTATACACCACTATAGGGTGTATCAACATGGTTGCTACTACTGAGTGCTTCTAGTTTAAGTCTATGCTACAATAGACTTGGATATATGAGCGTTAAATGAATGAAATGTTTGCAAGAGGAGCTTTGGAGGGTCTGAAACCTATTGATATGGGTCTTTGTGAGAATTGTGTGATGAACTCATAGAAATGAGTTAATTTCATAAAGGTTGCAAGAGAACAAAAAAAAAAGTATGGTTGAAAATGGTTCATATAAATGTTTGTGAATCATCTCCGGTTCTATTTACTTTGTGAATCTAAGTTCTACTTCACCTTCATTGATGATTCCAATTAAAAAGTACCAGTCTATTTCATGGAACACAAGTGAGATGAGTTTGCCACCTTTTAAAGGAAAAGCTAAATTAAAAATTTGATCAGTTAGAAAATGAAATGCCCAAAATTTGACAATGTAGGAGAATATGAGATGTCAGAATTAAAAGCATTTCATGTAGGTAAGGGAATCAGATTAATGAGGGTCGTTCCTAGTAAGACAAGATAAAATGGTGTTGTTGGAAGAATGAAAAGAACATTGAATGAACGGGCAAGGAGTATGAGAATTCATTCTGAACTGCTAAAGACATTATGAGCTCATGTTTTGAATACAAAACCCTGAACTCAAATGCTTTCACTTGAGAACTTTTGGTTGCACTACATTTGTTCATATTGGTTTAGAGAAGATAGACAAGTTTGATGTTAAGGTTGTGAGTTCTTCTTCATAGACTATGGTTCTAACATGTTTGGGTTTAGGATTCGAGATGATAAAATAGAAAAATTCTGAGAGATTATGACGTGATATTTGATTAAAACGTCCGATATAAGAACAATGAGAAGAAAGACACAGAGACTACGAAACAAGTTGGAGTTGATGTTGAGTTGCATAAAAATTCACCGAGTGATCTTGTAGCAAAAACTCAAGAAATTGTTAAAACGGCTGTTGAGAAACTAAAGATGGAGCAAGTGACACTTGAGCAGATTGTGAGGAGACTATCCAGAACCGTTAGAACACCAGAAAGATATTCACATTCATTACACTATATGTTGCTATCTGACGAATGAGAACTAGAGTCTTTTGATGAAACTTACAAGTGGGTTAATCAGTCTTTTTGATAATTGGATTTTATAATGATTATACGTGATTCTATTAGACTAGTGATGATCTTTTAGCACAAAATATATTAACTCAAAATAAAGAAGCATCAAATAGAACTCGAAAAATCAATATCGATAAATGATAATAATGGTGTCGTAGGAACTAAAGGTGGAGTAAGTGACACTTGAGCAGGTTGTGAGGAGACTATCCAGAACCGTTAGAGCACAGAAAGATATTCACATTTATTACACTACATGTTATTATCTGATAAAGGAGAACTAGAGTCTTTTGACGAGACTTCGTGGAGGCTTGACTCGTTTTCTTTTGGAGTCATTTGTTCGATATTTGAGGATTTACCAATCTATTGGCACGACTAAGTTTAGGGCATGACTCTGGTACCATGTTAGACGAACACGACTCTCCACAATGGTATGATATTGTCCACTTTGACCATAAGCTCTCATGACTTTGCTCTAGGCTTCCTCAAGAGATCTCATACCAATGGAGAGAGTATTCTTTGTTTATAAACGCATGATCATTCCCTAAATTAGCTGATGTGGTTCTTTCATCATCCAACAAGGGATCAGGTTGGGAAAGTTCACGAGAATGATTGGAGGAATGTTTTCTTCTTCTTAAGGAGGTAGTTTTTCTCTGTATTGAGGACCATTCTTATTCCCATGCACCCGTGTTTTTTGGCTTCGTCTCTTGTATTTTTTTTTTCTTTTTCTTTTTCTTTTTATTTTTTTAAGGAAAAAACTTCTATTTTAAATTCTATTTTCATAAACAAGGTTTTCATATTAAAATTTACCTTTAATTTTGGTAAAGCAAAACAAATAAATTCATACTATTTTATTTTTAAAAATAAAAAAAATAATAAAAATTTATTACACTTTTTTTTTTTAATTTAAGTACAAAAATAGTGTAACGGCCTAGATTTACCGCTAGCAGCGGTTGTCCTCTTTGAGCTTCCCCTCAAGGCTTTAAAATGCGTCTACTAAGAGAAGGTTTCGGTTTCCACACCCTTATAAATGGTGGTTTGTTCTCCTCCCCACCCAACCAATGGTGAACATCACAATTCAAGGCTTTAAAATGCGTCTACTAGGGCACGTCCTCGCTAGCACTCTTTCCTTCCTCCCATCGATGTCGGACGGCCCCCAATCCACCCCCTTTAGGGCCCAACGTCTTTACTGGCACACCGCCTCATGTCTACCCCCTTCGGAGAAGTGCGAGAAGACTGACACATTACCCAATGTCTGGCTCTGATACCATTTGTAATGGCCCAGATCCACCCCTAGCAGATATTGTCCTTTTTGGGCTTTCCTTTTCGAGTTTCCCTTCAAGGCTTTAGAACGTGTCTGCTAGGGGAAGGTTTCCACACCCTTATAAATGGTGTTTGTTCTCCTTCCAACCAACCTGGGACATCACAAATAGATTCATGCAAATTAATATTATTGTTCAATTCATTTGAGTGTTAAAACTTGCAACCTTATTTTAAGGGTCATTTTGAGACGAAAAATAAGAGATTATTTTTGTAAAATGAAACAAAATAAATAACCAACGAGATCTTTGGTAAGGGAGCTTGCCGAGTCGAACATTGAAAATTTGCTCGCCCACCTACCACTTTCAGTATCTTCCTCGACACGACTGGAAATTGTCTCATGATCATTTTTTTTGTTTATTTTTCTAAAAAAAAAATTAGTTTATTTATTTCAATAAATTAAAATAATAAAAATAAAATAATTAAGTTTGAAATTAAATAGTATAACAAAAAATATTATAAATATTTGAACAAAAAATAATGTAAAATTTTGATTTTTATCTGATTTTTAATTAATTTTTAAATATCTTCTTCTCATATATTTTATTCTTTCGTATTTTATTTAAACAAACTACCTTTAATACATTCTTAAATTAGAAAAGTTTTAATAAATTTTTAAAATTTTAAATAAAATATAATCTTAAATTATTGGATTAAATCTTATTATTAAATATATTAAAAATATTAGATGTTTGTGATGCACCCAACTTATAATGGTTAATTTTTGAAATAATAATAAAAAAAAAATCTTAACACCTAATTTTAAAAATTAAATAAAGATTTAAAATAAATTTGAATTTAAGTTAAAAAAGTTTTCGGAATTGATAAAATTTCATTAAAAAAAACAGTATATTTGACTAAAATAAATTATATACCTTAAAAAAAACAATATTTATTTTTTTAATATTAAAAAAATCAAATTAAAATTTTTTAAATTACTTTAGCTGCTTCAATTATTTTATATATTTCATGTATACGTTAATATGAAAAAAAAAATATATCTCAAATCGAGACTATTCAAAACAAGAAAAGATTAGTTTTTAAAATAGAAAATATTAGATTTTTTTTTAGTTTTTTTAAATTATAAATACAGAAACCACCATTATTTTTTCCAATCCAATTTGAATTCGGAGCAGCTTTCTTTCTCTTTAGTTCAATTAAATTCACTAACCAATAACTTTCGACTAGGATGGCTCATGATCAAGGCAACAAAATTTCCGAACTCGTACCTGATGTCATCGAGCTAATAGTCAACAAACTCCCTTCCTATTGTTTGCCGAGCTGTAGGCTGGTCTGCAAAACCTGGAACGATGTGATCTTAAGTTCTAAGCATCACCCTTCAATCTCGCATGCTTCCGACTTCTTCCTTGCACATGTTTATTCAGACAGTCGTGATCGTCCTAATTCTCATTGCTTTCGTAATCTCCATTGCTTGGAATTGGATCCCGACCACATGGAAGGGGTGAGGAGTGTTGCTTCATTCAACTTGAAGCGTAAGTATTTTAAACGTTCTTTTATCTCAACTATCAATTCGTGCAATCGACTCTTGGCTTTCGTGGTCACTAAAAAGACAAATAGCTGGCTTAGCCCGAATAGTGTCGTGATATTAAATCCCATTACGAATGAGTACTTCGAACTCCCCAAAGACAAATTCAAAGGGAATTGGTTTACTTGCTACTATGGATTTGGGTTTTGTCCCAAAACAAAACAATACAAAGTGGTAAGAAGCTCTACTGTTCGTGATAGAAACTCCATCATCCATAACTACAAAACAGAGATTTTTGCCTTTGAGACCCGGCCCGAATGGACGCGTATTGAGTCACCAACTTGTTCTTTTAATGGATGCCATGGTGTTTACTTAAACGGAGGGCTGCATTGGATTGGCCAAAATAATCTTGGTCCGGATGTCATTTATCGTCTAAATATGGAAGATGAGAAATACGAGCAGATTCCTTTTCCTGATGATGACGGTTATTTTCCTTGTATTGGAATATTTAATGGTGCCATTCATTTAACTCTTTCTATGGAGGGGTACAAGTATAGGGTGTGGAAGATGAAAGAAGATGGTTCGTGGATTAAAGCATTTAGTGTCATCATACCAGATGTCAATAAAAATATACTTTCTTCTCAAAATCGACAGTGGAACCGATTAAAATATGTAAAGATGGAAAGATCTTGTGTCTTTGGGCTGGAGCTGAATTAATGTTGTATAATCCCACCACCAAGAAGATGGAGAAGTTAATAGATGATACAACTGCGAGAGATTTTTCGGTTCACAACATTGACTGCTTTAATTTTAACGTTCTTCCCAATATTTTAATAGGAAAATTAGGTAAATTTCTAGAGTAATTTGTTGTATTAAGCATTCCAAGATTGAAATTGAGATTGAGATTTTATTTTAAATATGAGTTGAATTTAGTCTTGATTATAAGTTTCAGTAGTTGTATTACATTTGGTTTAATTTGATATAATAAAAATAAAATAATTTACGAGACTAATTATTTAAAATTAAACTATAATAAAATATTATAAATATGGTAACAAAAATAATATTTATCTTATAAATATGATAACAAAAATAAATATAAATAAAATTTATGTGTGAAATTTTGAAATAAATTATTTGATTTTTTTTAGGTATTTTAGATATTTTGTTTTTATACCTCTTATGTTATATTTATTAAAATGTTTTTGAATATCTTATTTCAAATGAATATATTTAAAAATGACGGTCATTTTTTTGATCGGAGTATTTAATGGCGCTAATAGTACGAGTAGTAGATAGTTTATGATTAAACGTTTATTTTTAGTTTCTAATAAAAATAAATAAATAAAAAACGATTGAAAATATTCCTTAACTCAAAAATAATTCTTATAAAAAATATAGATTATAATAAAACTAAAAAATAATTCTTATAAAAATATAGATTATAATAAATTAATAATAATTTATTAATTTTATTTTTATTAAATAAAATAAGAGTAATTATAAAAATTTGCTTAAAATAAATATTAGTGGATTTAGTTTTAACATTATATTTAATGAATAATGGTGTATTGTATTAAAAAAAATTGTAATTAGATATTGGTCGAGATCGCAATTTTGTGACCGCAAAAGATCGTGCCAGGTGAGCTTTCTCGTAACCGCAATTTTGTAAGACATCGACCTATTTTAACTATTAAAATTGATCGTGCTCGATTCTTAACCCTAAGTGAGCATGCACTTATCTTTATTATAGATTTTAACGTCTATCTCGTTTTATGACGTTGAAAATAACCTATAACATGCGTCTAACATGCTTTATATAACAATTTATATCTATCACTCATGGAACCCTAAACATGCATACTATACATTATAACACTTATAACATACGTGGAATGCATGAAACATGCTTAGCCTATGGTGGAATTTTAAATCTATATGACATACTTTATGCATATACATTTTCTATTTAATTTAAAACATACATTCATAATGCATATTTAATTAAACACGCTAAAGTGGATTGGTTTTGACATTTTAAAACAAGTAGTTAACTAAATTATTACATTAATAATTAAAATAACTTGAACCGCTCCCGAGGATCACGAACTGGGCGAACCAACCCTTAAAAATGTTGAACTGGACTCCAAAGGCAGAAAAAACACTCGAACCGCCTCTTCCATCTTCTTCTTCGATTCAGCTTGCTATCTCTTCCATTTTCGATCAATTACAACCTAAAATGAACTCTAATGACTCCATACAAATTACAGATCTTTCTTCATGCATTAAAGCCTATACACATTAGGCTTATTACAATAATTGTATCAAATGGTAGCATAAAAAAATGCCAAAACCAAAACTATCCACTTTAGCAACCACAAAATTTCATTCATGAAATGGTACCCACCATGATCAAATTAATGTAAATAAAGTGCCTAAAACATGCTCTGATACTAATTGATGGTGTTAATATAACACACGCGGAAGCAATTTGGATCTTAGGCACTTTTAGAACATCAATTATAGTAAATAACGAGCATGTTCATAAGTATTAAAACTTAATGAGTTTGAATACTAACCTTTTGTAGTTCAAATTTCTTTTTCTCACGAACCAGTTTCGAACCACCACTAGTGTCTTCTCCACTATCCTCCGGCCTTAGAACGGGATTGTGGAATCCGGTGAGTGACTAAACTTGGAAGAGATTTTGTATATATAAAGAGAGTGTTTGTCTCAAGGTTTTCTACCAAGAAGACCTTTCATGCACCATGATCACTCTATTTATAGAGTCATGTTTGATGTTCAAGCAAATTTGAGATCACCAAATTTTGACACTCAAAATTCCACTCAAACTTGTGGGGTTTATTTGACAAGCATGCAAGTTTGGTTAAACCAAATTTTGACACCTCAAAATTCCACTAACATGTATTTTTCCATTAAATGAAGTCAACATTTTGACTTTCTTCATTTTAATTCAACAATTAATTTGAATAATTAATTTCAAATTAGAGTAACATTAAATGATTAATTAAACTATTTAATTAATATTTAATATTAACTCAAAAGTCAATTCCAATCAATTATTAAAATATTTAAAACTTATTTAAATATCTCAAATTCTCTCTTTTTGTTTAATTCGTAAATAAAACAAAAATACGGTTAAATATATCGTATATATGTAGTGCATATTTCCTAATTTGAATTCGAACACTTCGAACTCACTCGTCACACTGTTTTATTGTTTAGTCCGATATGAGCTAGCAGAGGGACCTCATGGACCTATAGATTATGGGCTCCAACAATCCAAGATTAACCGGTTAAACTCATTAACCTTGTTAATCAACAACACTCGTTAACTACTAGGACACTCCACTATAGCCTAGTAGTTGCACTCTCCTCACTATAGATATATTTCTGTTCATTTGATATAACCATGATTAGTAAGTCGATCCTTCACAGGTTGTTCGTAGCTAAAGCTGGGTCAATTAGCCGTTTTACCCCTGAAGTTGTTTCTTATTCCTTAAGTCCCACTGATCCTCTTATGAACAATTGGTTTGTGGTCCAACCAGTAAACCGAATCCCTCTCACGCCAATGAGTGGGTGGGGCCTCTTGTTCAAGACCTAGAGTCAGTACTTAAGGGAACTACCTCTCTTCTATCCCTAAAAGTGGGTAGGAGCGAATTCCATCTTGTACCCCACGTCCCCAGCTATTCACCCAGTCTTACCCCTGAAATGGGAGGCCTATTAAGTCGGCAAACTCGAGCCACTCTCACCCATGCATATCTAAGGATAATTCCAAATAAACAGGAGTTCATGGTTAGCTCAGGATTAAGATCGAGTTACCTAGGTCATCGAATGAAAAGAAAATTAGTCTCAACAGTAAACGACATTATAAAGTATGGTGGTTTTCTTCATGGTCCGATCTTATGCAATAATCATTACATAGGACGCCCCCACTTACATGTCTCCACATGTACAATTTAGTGGTCACATTGTTTATATCATATACAAAAGTGGGCCGCATCCATAGTGTCCCCAGAATAAGGTACTCAGCCTTATCCTTATACTATAGATCACTTGAACTTTGTAAGGGAACTTTGTAAGAGGTTGTTTTTGGAAGATGAAACAAAATAAATAACCAACGAGATCTTTGTAAGGGAGCTTGCCGAGTCGAACATCGAAAATTTGCTCGCCCACCTACCACTTTCAATATCTTCCTCTATACGACTGGGAATTGTCTCGTGATCATTTTTGGTTTGTCCAAGTAAATAAGGTTTGAATTATTCATTTTTCCCCATTTCTAAGATGTGAATTCATGACCATCTAAAACTTCCAAGTAAATAAATAATTTGTGGGCTTTGTTAATTTAATAAGGTGAACAATAAAGATAAATGTTACCAAGATAAATTTAAAGCCATAGTAAATATAGTAACAAAATTAATATAATTGTTCAAATACAAGGTTAATAAGAAAAGAAACTAACCAAAAATAAGGATTTCTAGGGTTCAAAATCGACGTATGGTACACAAAAAAAGTTTTGCCTCCTCAACTTAGGTCAAATCGAGGACATTCATAAATTATGAAACCAAATTTCAAAATTTGAAATGGCTTCTTTGGAAGCCAAATTTCAAAATTTTCAAACTTCTAATGGGTGTCCGGCATAGGGAGCTAGCTCGCCCGAGAAGAAAAGGGGCCCAACGGTGTGGGAACTGTTTGGTGAGCCCATACTCGCACGTATGGGCTGTGTGTAGAGTATATGGTACACATCCAAGCTGCCCATTAGGATAGTGTCGTAGGAAAAGAGACTAATAGGATAGGTCCCGTCATTGCATTTGCATGTTCTTGCATTTATCCCCCGATAGTGGGTCACTCACTGAGTATTTCTTAAAATACTTAAACCATGCGCTACCTCTATTTTAGGTTAAGGCAAGACATTCCTATACGGTTGACGACAGTATCACAACTCGAGACCATGACACATGCATAGAGTTATTGTATTATTTTCTTAGACCTAGGCTAGAATAAGATGTTTTTAATTTAAACATTTGTTTATTTTATTTAATCTTTTCTTATGTCGTTTTCAAAAGTGTTTTCAAACCAGGTTAAGTCCATGATTATATTTTATGAAAGTTTAAATGAAGTATTTCCACCTTTAATGTTTATGATATAAATTAAATAGAAAATTTTGGTCATTACAATGTGCCTCCAATATCCTCCATCATTACATTGTGTCTCTTGGATTAGTTAGAATAAACTCTTGTGCTACCCCGCCTAGATAAGTTCTTTCTCCTAAGTTCTTTCTTATAGGAGAGAGAGCAGCCCTCGTAATTCTTGCATAATTATACCATTCCTCCTTACACTTTTACAGCCAAGGGTATGCCACCAAATTTTTTAACAAGTTCTTCTCGAATTACATCACGAATAATTGGTAATTCACTTCCAAATGCCCATTTTTCAAATAAATACCAACCATGATCACACCTTATTTACACAGGAACGTTAAACGAAAGAGCATGCGTCAATCATGTAAGTCACCACATGGTTTTAGGAAGCAATACTTATAGGAATCGCTTGGTATAAATGCATGCTAGGGAATTTACCGTAGGTGGTAGCTTTCCATGAATGAATTTAGGTAGTCTAATTATTATGAGTATGAATGTATTGTATAAAGCATATTGAGAATTATCTGAGTGTTGCAATTATGCTTTAAGCTTCCGCGATATATATATATATATATATGTATGTATGTATATATATATATATGTATATATATATGTATATATATATGTATATATATATGTATATATATATGTATGTATGTATATATATATGTATATATATATGTATATATATATGTATGTATTCAATGAGGATTTGGTTCCACACGTACACGTCATGGGCATCCTGCGTTTTTGTGTTATTGTTATATAGACTTGTGATAAGATAAGGAATCAATACAAGGGGAATAAGATTCGGATTACCTTGTTGATCGAATATCTCAAGCCAAGAACACTTTGTTTGAGATTCGAATCACTCGAGAAGCAAGATCGATCATGTCTAGCTTCAATGATTCTTGTTGATCAAATATCTCAAGACAAGAACACTTGATTTAGATTCGAATCACTCCACAAGCAAAATTGATCATGTCGAGCTTGAATGATTCTACATGCAACCTAAACTACATAGAGTTGCAATTAAACTTAGCCATTGGCTAAAGAAAGCACAAATGCTTCTTTTACTGTATTTTCCAAGTCTGCCTTACAAATACAACATAGATGACTTTCTATTTATATAGGCTCAAAATGAAACTATTAAAGGCATTCCAAAAGTTGTAACATTCACACTTTATGGCCATAATTAGCCATTATGTAAATGTAATCGAAATTAAATAAAAAGTCTTAAAATACAATGACTCTAAATTATTCTAAATTATAACCCACTCAAAATTTACAACAATCAAACTTTATTCTCCTTCAATGTAGTATGAATTGAAACATATTTTGATAATTTTGACAACCTTTTCTTCACATCTTCATTGAAGCATATTGTATGATTGATGTCTCTTGGTTCATATCAACTTGGATCTAAGGAGAGTGAGGGAGGATATTATACATAACGTCACTATTCCACCCAAAAGTTGATTGACTTTGAGTTCAAAACGATCAATATGTAGAATCAGAACAAGTGATTGTTGAGATTCGCGCGGGAACATACACTCTGTCAAAGAAAGAGAGGGTTCGAAAAGATATTGATTCTGACTCGGAGAAATGCATTGGAGTACTGATGTGTACCATGCACCCGAATATACATATAGTCTAGTATAGTATAGTACTATAGTACATCTCTTACCAAAAACAAGTCATTTATGGATATTATCAATATATATATGTATATATATATATGCATAGGTTTAATTCATGTTGAAAGGAGGATGTGAATTTGTGAACTCCGCTGTAACGACCCGAAATTTTCTACTTAATTTAAGGTCGCTACTGTATACATACCATAACCTAAGAAAATAAATACCACTATCCTATGCATGTGCCATGATCTCGAGTTGCGGTGTCGTCGTCAGCCGTACAGGAATGTCTTACCTTAACCTGAAAAATGTAGTAGCACATGGCTTGAGTACTTAAAGAAATACTCAATAAGTGACCCCACTATTAGGGTTAAATGCAACAATCACATGCAATGAAATGATGGGACCTATCTTTCGTTTCGTTTCATTTCGTTTTCCCTACGGTGTAATCCTAACAGGTAATCGTGGACGTGTACCATATACTCTACACGCAGCCCATACATGCAAGTATGGGCTCACCAGCTAGTTCGCACACCGCTGGGCCACTGTCCCTAGCCGGTGGACATGCTCTGGGGCCCACCGGGACCCGTTAAAACTAAAATCGTCACGGCAGCGCTATGCAGGGCATAACGATCGTTGTCCTGCCATTTGGATGTACGCGCCCGTACCCTCGTGATGGGATAGGGGTATCCCCCCAAGTGCATGGTCACACAATATGCATGAGGTCCCACTAGTCCTACAGTCATCATTTAATGAACATAACCCCGTGTCACGTTTTCATGCTTACATGTCATTCTCATTCTCGTTTCGTTACATATCATACATATTCCTAGCAGGGTTATGTATCATGCAATTTACCGTATTTCATGTCATACAATTCATTCAGTTACATTTCAATTAAGTATGGGTTGGATTATAAACTTATTTGGGTTCGGTTAAGTTCAAATAAATGAAAATTTAGGGGTTAGATTGGTTTTTGGGTTCCCATAAAATAGATTAGTTTGAATGGAGCCCACCCGAATTTATTTTTAACTTTTTAAAAAAATATGATTTTTCTTATCATACAATTATATATACATATATTTATTTTATTTTAATTTAATTTCATAATTATTTATTTTTTAACGACTCTTAAAAATAATAAATAATTTTCTAACTATTTACAATATAATTTTTGTAAATATATAGTCAAAATGAGTGGTATATCTTAATTAAATGTTTGAAAATAAATAAATAGATATTTTACGATCTTAATTAAATGTTTGAAAATAAATAAGTAGATATTTTACGAACTAAATTTTACTTTTTATTAAATAAATAAATAAATAAATGCTCAAATATCATCCCCAAACAACCCTAGCTAATCCAACTCGAGTTTGATTAATTATAGAATAAAAGTAGTTTGGATTGAAAAAATTGACAACTGAAATAATTGGGTTGAGTTTAAAAAAAATGTCTCAAACCTAACCTAAGAACAACCGTAATTCTTCTCAGTAATAATCTTGCACTTAAATTTACCATACTTTTTAAATTTTAATATGAAAATTACAATATTTATCCAAGTTTAAGGTGCGATTTCATGCCCGTTTTTTAACGCTAAAGGTACAAAGAAAATTCTCAATACCTCAAAACATGTATTCAATTTTTGTTTGTTAGGGACAACGATCATCGACATATCTCCTCAATAGTATGAAATTGTTTACTTTAAACATTAACTTATATTATTCAGTCATGTCATATAGGTTCAAATCCAATTGCTTCAATTTGAATTATCTAGAGAATGCTTTACTATTATATAAAAGAGATGGACAATCAAATCTATTTTTCGATTCAATAGAAGCTAAAAGAGATGAATAGGATCCCAAGTGACGACAGGCATGTAAAAAACAAGTATATACGTCTATTCCTAAATGGAATGTAAGGATGTAGGAATCCATATGTAAACATAGTCACGACTTTCTTCTAGTTTCAAAGAAAAAAAAAATTATATATCAATTTTTTTTTACTTTTCTAGCCAATGTAGGACATTGATGGCTATAAACTATGGATATTCATATGACTAGAGAACCTGATTCAATTGGAACTACTCAATCTAAACAATAAAGATTGGGTTAGGGTAGATTTTTCTTTTTTCCAATTTGAGTTGGGTTGAATTTTTTTTTTTGGACGACTACTATAAAGTGTCTTCTTTGGGCTTTCACTAAATGTTTTTAAAGAGTTGTAAGCTAGGGGAGGTTTCTACTCTTTATAAATAATGTTTCGTTCCACCCTCCAATTGACGTGGGATCTCACAATCCACTCCCATTCGAGGTCTAGTGTCCTAACTGGCACACTGCCCAGTGTTCATTTGGGTCCCAACATCCTCGCCGGCACTCGTTCCTCTCTTTAATCGATATGGGATCTCACAATTCACCTCCCTTTGGGGCCAGCGCACTCACTGGCACACCGTCGGTGTTCATTCTGGGTCCAGCGTCCTTGCTGGCACTCTTTCTTCTCTTCAATCGATGTGGAACGTTAAGGATAGTTGACCGTTCATTATAAGGCAAATATCTATATTTGCCTTACATTACGGGTTACCATATTTGCCCTTTTATTAGAAGCAAATATATTGTATTCATTTATTATTCTTTCCTTTTATTGTTATTTCCATATTATTTGTAATTTACCATATTTCTGTATTCTGTAAATGATTATAAATAAGAGAACTCTCACCCCCATTTAGGTGTGGTGGATTCAGCAAACATTCACGTGGTATCAGAGCCCCTTTGGTTTAACAACCCTGATCCTTTTTTCCCTATGGCTTCCGAATCTTCTTATCATCTTCTTCCTTTCAATACTCTAATCCATATGATCACCATCAAACTTTCTTCCTCCAATTATCTTCTTTGGAAAAGCCAACTTCTCCCTCTCCTTGAGAGTCAAGACATGCTGGGCTATGTCGATAGAACTATGATTCCACCACCTCGCTTTGAACCAGAAACCTCCTCAACACTCAACCCAAAATATTTGGCATGGAGAGTAGTCGATCAATGACTTCTCTGTCTCCTGCTCTCCTCTCTCACTGAGGAAGCCATGACTGTTGTCGTTGGTCTCTCTACTGCACGTGATGTTTGGCTTGCGTTGGAAACTACGTTCAGCCATCAGTCGAAAGCTCGTGAACTGAGACTCAAGGATGACTTGCAGTTGATGAAACGTGGCACCAAACCTGTTGCTGAGTATGCCCGTGCCTTCAAAAAAATTTGTGACCAACTTCATGCCATTGGCAGACCCATCGAGGATTGATAAAGTGCACTGGTTCCTTCGTGGACTCGGCACCGAATTTTCTGCTTTTTCTACTGCTCAGATGGCTCTCACCCCTATCCCCTGTTTTGCAGATTTAGTCTCTAAAGCTGAAAGTTTTGAGTTGTTCCAGCGCTCCCTTGAGTCCTCTGACTCCACTCCTACAGCATTCAAAGCCACTAATCGTGGTCGCACCCATGGAAGCCACCCTGCTTCCTTTACCAACCAGCGAGGTCGTTCTTATTCTCACAAAAACAACTCTTCTAGTCGAGGACGAACCCACTCAAGTCAGGGTCGTCGACCACCTCACTGCCAAATATGCCGCAAAGAGGGCCATTATGCTGACCGATGCAACCAACGGTATGTTCGACCTGATTCTTCTCATGCTCACCTTGCTGAAGCCTTTAACACGTCATGTTCTATTGCTGGACCCGATGCTGCTGATTGGTTTCTGGACACTGGAGCTTCGGCCCATATGACTGCCGACCCATCTATTCTGAATCAGTCTAAAAATTACACGGGTAACGACTCTGTGATCGTAGGAAACGGTGCATCCCTACCCATTACCCACACCGGTACTCTTTCTCCTATTCCAAATATTCACTTATTAGATTTCTTGGTTGTCCCTCACCTCACTAAAAATCTTCTTTCCATTAGTAAATTAACGTCTGACTTTCCTCTCTCTGTTACATTTACTAATAATCTTATTACTATCCAGAATCGTCAAACAGGAAGGGTGGTGGCAACCGGTAAAAGAGATGGAGGGCTTATATGTGCTGGAGCGCGGCAACTCTGCTTTTATTTCAGCCCTTAGAAACAAATCTTTACGTGCTTCATATGATTTATGGCATGCTCGTCTAGGTCATGTGAATCATTCTGTTATTTCTTTTTTAAATAGAAAAGGTCATCTTTCTCTTACGTCTTTATTGCCTTCTCCATCATTATGTAATAATTGTCAGCTTACGAAAAGTCATCGATTGCCTTATTTCTGCAATGAACGTAGGTCGTCTCATGTGTTAGATCTTATTCATTGTGATCTTTGGGGTCCTTCTCCCGTCAAATCAAATTCGGGTTTTATTTATTATGTTATTTTTATTGATGATTATTCTCGATTCACTTGGTTTTACACTTTAAAATTTAAATATGATTTTTCTGATATTTTTCTTCAATTTCAAAAATTTGTGGAAAATCAATATTATTCTCGTATCAAGGTATTTCAAAGCGATGGTGGTACCGAATTTACTAGTACTTGTTTTAAAACTCATTTACGTAATTCTGGTATCCACCATCAACTCTCTTGTCCATATACACCTACTCAAAATGGTCGTGCTGAGAGAAAACATCGTCATGTGACTGAGACTGGCTTGGCCCTTCTCTTTCACTCTCATCTTTCTCCTCGTTTTTTTGTTGACGCCTTCAGCACTGCAGCTTATATTATCAACCGGTTGCCTACTCCACTTCTTGGAGGTAAGTCACCCTTTGAACTCCATTATGGCTACACTCCACATTATGATAATTTTCATCCCTTTGGTTGTCGTGTTTATCCTTATTTGCGTGATTATATGCCTAACAAGCTTTCTCCCCGCAGCATTCCTTGTATTTTTTTGGGTTATAGTCCTGCTCATAAAGGGTTCCGTTGTCTTGATCCCGCCACCACTAAGCTATATATCACCTACCATGCTCAATTTGATGAAACTCACTTTCCTACTATCCCTAGCTCCCAGGCCCAACCTCTTTCCTCTATTCCTATTTCAAATTTCTTGGAACCACATCTTCATCATATTGATTCATCCCCCCCTACCACTTCATCACCGCACATTCCTCGATCTAGTTCATCCCCGTGTGATATTTGTTCTGACCTTGTAAATGAGTCTGTGCAGGTTGATACTTCTCTTGCAGGTTCCACTTTGCCACCCTCGACTTCTAATTCGACCTCTATTGAACCTCCTGTTGGTTTCTCTTCTTTGGGCACTCATCCTATGATCACACGAGCCAAAGCAGGTATATTCAAGACTCGTCATCCAGCAAATCTTGGTATTTTGGGCTCATCTGGACTTCTTTCTGCTCTTCTTGCATCCACTGAGCCAAAAGGATTTAAATCTGCGGCTAAGAATCCTGCTTGGGTGGCTGCCATGGATGAAGAAATTCGAGTGTTACAACAAAATGATACTTGGACTTTGGTTCCTCGCCCTGCCAACTCCAACATCGTGGGCTCTAAATGGGTGTTTCGTATTAAATATTTGCCTGATGGATCCGTCGAGAATTTCAAGGCTCGACTTGTTGCCAAAGGTTATACTCAGGTTCCTGGTCTTGACTACACTGACACTTTCAGTCCGGTTGTCAAAGCTACTACTGTCCGTGTTGTGCTTTCTATTGCAGTCACAAATAAATGGCCTCTTCGACAACTTGATGTCAAGAATGCTTTTCTCAATGGAACTCTTATTGAACGTGTTCATATGGAACAACCTCCTGGGTATATTGATCCTCGATTTCTCACTCATGTTTGTCTATTAAAGAAAGCCCTCTATGGCTTAAAGCAAGCTCCTCGTGCTTGGTTTCAGCGTTTTAGCTCATTTCTTCTCACACTTGGGTTTTCTTGCAGTCGCGCTGACACGTCCCTTTTTGTTTTTCATCAGCAATCTAACCTTTCTATTTGCTTCTTTATGTTGATGACATTATTGTTACCGGCAATAACTCATCTCTTATTGACAGCTTTACTCGCAAGCTTCATTTTGAGTTTGCTACCAAAGATTTGGGTTCTCTCAGTTACTTTCTTGGTCTTGAAGATTCACCCACTTCTGATGGTCTCTTTATTAGTCAGTTAAAATATGCTCGAGATATTCTTACTCGTACTCAATTGCTCGATAGCAAACCAGTTCACACTCCCATGGTTGTTTCTCAACACCTGACTGCTGATGGTCCTCCTTTCTCTGATCCTACTCTCTACAGATCTCTTGTTGGCGCCCTTCAGTACTTGACTATTACGCATCCAGATATTGCCTATGCTGTCAATTCTGTCAGTCAATTCTTGCATGCCCCTATTGCAGATCACTTTCTTGCTGTCAAACATATTCTTCGCTATGTCAAAGGAACACTCCACTTTGGTCTTACCTTTCGTCCATCCACTGTTCCTTGTACGCTAGTCGCTTATTCGGATGCTGACTGGGCTGGTTGTCCCGATACTCGTCGTTCTATATCCGGCTATTCTATTTATCTTGGTAACAATCTCGTTTCTTGGAGTGCCAAAAAGCAACCTACTGTCTCACGCTCCAGCTGTGAATCTGAGTATCGTGCTCTTGCCACAACTGCTGCTGAACTTCTTTGGGTTACGCATCTTTTGCATGACCTCAAGATCCCTATTTTACAGCAGCCCTTACTCTTATGTGACAACAAAAGTGCTATTTTTTTGAGCTCTAATCCCGTTTCTCACAAGCGGGCCAAACTTGTTATCGCTGGCAAACTTCGCACACAATATGTACTCTCTCATCTCCAAATTGCTGACATCTTCACAAAGAGTATTTCTCGACCTCTCTTTGAATTTTTTAGATCCAAGCTTCACGTTCGTTCAAATCCGACGCTCAGCTTGCGGGGGGTGCTAAGGATAGTTGACCGTTCATTATAAGGCAAATATCTATATTTGCCTTACATTACGGGTTACCATATTTGCCCTTTTATTAAAGACAAATATATTGTATTCATTTATTATTCTTTCCTTTTATTGCTATTTCCATATTATTTGTTAAATGATTATAAATAAGAGAACTCTCACCCCCATTTAGGTGTGGTGGATTCAGCAAACATTCACATGGAATCTCACAATCCTCCCCCCCCCTCTAAGGTCCAACGTCCTCGCTGGCACACCGCCTGGTGTCCACCGCTTTTGGAGCCCAACGTCCTCGCTAACACACCACTGATGTCTTGCTCTATACCATTTGTAACAACTCAAGCCCATCGCTAGCCCATATTGTCTTCTTTTGGCTTTTCCTTCTAGGCTTCCTCTCGAGGTTTTTAAAACAAGTCTGTTAGGAAGAAGTTTCTACACACTTATAAATAATGTTTCATTCCACTCTCCAATCGATGTGGGATCTCACAATCCCACCCCCTCTAGGATGTGGAATCTCCTTGCTGGCACTTGTTCTTCTCTCCAATCGATGTGGAATCTCACAATCCTCCCCCCTCTAGGATCCATCGTCCTCACTGGCACACCGCCTAGTGTCCACCCCCTTCGGAGCCCAACGTCCTCGTTAACACACTACCCGATGTCTTACAATAATACCATTTGTAATAGCTCAAGCCCACCGCTAGCCCATATTGTCTTCTTTTGGCTTTTCCTTTTAGACTTACCCTCAAGGTTTTTAAAATAGGTCGGTTAGGAAGAAGTTTCCACACACTTATAAATAATGTTTCATTCCACTCTCCAACCCTAAACCCTAAAGTGTTAGCTCGGGTCACCAATCCGATAAACCTGAAATTTCAGGTTGGTGCAATAAAATTTTCAAATCCAAACAAGCTCGTGTATATTCCTACTCATTTAAGTGTTTAAAACCAATCGAAAGAGATTGGAAAATAACTTAAAAGTTACCTGGATTTGGTGATGACAACACCGGTGCGAGTGGTAATCTTCTTCATGGCCTTCTTCCAACGTTTAATCTCTTCCAATTTCCTTCGCATTTTTTGATCATCAACTCCTTTCATAAAGCTTTTAAACTTAACAAACTTCTTCTTAAGAAAAGGGTTGGAAAGGTTTCTAATTTCAGAAGGCTGTACCTGGTAGAACACAGGAAGAGCACGAGCTTGAGCCATTTCCATAGACTCCATGATTTTGGTAAGCTCTCTCAAACACCATTTGGAAGAAGCATAATTATTCGAAAGAATCACAATCACGAACTTCGATTCTTCTATTATTTTGAACAAATCGAATAGATCTTCTCCGATTTTGAACTCTTTCTCGTCTACGAGAGCTTTTAGCCCCAAACGCTCCAATTCTTGGTGCAAAAATCCCACGAAGTTCTTGCGAACATCTTTGCCTCTAAAACTTATGAACACATCGTACTTCATCTCGGGACAATTAAACAAACAAGAACGAGAACGAGAACGAGAACGAGAACAAGAATAATTACGCCTAACTTAATAATACAAAAAATAATAGCATGTGAATGCAGATTATTCGGTCAAATCTTTGTAACTAATTTATTTTTTGCCTATTCAGAAAATAGTATTAATATTTGTCATCCCTAAGTCGTTTTTGCAGACAACTGAGTTGGTGAAGTCAATAAGATAATACATTAATATAATGAGTTCTTACACTTTGACCATTTCAATTATTTTCAGCCTTGTAAAAAAGGACGAAATTTGTAAATATACTCGAAAGTTAATAGCAAAATTAGAGAAATTCCTAATTGAGTTAGGTCTGATTAAGATATTTTTTTTTAGACCCAACCTGATTATTAAGAGTTGTAAATTTTTCGACCCAAAAAACCTTTTACTAAATAATTAATCTAACTCATCCCAAACATAAAATTTTTTAAATAAAAATTTAATAGCGAAGGAGGACGATGCATGAGAACACACCACGAGTAAACACGAGTGTCAAAGATAGGCTTTTACTATTATTGTTAATGTCAATACGGCGGTGGACGACCGATCACCAAAATTATATCTGCACCCCGCCAGAGCTAACAATGCCTAAAAATATACTATAAGGGGATGTGACTAGTTGTCAATTTTTCCTACCTCGGTTATATCTTATCAACGTCATCGTTGTTGCCCACTCGTTTTTAACTTATAACATTGCTTTCTCAAAAAAAATTTTAAACGTATTTCCTCACTCAGATTTTCTAAAACATTTCTCTTAAATATAACCCGAGGGGCTCAAGCGCACGCCGATATTGTTTGCAAAGTTTGATATTCATACGGCTAACTTATTCGTTGTGTTAGAATAACTGCCACACAATCGAAGTCTCGCTACTGCAAGAGTGTGATTATGACACCCTCGGCCCAATTTTTGCAAGCTAGAAATACGTGACCCACTAGCAGAATGCAACCAACTCCACAATTATATTTAGGCGACCTGAGTCCCATACATCAACCCACCACCTGAGCTCCAACCTGAATACTTAGTCGGCCATCGCAACTCACTCGATCATGCCATCAAGAACAGGCCCACGTGTCGTTTATATTATCGAGACATCCCGAACATCCATTCATCAAATTATAATTGAGGCATTGGCCTTCCCGTGCCCATGTCATATCATTTATGGATACGTACCGCATAACAGTTGTAAAATCTAACCTCCAACACTCGAGCTAGGACGCAATACCGGTGCACTCGTGTCGCTCGATACTGTCCTTGAAAGACCCATTTCAAAGAAAAGTCATTTGAGACACTTGTCTCGTAACGCTCGACCTCACTGTGACACACACATGTGCCACAAGATAGCTTGGGTGGTGGAGAGCTGACATCATGCCCCCCCCCCTATAATACATTTTGAGACATTTTCAATACTCATCAGGTAGATGTCATTTGGCAAACGATCATTTGGTGTTGTGAAGCATTCATTCGGTGTCCGATTAATACAAAATTTGGCAATCATTCATAGTTTATATGGACGGATTTGACTCTAGAACCGCGTACCCAAATTTCCTTCGGAACCCCAAATTTTGAGTTTAAGGTACGGAGCCCTACTCGGCCCTTCAACAAGCCTGTCTTTGGCACTCGTGTCTACTCGTTGTTCCTATCTTGTTTATGTCTTATTTTCTCTTCAATGCATACAGTATATTATGGGTGTACATGGTGTAGTTGGATTGGTAACCCAACTCATCCCAAAAATTTAATTAGTATCATCTAAAATGCTACAACAATTACCACCTATAAGCTTTTTAGTTTAAAAGTACCCAACTCTCTATTTCATTCATAATATCACCTATAACTATGTAAAGGATAGGCAATGAATCAATTCTAAAGTTACCGTATATAATTAAATTATCTACCTTCACAATATATAATCATTCAACAACGTACTTATAAATTTAAAAATATTCAATCTTCTATTCTTAATGCAAGTTGCTTTCGTGGACGTCTTACAAAGGGTGGAAAAAAGACTTGCAGCCTTACAAAATATAGAAAAATTCTTATAGTCTTACAAACGAGAAAAGTCATACAATAATATAGTAATACCACAACTCAATATGTCTTGGAGTAATACCAACACTAATTCAGATTTCAAATTACCCTTTCGTCCCTAGCCTCAAACCCAAACCTCCTCCCTCTTTTGAGAGAAATTATTTTTTAAAAACAGAATTTTCTGTTTTTTTAATTGAAAAAAAAAATGTCCAATTTTTTGAGAGACAATTGGAGAATAAACTTGAACGTATCCATTATGAAAAAACAATATAAATAAATAATTTAAATAAAGTATGCCTAACAAAAAGAACTATTATTAAAAATATTTTTCTTATATTGAAAAATAATTATTTTTGGTGGAGATGGAGGGCTCTAAATCATCTGCAAAATTAGAAAATTATAAATGGTGAGATATACATTGCAACAAATAAACAATAAACAAATTTGTAGTTACTTGTCTCAATTTTACGATAAATCTCTAAATCTTAAGTTGTTAATGATACTGATTTTCTATCGATCCAATTTTGTGTACAAAGTTTCCTCTGTTTTAGGTGTCAAATAAAAGAATAAAGAATTCTTCTAATTCATAAGCTACATGGGACGCTGGAATGGCTAAAACATCTTGGACAATTTTTTTATAAAACTCTATGTTTAAACTCATTTGTTTTCCACCACGTCAAAACATCAAAATTATCATAGTTTTTCACTGGGGCCAGATAAACATCGATCCACGTCATTCTTTAATTCTAATGAATTTTGCTCTTCTCTTCTTTGATTATATCTTGATAATACTAATATTGAAGCACTCAAATTCACTTCATCAGTTGTGTCCATACTCAATATTATAAGTGAGTCTTGGTTTAGATTGGTGATTATCTCAAGTATTATCATAAAACTTGGAGTAATCATACAAACGAATTAAATAATTTTTTATGTCATCCACTGTCACTTTAACCATGCCATCTCCTTAAATATTCGAAAGCAAAATGATATATAATCTAATTTGTAACAAGGATTGAGTACCACTGCTATGAATATTAACTTATTAGTGTTGTCGGATAAGGCACCCAACCTTATTCATGTACTATAGACCCTTTAAGTTATTACTCAAACATAATCTTTTTGAATTTTAGCCCCATGTTGTTTAAGCTTGCATTAGTAAAATTGGAATTTTTTATATCATGGATAATATTAAGTTACAAATAAAATAATCTAATTACTATTAAAAGCCAATAACTAATTACGAGGTTTTTGACATAAATCCCAACATCAAGATACTTCCTCATTATGATTAGTACGGATGCGTACTTATACGATATTTATGTTCACCATGATATCATGTGGGTCCTTTCTCTTCATGGCATTTGTTAGCATGAGCATGTGTTAGCCCGACGAGCTAGGCCCAGTGGAACATATACGAGCCCGCTTGATGGGTCCATGTGCACATGTGTGGGTCTTGTGTAGAAAAATAATACACAATCTTGCCCCAACTAGAAGGTAGAATCTAAGACTATGAAATGTTTTTTTACGAACAGATAAGGTCCCACCATGTTCGCTTGTATTTGCATTTGTCGACCCCAACAATGAGACTACTTATTGAGTATTTTTAAAAACTAAAGAAGAATCTGATCTCTATTTTTCAGTTGGAGAGCACGAGATATGCAGTAGAGTTTGTGGAAGATTGTGAAGGGTACTAAGATTGTAGCACATGACACAAAATATGGAATCTTATACACCACTATAGGGTGTATCAACATGGTTGCTACTACTGAGTGCTTCTAGTTTAAGTCTATGCTACAATAGACTTGGATATATGAGCGTTAAATGAATGAAATGTTTGCAAGAGGAGCTTTGGAGGGTCTGAAACCTATTGATATGGGTCTTTGTGAGAATTGTGTGATGAACTCATAGAAATGAGTTAATTTCATAAAGGTTGCAAGAGAACAAAAAAAAAAAAGTATGGTTGAAAATGGTTCATATAAATGTTTGTGAATCATCTCCGGTTCTATTTACTTTGTGGATCTAAGTTCTACTTCACCTTCATTGATGATTCCAATTAAAAAGTACCAGTCTATTTCATGGAACACAAGTGAGATGAGTTTGCCACCTTTTAAAGGAAAAGCTAAATTAAAAATTTGATCCGTTAGAAAATGAAATGCCCAAAATTTGACAATGTAGGAGAATATGAGATGTCAGAATTAAAAGCATTTCATGTAGGTAAGGGAATCAGATTAATGAGGGTCGTTCCCAGTAAGACAAGATAAAATGGTGTTGTTGGAAGAATGAAAAGAACATTGAATGAACGGGCAAGGAGTATGAGAATTCATTCTGAACTGCTAAAGACATTATGAGCTCATGTTTTGAATACAAAACCCTGAACTCAAATGCTTTTACTTGAGAACTTTTGGTTGCACTACATTTGTTCATATTGGTTTAGAGAAGATAGACAAGTTTGATGTTAAGGTTGTGAGTTCTTCTTCATAGACTATGGTTCTAACATGTTTGGGTTTAGGTTTCGAGATGATAAAATAGAAAAATTCTGAGAGATTATGACGTGATATTTGATTAAAACGTCTGATATAAGAACAATGAGAAGAAAGACACAGAGACTACGAAACAAGTTGGAGTTGATGTTGAGTTGCATAAAAATTCACCGAGTGATCTTGTAGCAAAAACTCAAGAAATTGTTAAAACGGCTGTTGAGAAACTAAAGATGGAGCAAGTGACACTTGAGCAGATTGTGAGGAGACTATCCAGAACCGTTAGAACACCAGAAAGATATTCACATTCATTACACTATATGTTGCTATCTGACGAATGAGAACTAGAGTCTTTTGATGAAACTTACAAGTGGGTTAATCAGTCTTTTTGATAATTGGATTTTATAATGATTATACGTGATTCTATTAGACTAGTGATGATCTTTTAGCACAAAATATATTAACTCGAAATAAAGAAACATCAAATAGAACTCGAAAAATCAATATCGATAAATGATAATAATGGTGTCGTAGGAACTAAAGGTGGAGTAAGTGACACTTGAGCAGGTTGTGAGGAGACTATCCAGAACCGTTAGAGCACAGAAAGATATTCACATTTATTACACTACATGTTATTATCTAAGGAGAACTAGAGTCTTTTGACGAGACTTCGTGGAGGCTTGACTCGTTTTCTTTTGGAGTCATTTATTCGATATTTGAGGATTTACCAATCTATTGGCACGACTAAGTTTAGGGCATGACTCTGGTACCATGTTAGACGAACACGACTCTCCACAATGGTATGATATTGTCCACTTTGATCATAAGCTCTCATGACTTTGCTATAGGCTTCCCCAAGAGATCTCATACCAATGGAGAGAGTATTCTTTGTTTATAAACGCATGATCATTCCCTAAATTAGCTGATGTGGTTCTTTCATCATCCAACAAGGGATCAGGTTGGGAAAGTTCACGAGAATGATTGGAGGAATGTTTTCTTCTTCTTAAGGAGGTAGTTTTTCTCTGTATTGAGGACCATTCTTATTCCCATGCACCCGTGTTTTTTTGGCTTCGTCTCTTGTATTTTTTTTTCTTTTTCTTTTTCTTTTTATTTTTTTAAGGAAAAAACTTCTATTTTAAATTCTATTTTCATAAACAAGGTTTTCATATTAAAATTTACCTTTAATTTTGGTAAAGCAAAACAAATAAATTCATACTATTTTATTTTTAAAAATAAAAAAAAATAATAAAAATTTATTACACTTTTTTTTTTTTTAATTTAGGATAAAAATAGTGTAACGGCCTAGATCTACCGCTAGCAGCGGTTGTCCTCATTGAGCTTCCCCTCAAGGCTTTAAAATGCGTCTACTAGGGGAAGGTTTCGGTTTCCACACCCTTATAAATGGTGGTTTGTTCTCCTCCCCACCCAACCAATGGTGGACATCACAATTCAAGGCTTTAAAATGCGTCTACTAGGGCACGTCCTCGCTAGCACTCTTTCCTTCCTCCCATCGATGTCAGACGGCCCCCAATCCACCCCCTTTAGGGCCCAACGTCTTTACTGGCACACCGCCTCATGTCTACCCCCTTCGGAGAAGTGCGAGAAGACTGACACATTACCCAGTGTCTGGCTCTGATACCATTTGTAATGGCCCAGATCCACCCCTAGCAGATATTGTTCTCTTTGGGCTTTTCTTTTCGGGTTTCTCTTCAAGGCTTTAAAACGTGTCTGCTAGGGGAAGGTTTCCACACCCTTATAAATGGTGTTTGTTCTCCTTCCAACCAACCTGGGACATCACAAATAGATTCATGCAAATTAATATTATTGTTCAATTCATTTGAGTGTTAAAACTTGCAACCTTATTTTAAGGGTCATTTTGAGACGAAAAATAAGAGATTATTTTTGTAAAATGAAACAAAATAAATAACCAACGAGATCTTTGGTAAGGGAGCTTGCCGAGTCGAACATTGAAAATTTGCTCGCCCACCTACCACTTTCAGTATCTTCCTCGACACGACTGGAAATTGTCTCAGGATCATTTTTTTGTTTATTTTTCTAAAAAAAAATTAGTTTATTTATCTCAATAAATTAAAATAATAAAAATAAAATAATTAAGTTTGAAATTAAATAGTATAACAAAAAATATTATAAATATTTGAACAAAAAATAATGTAAAATTTTGATTTTTATCTGATTTTTAATTAATTTTTAAATATCTTCTTCTCATATATTTTATTCTTTCGTATTTTATTTAAACAAACTACCTTCAATACATTCTTAAATTAGAAAAGTTTTAATAAATTTTTAAAATTTTAAATAAAATATAATCTTAAATTATTGGATTAAATCTTATTATTAAATATATTAAAAATATTAGATGTTTGTGATGCACCCAATTTATAATGGTTAATTTTTGAAATAATAATAAAAAAAAATCTTAACACCTAATTTTAAAAATTAAATAAAGATTTAAAATAAATTTGAATTTAAGTTAAAAAAGTTTTCGGAATTGATAAAATTTCATTAAAAAAACAGTATATTTGACTAAAATAAATTATATACCTTAAAAAAACAATATTTATTTTTTTAATATTAAAAAAATCAAATTAAAATTTTTTAAATTACTTTAGCTCCTTCAATTATTTTATATATTTCATGTATACGTTAATATGAAAAAAAAAATATATCTCAAATCGAGACTATTCAAAACAAGAAAAGATTAGTTTTTAAAATAGAAAATATTAGATTTTTTTTAGTTTTTTTAAATTATAAATACAGAAACCACCATTATTTTTTCCAATCCAATTTGAATTGGGAGCAGCTTCTTTCTCTTTAGTTCAATTAAATTCACTAACCAACAACTTTCGACTAGGATGGCTCATGATCAAGGCAACAAAATTTCCGAACTCGTACCTGATGTCATCGAGCTAATAGTCAACAAACTCCCTTCCTATTGTTTGCCGAGCTGTAGGCTGGTCTGCAAAACCTGGAACGATGTGATCTTAAGTTCTAAGCATCACCCTTCAATCTCGCATGCTTCCGACTTCTTCCTTGCACATGTTTATTCAGACAGTCGTGATCGTCCTAATTCTCATTGCTTTCGTAATCTCCATTGCTTGGAATTGGATCCCGACCACATGGAAGGGGTGAGGAGTGTTGCTTCATTCAACTTGAAGCGTAAGTATTTTAAACGTTCTTTTATCTCAACTATCAATTCGTGCAATGGACTCTTGGCTTTCGTGGTCACTAAAAAGACAAATAGCTGGCTTAGCCCGAATAGTGTCGTGATATTAAATCCCATTACGAATGAGTACTTCGAACTCCCCAAAGACAAATTCAAAGGGAATTGGTTTACTTGCTACTATGGATTTGGGTTTTGTCCCAAAACAAAACAATACAAAGTGGTAAGAAGCTCTACTGTTCGTGATAGAAACTCCATCATCCATAACTACAAAACAGAGATTTTTGCCTTTGGGACCCGGCCCGAATGGACGCGTATTGAGTCACCAACTTGTTCTTTTAATGGATGCCATGGTGTTTACTTAAACGGAGGGCTGCATTGGATTGGCCAAAATAATCTTGGTCCGGATGTCATTTATCGTCTAAATATGGAAGATGAGAAATACGAGCAGATTCCTTTTCCTGATGATGACGGTTATTTTCCTTGTATTGGAATATTTAATGGTGCCATTCATTTAACTCTTTCTATGGAGGGGTACAAGTATAGGGTGTGGAAGATGAAAGAAGATGGTTTGTGGATTAAAGCATTTAGTGTCATCATACCAGATGTCAATAAAAATATACTTTCCTTCTCAAAATCGACGGTGGAACCGATTAAAATATGTAAAGATGGAAAGATCTTGTGTCTTTGGGCTGGAGCTGAATTAATGTTGTATAATCCCACCACCAAGAAGATGGAGAAGTTAATAGATGATACAACTGCGAGAGATTTTTCGGTTCACAACATTGACTGCTTTAATTTTAACGTTCTTCCCAATATTTTAACAGGAAAATTAGGTAAATTTTTAGAGTAATTTGTTGTATTAAGCATTCCAAGATTGAAATTGAGATTGAGATTTTATTTTAAATATGAGTTAAATGTAGTCTTGATTATAAGTTTCAGTAGTTGTATTACATTTGGTTTAATTTGATATAATAAAAATAAAATAATTTACGAGACTAATTATTTAAAATTAAACTATAATAAAATATTATAAATATGGTAACAAAAATAATATTTATCTTATAAATATGATAACAAAAATAAATATAAATAAAATTTATGTGTGAAATTTTGAAATAAATTATTTGATTTTTTTTTAGGTATTTTAGATATTTTGTTTTTATACCTCTTATTTTTAAATATCTTAAATAAAATATTTATTAAAATATTTTTGAATATCTTATTTCAAATGAATATATTTAAAAATGACGGTCATTTTTTTGATCGGAGTATTTAATGGCGCTAATAGTACGAGTAGTAGATGGTTTATGATTAAACGTTTATTTTTAGTTTCTAATAGAAATAAATAAATAAAAAACGATTGAAAATATTCCTTAACTCAAAAATAATTCTTATAAAAAATATAGATTATAATAAAACTCAAAAATAATTCTTATAAAAATATAGATTACAATAAATTAATAATAATTTTATTAATTTTATTTTTATTAAATAAAATAAGAGTAATTATAAAAATTTGCTTAAAATAAATATGAGTGGATTTAGTTTTAACATTATATTTAATGAATAATGGTGTATTGTATTAAAAAAAATTGTAATTAGATATTGGTCGAGATCGCAATTTTGTGACCGCAAAAGATCGTGCCAGGTGAGCTTTCTCGTAACCGCAATTTTGTAAGACATCGACCTATTTTAACTATTAAAATTGATCGTGCGCGGTTCTTAACCCTAAGTGAGCATGCACTTATCTTTATTATAGATTTTAACGTCTATCTCGTTTTATGACGTTGAAAATAACCTATAACATGCGTCTAACATGCTTTATATAACAATTTATATCTATCACTCATGGAACCCTAAACATGCATACTATATATTATAACACTTATAACATACGTGGAATGCATGAAACATGCTTAGCCTATGGTGGAATTTTAAATCTATATGACATACTTTATGCATATACATTTTCTATTTAATTTAAAACTGTGAATGTTTGCTGAATCACCACGCCTAAATGGGGATGAGAGTTTCTTATTTATAATCATTTTCAGGATACAGAAATATGGTAAATTACAAATATTATGGAAATAGTAATAAAAGGAAAGAATAATAAATGAATGCAATATATTTGCCTTTAATAAGAGGGCAAATATGGTAACCCGTAATGTAAGGCAAATATCTAGATATTTGCCTTATAGTGAACGGTCAACTATCCTTAAAACCCCCCCGCAAGCTGAGCGTTAGATTTGAACGAACGTAAAGCTTGGATCTGAAAAATTCAAAAAGAGGTCGAGAAATACTCTTTGTGAAGATGTCAGCAACTTGGAGATGAGAGAGTACATATTGTGTGTGAAGTTTGCCAGCGATAACAAGTTCTCGAAGGAAATGATAATCTAGTTCAACATGTTTGGCCCGCTTGTGAGAAACGGGATTAGAGCTCAAAAAAATAGCACTTTTGTTGTCACATAAGAGTAAGGACTGCTTTGAAATAGGGACCTTGAGGTCATGCAAAAGATGCGTAACCCAAAGAAGTTCAGCAGCGGTTGTGGCAAGAGCACGATACTCAGATTCACAGCTGGAGCGTGAGACAGTAGGTTGCTTTTTGGCACTCCAAGAAACCAGATTGTTACCAAGATAAATAGAATAGCCGGATGTAGAACGACGAGTATCGGGACAACCAGCCCAGTCAGCATCCGAATAAGCGACTAGCGTACTAGGAACAGTGGATGGACGAAAGGTAAGACCAAAGTGGAGTGTTCCTTTGACATATCGAAGAATACGTTTGACAGCAAGAAAGTGATCTGCAGTAGGGGCATGCAAGAATTGACTGACAGAATTGACAGCATAGGTAATATCTGGATGCGTAATAGTCAAGTACTGAAGGGCGCCAACAAGAGATCTGTAGAGACTAGGATCAGAGAAAGGAGAACCATCAGCAGTCAGGTGTTGAGAAACAACCATGGGAGTGTGAACTAGTTTGCTATCGAGCAACTGAGCACGAGTAAGAATATCTCGAGCATATTTTAACTGACTAATAAAGAGATCATCAGGAGTGGGTGAAGCTTCAAGACCAAGAAAGTAACTGAGAGAACCCAAATCTTTGGTAGCAAACTCAGAATGAAGCTTGCGAGTAAAGCTGTCAATAAGAGATGAGTTGTTGCCGGTAACAATAATGTCATCAACATAAAGAAGCAAATAGATAATGTTAGATTGCTGATGAAAGACAAAAAGGGACGTGTCAGCGCGACTGCAAGAAAACCCAAGTGTGAGAAGAAATGAGCTAAAACGCTGAAACCAAGCACGAGGAGCTTGCTTTAAACCATAGAGGGCTTTCTTTAATAGACAAACATGAGTGGAAAATCGAGGATCAATATACCCAGGAGGTTGTTCCATATGAACACGTTCAATAAGAGTTCCATTGAGAAAAGCATTCTTGACATCAAGTTGTCGAAGAGGCCATTTATTTGTGAGTGCAATAGAAAGCACAACACGGACAGTGGTAGCTTTGAAAACCGGACTGAAAGTGTCAGTGTAGTCAAGACTAGGAACCTGAGTATAACCTTTGGCAACAAGACGAGCCTTGAAACGCTCGACAGATCCATCAGGCAAATATTTAATACGAAACACCCATTTAGAGCCCACGATGTTGGTGTTGGCAGGGCGAGGAACCAAAGTCCAAGTATCATTTTGTTGTAATGCTCGAATTTCTTCATCCATGGCAGCCACCCAAGCAGGATTCTTAGCCGCAGATTTGAATCCTTTTGGCTCAGTGGATGCAAGAAGAGCAGAAAGAAGTCCAGATGAGCCCAAAATACCAAAATTTGCTGGATGACGAGTCTTGAATATACCAGCTTTGGCTCGTGTGATCATAGAATGAGTGCCCAAAGAAGAGAAATCAACAGGAGGTTCAATAGAGGTCGAATTAGAAGTCGAGGGTGGCAAAGTGGAACCTGCAAGAGAAGTATCAACCTGTACAGACTCATCTACAAGGTCAGAACAAATATCACACGGGGATGAACTGGATCGAGGAGTTTGCGGTGATGAAGTGGTAGGGGGGGATGAATCAATATGATGAAAATGTGGTTCTAAGAAATTTGAAATAGAAATAGAGAAAAGAGGTTGGGTCTGGGAGTTAGGGATAGCAGGAAAGTGGGTTTCATCAAATTGAGCATGACAGGTGATATATAGCTTAGTGGTGGCCGGATCAAGACAGCGAAACCCTTTATGAGCAGGACTATAACCCAAAAAAAATACAAGGAATGCTGCGGGGAGAAAGCTTGTTAGGCATATAATCACGCAAATAAGGATAAACACGACAACCAAAGGGATGAAAATTGTCATAATGTGGAGTGTAGCCATAAAGGAGTTCAAAGGGTGACTTACCTCCAAGAAGTGGAGTAGGCAACCGGTTGATAATATAAGCTGCAGTGCTGAAGGCGTCAACCCAAAAACGAGAAGAAAGATGAGAGTGAAAGAGAAGGGCCAAGCCAGTCTCAGTCACATGACGATGTTTTCTCTGAGCACGACCATTTTGAGCAGGTGTATATGGACAAGAGAGTTGATGGTGGATGCCAGAATTACGTAAATGAGTTTTGAAACAAGTACTAGTAAATTCGGTACCACCATCGCTTTGAAATACCTTAATACGAGAAGAATATTGATTTTCCACAAATTTTTGAAATTGAAGAAAAATATCAAAAAAATCAGATTTAAATTTTAAAGGGTAAAACCAAGTGAATCGAGAATAATCATCAATACAAATAACATAATAAAGGAAACCCGAATTTGATTTGACGGGAGAAGGACCCCAAAGATCACAATGAATAAGATCTAACACATGAGACGACCTACGTTCATTGCGGGAATAAGGCAATCGATGACTTTTCGCAAGCTGACAGGTATTACATAATGATGGAGAAGGCAATAAAGACGTAAGAGAAAGATGACTTTTTCTATTTAAAAAAGAAATAACAGAATGATTCACATGACCTAGACGAGCATGCCATAAATCATATGAAGCACGTAAAGATTTGTTTCTAAGGGCTGAAATAAAAGCAGAGTTGCCGCGCTCCAGCACATATAAGCCCTCCATCTCTTTTACCGGTTGCCACCACCCTTCCTGTTTGACGATTCTGGATAGTAAGAAGATTATTAGTAAATGTAACGGAGAGAGGAAAATCAGACGTTAATTTACTTATGGAAAGAAGATTTTTAGTGAGATGAGGGACAACCAAGACATCTAACAAGTGAATATTTGGAACAGGAGAAAGAGTACCGGTGTGGGTAATGGGTAGGGATGCACCGTTTCCTACAATCACAGAGTCCTTACCCGTGTAATTTTTAGACTGATCCAAAATAGATGGATCGGCAGTCATATGGGCCGAAGCTCCAGTGTCCAGAAACCAATCAGCAGTATCGGGTCCAGCAATAGAACATGACGTGTTAAAGGCTTCAGCAAGGTGAGCATGAGAAGAATCAGGTCAAACATACCGTTGGTTGCAGCTGTCAGCATAATGGCCCTCTTTGCGGCATATTTGGCAGTGAGGTGGTCGACGACCTTGACTTGAGTGGGTTCGTCCTCGATTAGAAGAGTTGTTTTTGTGAGAATAAGAACGACCTCGCTGGTTGGTAAAGGAAGCAGGGTGGCTTCCATGGGTGCGACCACGATTAGTGACTGTGAACGCTGTAGGAGTGGAGTTAGAGGACTCAAGGGAGAGCTGAAACAACTCAAAACTTTCAGCTTTAGAGACTAAATCTGCAAAACAGGGGATAGAGGTAAGAGCCGTCTGAGCAGTAGAAAAAGCTAAAAATTCGGTGCCGAGTCCACGAAGAAACCAGTGCACTTTATCAATGTCCTCGACCGGTCTGCCAATGGCATGAAGTTGGTTACAAATTTTTTTGAAGGCACGGGCATACTCAGCAACAGGTTTGGTGCCACGTTTCATCAACTGCAAGTCATCCTTGAGTCTCAGTTCACGAGCTTTCGACTGATGGCTGAACGTAGTTTCCAACGCAAGCCAAACATCACGTGTAGTAGGGAGACCAACGACAACAGCCATGGCTTCCTCAGTGAGAGAGGAGAGCAGGAGACAGAGAAGTCGTTGATCGGCTGCTCTCCATGCAAAATATTTGGGGTTGAGTGTTGAAGAGGTTTCTGGTTCAAAGCGAGGTGGTGGAACCATAGTTCCATCGACATAGCTCAGCATGTCTTGACTCTCAAGAAGAGGGAGAAGTTGGCTTTTCCAAAGAAGATAATTGGAGGAAGAAAGTTTGATGGTGATCATATGGATTAGAGTATTGAAAGGAAGAAGATGATAAGAAGATTCGGAAGCCATAGAGAAGAAAGGATCAGGGTTGTTAAACCGAAAGGGCTCTGATACCATGTGAATGTTTGCTGAATCACCACGCCTAAATGGGGGTGAGAGTTCTCTTATTTATAATCATTTTCAGGATACAGAAATATGGTAAATTACAAATATTATAGAAATAGTAATAAAAGGAAAGAATAATAAATGAATGCAATATATTTGCCTTTAATAAGAGGGCAAATATGGTAACCCGTAATGTAAGGCAAATATCTAGATATTTGCCTTATAGTGAACGGTCAACTATCCTTAACAAAAACATACATTCATAATGCATATTTAATTAAACACGCTAAAGTGGATTGGTTTTGACATTTTAAAACAAGTAGTTAACTAAATTATTACATTAATAATTAAAATAACTTGAACCGCTCCCGAGGATCACGAACTGGGCGAACCAACCCTTAAAAATGTTGAACTGGACTCCAAAGGCAGAAAAAACACTCGAACCGCCTCTTCCATCTTCTTCTTCGATTCAGCTTGCTATCTCTTCCATTTTCGATCAATTACAACCTAAAATGAACTCTAATGACTCCATACAAATTACATATCTTTCTTCATGCATTAAAGCCTATACACATTAGGCTTATTACAATAATTGTATCAAATGGAAGCATAAAAAAATGCCAAAACCAAAACTATCCACTTTAGCAACCACAAAATTTCATTCATGAAATGGTACCCACCATGATCAAATTAATGTAAATAAAGTGCCTAAAACATGCTCTGATACTAATTGATGGTGTTAATATAACACACGCGGAAGCAATTTGGATCTTAGGCACTTTTAGAACATCAATTATAGTAAATAACGAGCATGTTCATAAGTATTAAAACTTAATGAGTTTGAATACTAACCTTTTGTAGTTCAAATTTCTTTTTCTCACGAATCGGTTTCGAACCACCACTAGTGTCTTCTCCACTATCCTCCGGCCTTAGAACGGGATTGTGGAATCCGGTGAGTGACTAAACTTGGGAGGGATTTTGTATATATAAAGAGAGTGTTTGTCTCAAGGTTTTCCACCAAGAAGACCTTTCATGCACCATGATCACTCTATTTATAGAGTCATGTTTGATGTTCAAGCAAATTTGAAATCACCAAATTTTGACACTCAAAATTCCACTCAAACTTGTGGGGTTTATTTGACAAGCATGCAAGTTTGGTTAAACCAAATTTTGACACCTCAAAATTCCACTAACATGTATTTTTCCATTAAATGAAGTCAACATTTTGACTTTCTTCATTTTAATTCAACAATTAATTTGAATAATTAATTTCAAATTAAAGTAACCTTAAATGATTAATTAAACTATTTAATTAATATTTAATATTAACTCAAAAGTCAAACCAAAATTAGGAAAAACAGAGTCCATTGAAACAATTTAGAAAAAAATGGGACAATTTCTTTTCCATCCAATTTGATTTCTTTATATTTTAAAAAACAAATCATTATAAAAATATATAATTATTCCTTGTTTTAATTTTTATTTGGGTGTTCAACTTATAGATGTCTTTGGATGGAGCAAATCGCTGTGAGAGGAAATTTGTAACGACCCGAAATTTTCTACTTAATTTAAGGTCGCTACTGTATATATACCATAAACATTGAATGCGGAAGACTTCATTTAAATTCCATAAAACATAACCTTTAACTTAAAACACAGCCATGGATTTACGTGTTTCGAAAACATCTTTAAAACGACACAACAAAAGAATCGAAATAAAATAAACAAGCGTTTAAGTTTAAAACATCCTATTCTATCCTAAGTCTAAGAAATAAATGCCACTATCCTATGCATGTGCCATGATCTCGAGTTGCGATGCCGTCGTCAGCCGTACAAGAATGCCTTGCCTTAACCTGAAAAATGTAGTAGCACATGGCTTGAGTATTTAAAGAAATACTCAGTAAGTGACTCCACTATTGGGGTTAAATGCAACAATCACATGCAATGAAATGATGGGACCTATCTTTCATTTCGTTTCGTTTCATTTCGTTTCATTTCGTTTCGTTTCGTTTCGTTTTCCCTACGACGTAATCCTAACAGGTAATCGTGGACGTGTACCATATACTCTACACGCAGCCCATACGTGCGAGTATGGGCTCACCAGCTAGTTCGCAAACCGTTGGGCCACTGTCCCTAGCCGGTGGGCATGCTCTGAGGGCCCACCGAGACCCGTTAAAACTAAAACCGTCACGGCAGCGCTATGCAGGGCATAACGATCGTTGTCCTGCCATTTGGATGTACGCGTCCGTATCCTCGTGATGGGATAGGGGTATCCCCCCAAATGCATGATCACACAATATGCATGAGGTCCCATTAGTCCTATAGTCACCATTTAATAAACATAACCCCGTGTCACGTTTTCATGCTTACATGTCATTCTCATTCTCATTTCGTTACATCATACATATTCCTAGCGGGGTTATGTATCATGCAATTTACCGTATTTCATGTCATACAATTCATTCAGTTACATTTCAATACTCATACAACAAGCCATAATCGTACAAGGGCCACACATCGTCACATGCATTTATATCACACCAACTAAGCAGCTTAAATAACATACATTCACGTTCACATGATTTCGTACGTAAGCACAACAATCTAGCATACAATGTATCATATTATAACCAAGTCATAACGTAAACACTTCATAGTCATATCGTTCTCTAACTTACCATAGTCTTAACGTTCTTATACCTATCACAGACATATCATTACGTGACGTACCTTAGTCATATCGTCACAAGAACGTACCCTAACGCTATCGTTCTATCAATCTATCACAAACCTATCCCTTTCTACCCATAACCTAACCATGTTCTTTCATCAATCTCTCCTATCCATAGCACTCCGGTATGTAACCTAACTCTAACGTTTCATGAACGTATCTTACTCCTGTCGTTACATTACGTTTTGTGCATCCTTCTCGTACCCTATCTCAAACATATCCTTGAGCACATCGTACCATAATTATTATCATACAAACCACATATTATAACATAACACAACATATAAGAAGAATATCGATCAACAAACAATTCACACATATCAATATATATGACACGTGCAAAACCACAGGGCACGTGTCAACATCAAATATAACCATGCCGATAGTAAGGTCACTTACCTGGCTCGCTTAAGTCATTGCCACAAATATATCTTTAATGAAAGTTCGATTCCGTTCTTTGAAATCCGAGTCAACCTATATGAGCTCATGACATCAGTTTCAAGTTTTATCTCTATAAAATTATTATTCTAATTTACATTGGCATCTTAAAATTCTGATCTTTTCTGGACAAAATTTAAAGAAGCTCACTGCCCTCGGATGAAAATTCTGAATGTTTTCTATTACACAAAATTGAAAGGAGCTCACTGCCGTCTGATATTTCCTATTATTGTTAAATACTGATTAACATATCTTTCCTTACTCTCCCTCCCTCTCTCTCTCTCTAATCCTTTTCATTTTGTAAATAGGTTTTAAAATTGAAAGGAGCTCACTGACGTGATATTTACTTGTATTGTTAAATATTGTTTAACAAATTTTCCTCAATCTCCCTCCCTCTCTTTCTAATCTTTTTCATTCTGTAAATAGATTTTTCAATTGTGTAAACAGATATTACTGACCAATTTTAAGTACATGTTACGATCTTTTAGTTTATAGATTAGCACCTAAAATTTTATTGAATCTAACTTATAACCTTATTTTGTATAATTAAAATGCTAACAAAAATCTAATAATTGTATATGGGATCTGATTATTGCAACAGTTAAGATAGGAAAGAAGATTTGATCCTAAATTAATTTCTTATCACCGTAACTACACAGGAAAAAGGAAATCTGAGATAGGATTTTACCGTAATAATTGACAAACTCTGAATCTGCAATCTGTTGAACGCCATTTTACTTCTCAAATCTGACATTGTTGTTTTTCTGTTTCTTTCTTTTTTTTCCGTTGGCTTAAGATGGGTCGAGGAGAGATAATTGTGGGAAGAGATGAGAGGTTAGGGGAGAGAGGTGAGGAAAGGTTTTTTTTTTTTTAATTAATTAATCTATTTATTTTTTTATTATTATAATTTTAACTATTTTTATAATTGTTTTTATTCGTTTATTTATTTATTTATTTTTGGGCTATTACAAAATTGCTTGACCAGGAGAAATAGCCTAAAAAAAATTGTTGGAAGAAAAAAAAAACAGAAGCCAAAGAAAACAACAGAGAGAACGATAGCTCCCAATTTGATTTTGCTGAAAAACACTGTGGTTATGTTTCTCGTCTAAAACAAATTGTGACGGCAAATATTGAGATGGCACAAATGGCCAGCTAAAAATACGTTGCTGTTCGTATTAGTAAAACATGAATAACCTAACAAAAGAAAAAGCCACGTAAAAAGCTAAAAAAATCTTCAAACTTCTTTTTTGTTTCTAATAAATTTATTTTTATTTTGTAATCAACCTTCCTGTTGTTTTTATTTTGATTTCAATTTTTTCAAATTTTCTTATTTTATTTTTATTTTTTTAATTTTGATCTGGACTTTGATGGCTCAAAATTTGAGTCGTGACACTCGTTTTGTTAGTTGAATTCTAAGCGGCTTATTAGTTGAATCACGAACATCTTTCTAACTGGTTTTGTTAAATTTTATGAGGCATGCTAATTGGTTCTCGAACAAGTTTTCATCCTTGTTCGTACGAAATATTAATTTCATCACTCCGATTCACTTTCTTTTAAAGTAAATAGAAAGTTCTATTATTTTTATTTATTTTTTAATTAGGATAAGATAGAAATTTAGAACAAACTTACCAAACAAAAAATTATAAAAGTCAAATCCTCATTTCCATCTTGGAAAAATGATTAAAATAATAGAGCTCAATTGATTTTAATGGTAAGAAATCAAATCAAACCATATATTTGGATTTTCTTTGTTTTTTTTTTTTTTAAAGTTTGTTTCTTGGTAGATTTTTTATTTTCTTATTTTCTAAAAAATATTTTCAAGATAAGTTTCAACCCTTCAAGAAAAAAAAAATTAATAATGAAAACTTCAAAAAATTTAAAGAATCAATTAAAAATACAATTGTCACAATCCAATTTTCGAGACTTCAAAGCACCACGTGGACTTACACTATAAAAATGTAATAACACAAAATTTTGAAATTAAAAAAATAAATAGAAAAAAAAAAAAGGAATGTCTCACATTGCTTAAAACAGAGGAATGGAGGTTGACCTTAGTATAGAAGGATGGTTCCTCAACATTAGTACGACTATCTTTTAGTTAGTTTAAATTTTTGGAGTAAAGTATTTATGCGTAATTAAGTTTAGTAGTTTAAATTAGTAAGAGTAAGTTTAAATTATTTTATGCAAAATAATTTAAATTTTTTAGTTAATTTTAAAGTATTCATGCATAATTAGGCTTAGCTCATCTAAATGATTGAGAGTAAATTTAAATTATTTTATATAAAATTAACTAGTTTAAATTATTAGGAATAAGTTTAAATTATTTTATAAAAAATTAGGTAATTTAATTTCCCCAGTAGAATTTTAATGTATATGTTGGACTCCTTAGACAAAATTAAATTTCAGAGAGCAACGTTAAGCTAGCATCAAAGGGTCGTAATAGCTTCGGTCTAGGACAACCAAGTAAGTGACCCTACCGTCGATTTGGTTATAATTGTATGTTGAATGATAACATGTGGCTTCACAAGCATATGCCCATATATGCAAACTATTATGAAATGATATGTATATGATATGATACGTGAATATTATGTTGTATGCAATGAATTTATGATATGATAGGTTGAGATATGATATGATGAAGGCATGCTGGGGATATGTTATGTGACTGTCATGATATATGATATGATGTGATATATGCATTATGTGAATTGTTACGTCTAAAGTCATGAAAACGATATGATATAACATATGTGGAACATGAATAATATATTATATGATTGACATGTAAAATGACACATTGGCATGATATACAACCCTGATACACGTGTGGAAGATACGATAAATGATATGATATGAAGAAAGATGCTAGCAGAGTTGTAGTATATGATAATAAAAAGGGGAAAATGTTGGAATTTCATGTATTATTGTGTGATCATGCATTGGTGGATACCCCCTCTCCTTTCACGTTAGTATGGACGAGTACACTACAAGATAGGGCAACGATCATTATGTTTACTATAATGCTGCCATGACAGTCGCTGTTCCTAATATGTGTCCGACATCAACACCTACTAGAGAATGCCCGCTCGACCAAAAAAAGCCCAGGAGGTGATTAAACTGACTGGTGGATCCATACTTGCACATGTGGGCCGTGTGTAGGAAAATTAAGTACACATTCAATTGCCCACTTATGATAGCCGCGGTAAGAAATAGACTGCTATGATAGGTTCCACTCCTGAATTGTATCTGTTTGCATTTAACCGCGATAGGGGGTCACTTACTGAGTATTTCTTAAAATACTCAAGCCACGTAATACTTCTATTTCACGTAAAAGCAAGACATACATGTATGGCTGACAATGACACCATAGTTTGAGACCATGGCACATCCATAGAGTGTTGTTAATGGCCCACGATCAAAAAATGTCAAAACAAATAAAGGGGCCAAAAATAACAATATGCACGTTGTTCTCTAATACATACATACTCCACAAAAAATTTTCTCATTTGAACACACTCACGGATGATGTGGAAGCGAGTGTCAATGTGTTTGCTGATCCGTGAAATGCTGGATTCTTCATAGTGCAATCACATATTTGTTTTCGACGTAGAGAGTTACCGACTTTAGTTCACTTATAGTCACTTCACTCAACAAATTTCTCAGCCACAATGCTTGGCACGACACCGCAGTTGCTGCCATGAACTCGGCCACATAGGAAGATAGTGCCACAGTTCGCTACATTTGAGATTGCCAAGAGATTAAATTTTCGTTGAGATAAAACGTCATTCCTGCAGTGCTTTTTCTATCGTCAATGTCTCCAGCTAAATCACTATCGGTAAAATCGACTAGGACCTTGCCCTCTTTGATACTTCAACCATTAGAGATTGAAACAACTCTCAATTGTTTTTGAGCGACTAAACAAAAAACACAAACCATAGGGAACATCTTGCAAATTAAGTTAGAGCTTTGACTAAGGAGAGAATGGCAAGGTCGATCAGTTGTCAATTTCATATAGGCAAGGTCATCATAAGGTCATCATATGTGTGCTATGTGTGCTGAGGATCACCTTTATCTTCTTTGAGAGCTCCTTCTCGAAGCCCCATGCTAGACCAATTTTCTCACCTTTTACTTTCACTATCTTCCTCAACCCTTCCACCCCCACCAAAACTCCACAAAAATTCTCTTATGCTAATATTTTGTAGTTCTTCCAAGGAAGTAAGGTCTAAATTATTCGTTTATGCATTATTTAGAAAATGTTAATTCGTGAACCTCGGAAACTTCAAATAAAATACAGTAATAATATGTGCCTTTGTTACTTTAATAAGATAAAATGATGAACATCCACGCTACTTGGTACAATAATCAAAATGTTACCAAGAGAATCATTAGAGAATATAAACAAAGAATACAACTTTTATAAATACCATCGAAACAAAAATCACAAAAAAAAAAATAATTTAATTGAATCGATTATGCTTTCAAACTAAATCGTGAAAACGGTAGTAAACAAAGTCAATACAATTGTTCAAATACATGGAATAAAATTATAATTTAACTTAGACTAATGTAAATATTAAAAAAAATACAAAAAGAAAAAAAAGAAAAACAAACGTAAATAAGTGTTTTAGAATACATGAATACGGGCTACATGGAAAACTTTCGCCAGTTCAAAGCTCCCTTCACCATGTTCAAGTTGGGAACACTGAAACACTGTGAATTTTTTCAATCCAGTAAAATTTGACATGGCTTCTTTCGATGACAAGCTTTTCAAATTTTTGCATTTGACTATCACCAATGTCTCCAAATATATAATGTTTCCTAAACATTCTAACAAAGATTCAAGTCCATTAAAAGACTCACCAGGCAACAATCTTAAAGTAGTGAGATGCTCACGTTGTTTAAGAAGTTGTGTTAAACATTTAGTTTTTATTTCACGATATAAGATTTTCAATTATTTTCAAGCGAATTAAAGTGTATGAATGGACTCCCATCACAATTCTTCCTTTGGCCAATGAACTTGTTATGTAAGTCTCAAAAAACCTTGCAAATTTGAAGGGGAAAGATCCTCAAGAAAGTAGGCTATGCACAAATCTTCACATGCTGCAACGTTTTAATGAGTTTAGTAGTTTTGTCAAAATTCCATATAAATAAATCTCTAGGGTTCAAAATTTTGGAGGACCTTCAAAGCTTGGAAACATATTTGGAATATTCGTTAGCTTGGGACAAGAATTAATGATTAAGCTTTCGAGTTGAGGAAAAGTTGTACAATTCAATACAACATAGATTTTTTCTCATTGCTCTAAATTGAGTAGGTACGAAATATCAATTCTTTTCAATTTAGGGAATAAATTTTTGCTATCGTGATACTTCCCATAAAACTCGTCTCTGATCCTTTTTACAGCACTTAGCTCATTAATTTCAAGAACCTCAAGTTTAACAACTCTCCAAGCATTGGTAAAGTTTCATATTTGTTGCAGCAGAAAAGACGTAGCTCAACTAAGTTTTCAACAAAAATACCATTGGGTAGAAGTAAACCTGCAAAATTTTGAATCCTCGATACTTGAGGATTTTGTGTGGTTGAAGTCCTTCCAACATGTTTAAATCATTGTCATAACAATCTTCTCTTTTCTTGCTAGAACTCACTTTAAAATATAGATTACAAATATTTTTCTTCTCCCCTAAATTTGCAGCCATGACTTCCTTTATTTTCTTTCGACTCCCTCAAGCAAAAAGTTCTCATTTTACCTTTAAGGTGTGTTAAAGGTTTAAGCTCCTCAAATTTACATCCTTCCTCAAACCCAACTATAAACACAAGAAAGCGTTTGAAATTGAGTCAATCGACTCAATTTCTTAGGCATTTGCTTAGTTCGATAGAAAAAATCTCAATTAAATTATAAATGCGTTGAATTGAATAACTTTCTCAACTGTGTGAGTGAGAAGCTGTATTCTCTCGAAGCTTTAAGGTATACATATTAAGGTAAAACAATAGATTTTGGGAGTACATCTATTGAAGTCCGTGAAATGTTTAGATACCTCAAATGTTTCAATTTAACGATTGAATTTGACAATTTACTTATGAATTCTAAAATTAAAACGTGCAAGTAGATGAAGTTGGTGATCTTATTGCGAATGTCAAAGGCTACATTTGTAGTGCAATAGAGTGTTCGTATTTTTTGGCTAATCGAAAGATCTTTCTCACCTTGAGATATTTATCTGAACTCAAATTTTGATCATTCGAAATAGTGCATGTGGCTTCATGTATAAGATCATGCATCTTACAAATATAATTTTGCCTCTCGCATGCTTGATAACATCTTGAAACAATGAGCAAGACAACAAAATATGTTCGCTCCAATATCTTCCATCATTACATTGCGTATGTTGGATAGTTGAATAAACCCTTGTGCTATCCAGGTCTGAATAAGTTCTTTCTTATAGAAGAGAAAATCTGGTGGGATATTTGAACAATCGGCAAAATATTGTTTCAATGAGGAAGATGGTAGACGGTCCATGCTTAATTTGATTGTGGATAAAATATGATTTTTATCTTATAATGCAATTCTCATTAGATCTTCAAAAGTCGATAGCAGTCCCACATAATTCTTGAATGGTTTTACCATTCCCCCTAACACTTTCACCCGCAAGGGTATGCCACCAAATTTTTTAACAAGTTCTTCCCAAATTTTATCAGGAACTATTGGTAATACACTTCCAAAGGCACATTTTTCAAATAAATACTAATGATTATCTGGTAAGAACCTCAAATGATATCTATAATTTTGATTGATCTTTAGTATACAAGTCCTCAACTCATTCTATAGATTGAGATGCTCATTCCAAATATAATCACGCACAAGAAAATAGAGTTTTTGTTGTTATTGAAGTATGAGAGCCACCAAAAGTAGTATTTAAGGTTTTCAAGATTGCTCTTAAAATTTTATTTATATTATAATGATCAGACACACGTTCCCATATAAAAGTATCGAAATTCTTCCTTATCATTTCATGATGGAAAACCTCGTTCACCAAAGCTTTTTTTCTTAAACCACCCGTACCAACAATGGGTACAACAATTAGAATTTATTGATTCTTAACAGCTAGGAACTTATCCACTATATTTGATACTTCAATTTTCCTCCCAATAACTCCAATTTCATCGGGAAAGGAGTTCATCTCTACAATTTTGTTTAGATCAGTTTTAGCTTCTTTAGATGTTGTAGCAATGAATCCCACAAATCTTTTTCTCGAGTAATGTTCATGTAACTTTTTAGCTACGCCTTTGATTTCATTGGCCATTTTGAGACGAAAAAGATTGATGTTTTTGGATGATGAAACGAAATTACTTACCATCACACCTTTTCCGATTCTACCTTGCATCAAACATCTTCATAAGCAAGCTCATCGAGTAAAACACCAGCTTTCTTAGGATGGCTTACGCCATGAGAAAATAGTGTTAGATATTCCTCATGATCAAATATGTCGAAACAAATAACTGAAGCTGAAGAACAACTCGAGAGGAGAGATGTTATGAATAGAGTAACCTTAAGCACATATGCTTTATTAATTTTTTTCTAGTAAATAACATACCTATTTATAGTGGAGATTTCATAATCAATTCCCTAAACTTTCAAATCAATAACTATTAGATGTTTCTAATATATCTCTTAAAGTAATAACTTCTTTTGTTAAGTCAAGCTTATTAACTCACAATGAATCCTTAAGTTTTAAGAGTTTCTTATTGAATTCCTGTGCCATATTAATCTCAATTAAACATCTAGACATGACCAAATGTGCGTTCCAACCAAAAGTTAGAATAATAATTCATGTTTGAAAAGTTTTAAAAGGTTGAAAAGACGTTTAATACTTTATTTTCTAAAGTAGTCTACTTTCAACCATTGAAAGACGAGCAAAGTTTTGGTGCTGTTTAAATCAATTTTTTCTGTTAGAAACAAAATTAGGAAAAATAGAGCCCATTTGAACCAATTTAGAAAAATTGGGACAATTTTTTTTTTGTCGGATGCGTTTGGTTGAGAGACTTAGAATATTGGTTTAAAATGTTTTCATTGTGAAATTTTATGACACTCTTAATTAAAGTTATTGATTCAACTCCTTAGTGCAAATGATCTTAAAAATCTATTCGTATGACAAGTTGACTAAAAGTGAAGGTCGGATTATAAGTATATTAATTATAAAAATACTAAATTTAACTTTTTCTTGGTGAAAACATAAACTAGTTACATTTTTACTCATGTTTAATAAGAAAACTCGAACAAAAAGTAATTAGAATTTCCATACATATGACATCTAGAATACATACAAATTCAACATTTGAGTGGGCATTAAAGATGCTTTTAACATCATGATATGGATGATATCACTCTCTTATTCATCCACAAACATCTTTGGTTTAGAGAAAAATTCAAAAAGAAAATCTTTATAAAATTATCTATTAAGGCCTCCACTATTTTTTAAATTTCGTGATTGATATTGAAGATGACTCAACTTTTAAGACAATTGTTGGGTGGGTAACAGCTCACACCATGTCATTTCATCCTTTGTTTCCTTTCAACTTTGTCTTTCCCATGCTCTTGTCTAATTCAAAAACTTGTTTATTTATTTATTTATTTAACTTGAAAATTCTCAATTACAAAATTTAATCCACAATTTGGTGTTACTATCGATTCTTTTATAGTTGCTCCATAAGTTAGTAACTTATTCTACTAAGTCTACTAATATTTCTCTTAAGGTCACTCCATAAGTAAGTATAAAACTTGGTGGTGGCGCGTGGTGACTTGTGGTGGCGCATGGGAGCGCTTGAGGAATCAAGCAATACTTGTAGGAATCCTCGGTGGTGAATTTACCTTAGGTGGTTGCTTTCCATGAATGAATTTAGGTAGTCCAATTATTATGAGTATGAGTGTATTATGTGAAGCATTATGAGAATTATCTGAATGTTGCAATTATGCTTTAAGCTTCCACTATATATATATATGCATATGTTTAATTTGTGCTGAAAGGAGGATGTGAATTTGTGAACTCTGCGCATCAGGTGCTTGATGGAAGTTATCGCCCCGTTGAGCATGTATGTTTAATTTGCAGGAAATATGTTTGATGATGCTAGATGACGGTTGTATGCAAACTTAGTTATATTCCAAGACCCATTAATAAGATAAGCTTAGTGATTTGTGGTTATAAGTGACACTGCGTCTAGACCTAACCTTTCCATAGGAGTTTAACAGATAACCACAACAAATCAAGTATGTTAGGAGTGTTCTTAGGCTGCTAGTTGTGTGAACGGTATCAATAGCTTTGTTGGATGACCAAGGGTTCCTGATCAGTTCTCACTGCTTCTAGCCGTTTCGCATGGTTAAAGTGTCCCCATGTCGTACAACCCATTAACTACATGGGAAAGGGTTGGGTCGCACCCCCAATAAAGGGGACTATCATGGGCCTAGGAGGTACTCAGCAAACCCCTAGATAAGATGTCATATAGTCTCAGAATGCCATGCAGAGGTAGCGCCTCATAGAGAGACACCGGGGATTACAGCTCGGTATAAGGAGCTCTTAGGGATTACAAGAAAAGACAGAGAACCAGAGAAGCTCCAATGGGATAAGACCAACACCAGATGTCCTAGAGCCAATTAGAAGCACGTGGGAACCTGTTAATCTTGGGATGCGATGAGAGTCTATAAGTAGGTGGCTCCAAGTTTTCCTCTCTTTTTCAGGTGTTCGTTGACTGTCGGTCGGGATGGAGGAGCGTTTGAGAGCTGTGCTGTCACAGAGGGGGTCGTTCCACAGCATCAATCCATTTTCCGTATTTTTTAGTCTTTTGTATATTCCTTTTATATTTGTATCCCGTTTAATATTTTGAAACAAAACTTCCCTTCTTCTATTTTAATTAAATGGTATTTTTATCTTTTCCTCTTCTCTTCTTTTCTTATATTTTTGTTTGTTTGTGCTTTCGTCTTTTTTGGTCACAGTTCGAATTTTCGTGAGTAGCTAGTACTGGAGCGTTACACTCCCCTCTTTTCTGCTTTTTATCATTGTCACTTCCTACGGTGACTTTCTATAGTGATGGCATTTGTTTCAACATCCTGGCTCTGATACCAAATGTTGGATGTGACCCTGGATCAAAATAGGTTGAAACAAGTAAAAGAAGCAAATGAACAACTTGAGGAAGAGATCCTTTGGAGAGAAAAAAAAAAAAAACCTTGGCACTAAATTTGGTTCACAATTTGGCAATTACTGCCAATTCTCCTATAATTGCTTCATAAGTTAGTAATTTATTCTACCGAGTCTAGTAATATGTAACGACCCGAAATTTTCTACTTAATTTAAGGTCGCTACTGTATACATACCATAAACATTGAATTCTTCCGCATTCAATGTTTATGGTATGTATACAGTAGCGACCTTAAATTAAGTAGAAAATTTCGGGTCGTTACATAATAATTCTCTCAAGGTTACTTCATAGGTCAGTAACTTGTTCTACTAAGTCTACTAATCATTCTCCTAAAGTTACTATGAAGTGAGTAACTTGTTCTACTAACTCAAGTTTATTAGCTCCAACTTTTTGTGCCGCCCTCAATCCTATATTCTCCACGGCATTATAGATCTTACATGGTATCAATAGATTTGGAGTTTTTTTATTTTTATTTTTTTTTATTTTAAGAAAGGCATAAGAGGTACTAGTTCCATAAATAAAGTTCAACTACTCTCTAATAAAATATAATATAAGGTGTAATTGAGTTCCTTCTAAACTATTCTATTTTGTTGTCATCTTGGAACAACAGGTAAGATATAATCTCGTTGTCTAGTTTAAAATCCTAATGCTCCAATAGCTTTAGAAATAAGTCCGAGCTTTTTAGAGTCTAGAGAAAAGCCTGTAGTAGCTTACTAGATCAACGATGCGATGAGAGCATATTTGGTATATTTATATATTTACTCATTTCTATTTTTTTTTTAGGTATTCACAAGCTGTTGGTTGAGGTGGTGAAGCATCCAAGAGCTACTGTCACAAAGGGGTTGTTACAAAGCATCAATCCATTTCCGTAATTGAGTGTTTTTTTTTATCTCATTTTGTAATTGTATCCCGAACCCTTTTTTCCGTTTGTAATAAATTGAACAACACCCTTGTAACGACCCTAAATTTCCACATACTCAGAGTCGCTACTAACGTTTGATGCTCATCTATAATGCGGAAATAACTCTTACATGAACATAATTGATAACGTAAATTTAAAAAAAAACGTTTAAAACAACTTCTTCTCTGGAAAACACAGCCATGGTCTTACGTGTTTAAATATGAAATACTGAACATTTAGAGAAAACAAAAACAAATACAAAATAATTTAAAACAATGAAATGCAAAACAACCTATTCTAACTTAAGACTAGAAATTTAAATATGAATCTACCCTATGCACGTGCCACAGTCTCTGCTCGCGATGTCGCCGTCCTCCATACAAGTGCGCCTTGCCTTTACCTGAAAAATGATGTGGCACACGGCCTGAGTATTTCAAAGAATACTCAGTAAGTGGCCCCACTATAGGGGCCATGCAAATGCAAACACATGCAATATGATTTAGGGACCTATCTCTAATCATCTTAGGGGTGGCCTCCAGTCTCGGATAAATTGGATGTGTAGTACTTCCCTACACACGACTCACACGTGCGAGTGTGAATCCCCAGGGCGCTCGCACACCCCCTGGACCCTCTGGTCAAGCTAATATGTAGCGACGTCCGGAGGTCAGCGGAACCCCATAGTGTCATGCGCCTCATGAACACCCTCATCTGTGTGCTTTCGCACCTGTGCGCTTTCGCGCTCATCATAAGGTGCGCGTCCGCACTCATCATCTCTAGGGGAAGTAGCCCTATGCTTATGAACATACAAAATGCATGAGGTCCCTCTAAATCCATCGTAATGTCTCTTCTGACACAACCCTCTAGTCTCATCTCTTTGTTACTCTAGGTAACGCATACTCGTGGATATTTATATTAATATCATTCTCATGCTCTTAGGGTTGTGTCCTACGTCGATCTAACGACATGATGCAATATGACACTCATCATCATCTAGCATGCTCAATATGGAAAGCATCATCATATTAAGGTAAAAATCATGCAATCATCATGCTCATCATAATGCCACAACGTGCGTCAAACATATCAAGCGTCACTCAACAAAATATGTATATACCGCACATATCATCAAGCATCATAATCCACACATCATCATAACTCATACAATTATTTAGCCTATCCTATAGTAAGGCCACTTACCTGGTTAGCTTATACGGGTGTGACCAATTTATCCTTAATGAAAGTTCGATTTTTCCCTTTGTATCCAAGCCAACCTATAAGAATCCATAACATCAATTTCATGTTTAATTCTCTAACTCCTACAAGGGTTCATGTGCTAAACTTCATGCCAGCATTAAAGACTTTATGAGTATTGAATATATATATATATATATATATATCTTGGTATTTTTTTTTTTACTCGATGTATTTATTCTGTAAAATTGTTTCTGTTCACCAAATCTTCCATTTACCTCCCCACTGCCTCTCTCTTTTCTCTCCTGTACTTAATTAGTTAAATATATAATTTTCTTTCCTTTACCTCTTTCTTTTCTTCTTTTCTGTACTTAATTATATATATATATATATATTTTTTTTTTCTTTACCTCTCTCTCTGTTTAATTCTTTTCAAACCTCCCTCGGTTCAATTCTTTTCCAAACCTCTTGTTTAATTCCTTTCTTCTCTGTTTAATTCTTTTTTTCCCTATTTAATTCTAACAGTTTAGTAAATGAATGGTTGATCTAATTCTCAATAATGGTACAAAGGAGACGATCTATGATCTCATTCAAAGATCTGACATGATTTCTAACTGCTAATTAACATTTAAATAACTAGGTAATGTAGGTGGAAATCTGATTCTAATTAATTCGATAAATGATTTTGAATTTTTTTCTTTTCCTTCCTAAAACTATTGTCATTAACCCTTTCCAATCTATTTAAATTTTTCCTTGAGTAAAAATGGCTATGCATCCATCCATTATGATTTTCTTCTCTTTCCTCAAAATGATGATTCAATTTAGATGCAATTGACACAGCCAATTTTGATTTTCGATCCCATATCCAAAAATCTAAATAATTGAAAGAGAGATCTAAGATAACTTTTCTATCTCGTGCAAAAATAAAAGAAAATGAGATCTAACTTACCGATGACTTTTCTATCTCTTTCCATTCCTATTAGATCTGCCTGAAGTGAAGGTCATCTCCAATTCTTCTCTCCCAAAATCTGTGATCTTTACTATGTTTCTTTCTCTCATTTTTCCCTTCCCAAAATCTGCCATTTTTGTTTCTGTTTCGTTTCTTGTTTTTTTTGCACATCATTTTACAGTTGTAGGGGTTGGGGAGATATTTGGGGAAGGTGGAGAGAGAGAGTCGATAATTTACTTTTTATTTTATTTTATTTTTTTTTATAATTATTATTTACTTATTATTATTATCTTTTTTTTTCGGGTCGTTACATTATCTACCCCTAAAAAGAACTTTCGTCCTCGAAAGTCTCAAACTCTTGTACTAGCTCTGGGTATTTTTCTCTTATTTCGTCGTCACTCTCCCACATGACTTCCTCGCTATGGTGATTCCGCCCCAGTACCTTAACGAACGCAATATTCCTGTTGCATAAGGTTTTTACTTCTCTACCTAAGATTTTTACTAGTTTTTCCTCGTAGCTCAGATCTTCATTGAGTTGGAGTGGTTCGTAGTCTATTTCGTTGATAGGGTCCGTAATGTACTTCCTCAGCCTCAACACGTGAAATACATCGTGTACTCCTAAGTGGGCTAGAGGTAGGGCTAACTTATACGCTATTGGACCAACTCGCTCCAGGATCTCGAATGGCCCAATGAATTTAGGACTTAACTTGCCCTTACGTCCAAATCTGAACACACCTTTCATAGGTGCCACCTTGAGGAATACTGGGTCCCCTATCTCAAATTTCAGGCTTCTACGCATTACATCGATGTAGCTTTTCTGTCTACTTTGAGCGATACACATCCTTGCTCGAATTTTCTAGACAGCCTCATTGGTGAGTCGAACCAGTTCGGGTCCTACTAACTCTCTTTCGCCTACTTCGTCCCAACATAGTGGGGACCTACACTGTTTCCCATACAGGGCCTCAAACGGTGTCATACCAATAGTGGCTTGGAAGTTGTTATTATACGAGAATTCTATCCGGTGGAGTTTGGAATCCTAACTTCCCTTAAAATCTAGTATGCAAGCACGTAGCATGTTCTCTAGAATTTGGTTTATACGCTCCGTTTGTCCATCCGTTTGGGGGGTGGAAGGCGGTAATAAAATCGAGGCGGGTACCCAATGCTTTTTGAAGTCCGCGCCAAAACGCTAACGTAAAGCGTGAATCCCGATCCAACACTATAGACACTAGGACTCCATGTAGTCTTACTATTTCTTTCACATACAGTTGTGCCCATTTGTCAACTGTATATGTAGCTTTCCCAAGTAGGAAGTGTGCCGATTTGGTCAACCTATCGACAACTACCCAGATCACTGTATATGCTTTGTGCGTTTTGGGTAATCCTACTATGAAATCCATTGCTATGTTTTCCCACTTCCACTCTTGTATGCTTAGGGGCTACAACAACCCCACTGCCTTTTGTTTAGAAACTTTCACTTGTTGACAAACTAAGCACTCGCTCACAAACTCGGCCATGTCCCTATTCATGCTCTTCTATCAGAAATGTTATTTAAAATCTTGGTACATTTTTGTACCTCCTGGGTGCATGGCAAATGGCGAGTTGTGAGCTTCCGTTAGTATCTCCTTCCTTAACTTCTCTGGGACACATAGGCCTCCCTGATACAATAGTCCTTCATCTTAGGTCTTCGAGAATCCATTTACTAGACTCTCAGCTAGCTGGCTTAAGACTTTCTGTAGGTTTGGATTCTCTCGTTCGGAGGTCACCATTCTTTGCCAAAGTGTAGGTTGCACTGTAAGTCGGGCCAGTTGTGCTATGACTCTCTCGGTCGCTACAACTATGTTGGCTCCCTCGAATTTTCTTTGTACCCTTACTTCCCTCATAATGAGGGCCGAAGAGTGGGCTGCCTTTCTACTCAAAGCGTCTGCGACCACATTTGCTTTTCTAGGGTGATACTGGATATCTACATCGTAGTCCTTCACCAATTCTAACCACCTTCTCTGTCTCATATTTGACTCTTTCTGGGTGAAGAAATATTTAAAATCTTATGGTCGGTTAAACTTTGAATTTTTCTCTCCATACAGATAGTGTCACCAAATTTCAGCGTGAACACTACAGCAGCCAACTCCAGGTCGTTGGTAGGGTAATTATCTTCGTATTATTTTAGTTGACGGGACGCGTATGCAACAACTTTACTGTGTTGCATTAACACACATCCTAGTCCATTCTTCAAAGGCGTCACTATAGATTACGTACTCTTCTGAGATCTCGGGTACCGTGAGTACCGGGACGGTTACCAATCTCTCTTTTATGTTTTGGAAGCTTGCCTCACAAGCATCATTTCATATAAATGGTACCCCTTTTCTCGTTAGGACTGTCAAAGGCGAGGCTATTCTAGCGAAGTGCTACACGAACCTTCGATAGTATCTCACTAGTCTCAAGAAACTCTGTACTGATGTTGTCGAAGTTGGGCGTTCCTATTTCGTGACCGCTTTGACCTTAGTAGGATCTACGGATACTTCGTCCTTGTCGCCACGTAACCTAGGGAAGAGACTTATCGTAACCAAAATTCACACTTTGAGAACTTGGCATACAACTTGTTCTCTCTTAGGGTGGCTAGGACATTTTAGAGGTGTTCCTGGAGTTCCAAGTCTATTTTCGAGTACACTCGGATGTCATCAATGAGCACGATCACAAAAGTGTCTAGACAGTTCTTGAACACTCGGTTCATTAACTCTGTTAACACAACTGGAGCATTGGTGAGGCTAAATGACATACCACGAACTTATAGCGATCATACCTTTCCTAAATGTTGTCTTTGGTGCGTCTTTTTCTTTACTCTTTATTCTGATATCCTGACCGCGGATCTATCTCAGAAAATATCGTTGCTTCTCTTAGTTGATCGAATTAAGTCTTTTATTCTAGGCAGAGGGTATTTGTTCTTTATGGTTCTCTTATTTAACTCTCTGTAATCAATGCACAAACGCATCAATCCATCTTTCTTCTGAACAAACAACACTGGTGCAACCCAGGGGAATATGCTAGGTCGAATGAACCCTTTATCCTGTAAGTCTTGTAATTGTGCCTTGAGTTCTTTCAACTCTGCTAGCGCCATGTGGTAGGGTGCTTTAGAAATAGGCCCAGTTCCCGGCTCGAGTTCGATGATGAAGTCGACCGCTCGGGAAGGGGGTATTCCAAGTAGGTCATCTGGGTACACATCTGAAAACTCGTTTACGATTGACACGTTTTCTAGGGTCTTTTCTTTTCCTCTTACATCTACGGCACATGCTAATATAGTCCAACCGCCTTGTTGGACTAATCTCTTTGCTTTCATCATCGAGACTACCTTTGGGGGTAGCCCCGGTATTTGTGCCTTTAAATTTAAAGCTAGGTCCCACCGATGGTGAGAATATCACCTTTTTTTTTTCCTTTTTGCGACATTCTATAATAGCATGGTTTGCAACTAGTCAATCCATGCCTAGTACTACGTTGAAGTCGATCATCTTTACTACTATTAGGACTACGCTTAGAGTTTGGTCGGCTACTATTGCTTGATCATTCTTTACTCTATCCTTAGTTACTACGTCTACCCTCTTAAGGGCTGCTTTCCGACCATACATACAATAAGGGTTCTAATTCAAACCCTGTCTCTGATCCCTCTCGAGGTGGGCTCTCTTCAGCCTCACCTCGTCCTCTATCTCTAATAGGAGGTCGTCCCCTTCCTCGTCTTACTCTTTCGCATGGTCTAGGCAGCATGGTTCTAGAAACCAAGATAGCATCTCTTAAGTCTAAGGCTCATTACCTATGAAATTATGCTATGCATCACATCTACTAAATTCACATCATATTGCAAACAAAATCACTCAGCATGCAACACATCACATCATGCTCTTAAATAAATACGTGAAATATCACAACAATTTCAGTAACATTAACATAAAAATGCATGCAAGTTTGAAAACGTTTCTCTTTTCTTATCTTGTGCAAGGCGTACCTGACGGTGACGGGGCATCGACGTTGAGACCATGGAACGTGCCAAGCCTACATTGTAGGCTAGTCTACAGAATCTAAAACCTAGAGCTCTGATACCAACTGTAACGTCTCTAAATTTCCACATACTCAGAGTCGCTACTAACGTTTGATGCTCATCTATAATGCGGAAATAACTCTTACATGAACATAATTGATAACGTAAATTTAAAAAAAACGTTTAAAACAACTTCTTCTCTGGAAAACACAGCCATGGTCTTACGTGTTTAAATATGAAATACTGAACATTTAGAGAAAACAAAAACAAATACAAAATAATTTAAAACAATGAAATGCAAAACAACCTATTCTAACTTAAGACTAGAAATTTAAATATGAATCTACCCTATGCACGTGCCACAGTCTCTGCTCGCGATGTCGCCGTCCTCCATACAAGTGCGCCTTGCCTTTACCTGAAAAATGATGTGGCACACGGCCTGAGTATTTCAAAGAATACTCAGTAAGTGGCCCCACTATAGGGGCCATGCAAATGCAAACACATGCAATATGATTTAGGGACCTATCTCTAATCATCTAAGGGGTGGCCTCCAGTCTCGGATAAATTGGATGTGTAGTACTTCCCTACACACGACTCACACGTGCGAGTGTGAATCCCCAGGGCGCTCGCACACCCCCTGGACCCTCTGGTCAAGCTAATATGTAGCGACGTCCGGAGGTCAGCAGAACCCCATAGTGTCATGCGCCTCATGAACACCCTCATCTGTGTGCTTTCGCACCTGTGCGCTTTCGCGCTCATCATAAGGTGCGCGTCCGCACTCATCATCTCTAGGGGAAGTAGCCCTATGCTTATGAACATACAAAATGCATGAGGTCCCTCTAAATCCATCGTAATGTCTCTTCTGACACAACCCTCTAGTCTCATCTCTTTGTTAC
>NW_019268542.1:1186000-1215941 GCF_002738365.1 Cucurbita moschata
TCTCTGTTTAATTCTTTTCAAACCTCCCTCGGTTTAATTCTTTTCCAAACCTCTTGTTTAATTCTTTTCTTCTCTGTTTAATTCTTTTTTTCCCTATTTAATTCTAACAGTTTAGTAAATGAATGGTTGATCTAATTCTCAATAATGGTTCAAAGGAGACGATCTATGATCTCATTCAAAGATCTGACATGATTTCTAACTGCTAATTAACATTTAAATAACTAGGTAATGTAGGTGGAAATCTGATTCTAATTAATTCGATAAATGATTTTGAATTTTTTTCTTTTCCTTCCTAAAACTATTGTCATTAACCCTTTCCAATCTATTTAAATTTTTCCTTGAGTAAAAATGGCTATGCATCCATCCATTATGATTTTCTTCTCTTTCCTCAAAATGATGATTCAATTTAGATGCAATTGACACAGCCAATTTTGATTTTCGATCCCATATCCAAAAATCTAAATAATTGAAAGAGAGATCTAAGATAACTTTTCTATTTCGTGCAAAAATAAAAGAAAATGAGATCTAACTTACCGATGACTTTTCTATCTCTTTCCATTCCTATTAGATCTGTATGAAGTGAAGGTCATCTCCAATTCTTCTCTCCCAAAATCTGTGATCTTTACTATGTTTCTTTCTCTCATTTTTCCCTTCCCAAAATCTGCCATTTTTGTTTCTGTTTCGTTTCTTGTTTTTTTTGCAGATCATTTTACAGTTGTAGGGGTTGGGGAGATATTTGGGGAAGGTGGAGAGAGAGAGTCGATAATTTACTTTTTATTTTATTTTTTATTTTTTTATAATTATTATTTACTTATTATTATTATCTTTTTTTTTTCGGGTCGTTACAACCCTCTTGTAATCGAACTTTTGTTTTATTATTTCATTTTGGTGTTGTCTTTATTTTTGTTTAAATTTTTCGGATTTTCTCATGTTATTTTATTTTATACTTTTATTTATTTCATTTTCATTTTCTTTTTTTAGTCACGATCAAAATTTGGAAGTCTTGAAATTTGAATCATGACTTGTTAGCTAAATTTTAAGTGGCTTATTAGTTGAATCGAGAACAACTTTCTAACCTAGTCGTTGAATTTTAAGTGGCATACTAATTAGTTCCAGAACAATTTTTTAACCAAATTCAAACGAAATATTAATTTTATCACTCATATATTGATTCAATTTCTGTTCTAACTTATTAGAAAGTTAGGTTTTTCTTATTTTATTTTTATTAAAGTATGGTAAGATAGAAATTTAATTAATAAAAACTAAATATTTCATAATTACGTCATTATTTTAAGAAATTTGATTGAAGTAAATGTCTAAACGTAAAATAGAATAATAATTTGAATAAAGATAAAATAAAATAATTTGAATAAAGATAAAATGATGAACTAAAATGTTTCACTTGCAGTTTAGCTGGATTTAGTTTGGTTTCTTATTTTTATTTTATTTTTTATTTTCAGTTTAGTTTTGATTTGGTTTACAAACATAATCAAACCAAGAAAGCCTAGTAATTAATGTAGTAACAGAATTAATATAATTCTTAAAGTACAAAGAAATAATTCTTAAAGTACAAAGAAATAATATAATTCTTAAAGTACAAAGAAAGTACAAAGAATACCGTTATAATTTTACTTAGGCTAATGAAAACATTAAAAAGAAAAGAAACAAATATAAAATAGTTATTTTAGAATACATAAACATAAGGTACATGCGAAACCTTTTCCCGTTCAACACTACCATCACCAACTTCAAGCTGGGAACATTCATGCACTTCCAAATAATTCAATCTAGCTAGATTTGACATAGCTTCTTTCGAGGGCAAATTTTTCAAGTTTCTGCACTCTAATAATTTCAATATCTCTAAAGATGTAACGTTTTCCAACCATTCTGGCAAAGATTCAATGCCATTAAAACTCTCAATATGCAACACTCTTAAAGAAGTGAGGAGCTCAAACTGTCAAGGAAGTTGTGTTAAACTATTAGTTCCTGTTTCATGCAACTCAAGAACTTCAAGTGAATTGAAGGGCATGAATCGACTCCAATCATGACCCTCCATTGGCCCTTTAACTTTCAATGTTTTCAAGTTATGAATACCGTCGAGCTCCTTCCGCAAATTATGGAAGTTTTCGATTCCTAATGAAGATAAGTTTTGCATATTTTGCAAATTTGGAAAGGAAATACCATCACAAAAGTTGCATATGTACAAATCTTCGAGTGAACTACAACATTCTAACCAGTTGGGTAGCTTTACCAAACTTGTACAATCATAAATGGTTAGAGATCGAAGATTTGGAGGAGTTTGAAAACTTGAAAATAACCTTGCATTAACAGTATCAGCTTCCAACCTTTGGCTATGAGTTGCAAAAATGTTTAGAATATTCGTTAGGTTGAGACAAGAACAAATGGATAAGCTTTCAAGATGAGGAAAAGTTGTACAATTCGTCACAGTAGCAACATCATTCCATTGCTCTAAACTGTCCATATTCCAAATTTCAAATGTTTTCAATTTAGGAAATAAAGTTTTATTGTCGCAATAATTCCCATAAAACTCGTCTCCAATACTTTTCACACCACTTAGGTTATAAATTTTAAGAACTTCAAGTTTGGACAACTCTCCCAGCATTGGTAAAGTTTTACATCTTTTGCAAGACTGTAACTCAAGTTTAATTAAGTTTTCAACAAAAATACCACTGGGCATAAGTTCACTTCCAAAGTTATCAATACGCAATGCTGGAAGGTTAATGTGTGGTTGAAGCCCTTCCAACACATTGAAATCATTATCACCACAGTCTTCTCTGCTAAAACTCCATTCAAATGATAGATCAGAAATATTTTCCTTTACACCTAAATTTGCAGCCATGGCCTCCTTTTTACTTTTGACTTTCTCGAGTTTTAGAAGGCTGAATTGACCTTTAAGGTTTTTTAAAGGTCCAAGCTCCTCAATCTTATATCCTTCATGTGACCCAACTAAAAACAATGTAAGTGTTTGAAGTTGAGTCATTCGACTTAAATTTTTAGGCATTTGAGTTGCTGAAGAAACCACCCTCATTTCTAAATGCCTTAAATTGACCAACTTTCTCAGCTTTGTAGGAAAGTTTAACCCTCCAAGCTTCAAAGTCTGCAAATGGTAAAGTAAAACAATAGATTTTTGAAGCTTGCTTATTCTAGCATTTGAAATATCAAGATACCTCAAATGTTTCAATTTACCGATTGTATCAGGCAATTCAGTTACGAACTCACCACTAATAATTAAAACCCGCAAGTAGATGAAGTTAGTGATCTTAATTTGATTATCAAATGGTACATTATCACAACAATAAACTGTTCTTCTTCTTCGACGGATCAAAAGAACTTCATCTCCATGAGATTTTCCATATGTTACAAGGTCCTCTCTCAAATGTTGATCATTTGAAATAGCACATGTGACCTCATATATAAGATCATGCATCTTACAGTATTCAACTTTTCCTCTCTCATTCTTGACAACATCTTGAAACAAGGATCGAGACAACAAAATATCGAAATATCTCGCTCCAATATCCTCCATTGTTACATTGCTTCCATTGGGTATCTGAATAAACCCTTGTGCTACCCACATTTGAACAAGTTGTTCTTTATCGAAGAAAAAGTCGGGTGGAAAATTTGAACAGTAGGCAAAACATTGTTTCAATGAGGAAGATGGTAGACGGTCCACACTTAATTTGATTGTGAATAAAATAAGATCTTCCTTTGACAATTCAATTCTCACTAGCTTTTCCAAAGTCGATTGCAATTCCTCATCATTTTTGCATGATATCACCATTCCTCCCAACACTTTCATAATCAATGGTATGCCACCAAATTTTTTAACAAGTTTTCCTTGAATGCCATCAGAAATTACTGGTAATTTACTTTCAAATGCACATTTTTCAAATAAAGACCAACAATGATCATCTAGTAACGGACTCAAATGATGTCTGTATTTTGTCTCCATAATTTCGGCAACTTTATCACTTCTGGTAGTCACAACTACAGCACTTCCCATATTTTTATTGATCTTTAGCAAACAAGCCCTCAACTCAGTCCAGAGAATGGGTTCCTCGTTCCAAACATCATCAAGCACAAGAAAATACTTTTTGCCACTCAGCAGATTTTGGAGCTTCAGAAGAATGACTTCCTTTTCATCTGAGCCATCAAGCTTAGGATTCAAGGATTTCACGATTGCTCTTAAAATTTTGTTGATTTGAAAAGGATGAGACACGCATACCCATATAAAAGTATCAAAATTCTTCCTTATCGCTTCATGATGGAAAATCTCCTTCACCAAAGTTGTTTTTCCTAACCCACCGGTACCAACAATGGGTAAAACAACTAGAGTTTTTTGGTTATTGAGGGCAAGTAGTTTATCCACTATATTTGATATTTCAGTTTCCCTTCCAATAACTCCAATTTCATCGGAAAATGAGTCTGTCTCTCGAATTTGGTTAAGATCAATTTCAGCTTCATTAGATATTGTAGAAACACGTCCAGATGGACTTTGTGTAGAATTAAAGTCAGCCAAATTTTTAGCCACAGTTGTGATTTTATTTGCCATTTTGAGACGAAAAGCAAGAGGATTTTTGGAGAATGAAAAGAAATTACGTACCACCTTATATTTTTCGATTTCCACTTTGCATCGAACGTCTTCATAAGTAACCTTGTTAAGAATATTTAGTAATAAATTATAGTTTACCATATATATTATATTTAATATTTTATTATAAGGCAAATATCTAACATTTGCCTTATTACCATAAGTATCTTTCCATTTATTGTTATTTCCATTTATTACTGTTTCCATATCATTGTAATTTATTTGATTATAAATAAGATAACTTTCACACCATTGAGGTGGGGTGGATTCAGCAAACATTAACATGGTATCAGAGCCATTTTGGTTTAGCAACCTAGATCCTTTCTTTTCAATGGCTTTTGAAATCTTCTACTGTTCTTCTCCACCACCACTGTTGTCTTTGATGCCGCAGGGGCAGTCGTCATGGCTGTCACATGCAGAGTCGATTGATTATTCTTCGGCTTCACCTTTTTGACCTCCAAATCATCATTCGCCATACTCTGTACATACAACCTCACATTTTCCAAACATAGCCTCTTTCATTTTCTTCCCAATTTTCCCTTCATCCTTCATCCTTCACAAAAACCCTAATCTTAGGATCTTCATCAGCATTCCTCTTCGAAAATATACAGAATCTCAATAAGCCCATCGACCTTCTGCAGAGATTTACCTTTGGAATCTGGGCGCTGCACTGGCATCTTCGCCAACCAAGTTGCCGCCACCCTTCTCGCCAAAATTGGCTCCTTCGCCCTAATGTGGCGACTCTTCCAGCTGCCCTTCTCGCCAAAATTGGCTCATTCGCCCAATGTGGCGACTCTTCCGGCTTCAACATTGTCTTTGTCCCTTGCTCTAGTTTTCCTCTTCTACTTCTTGGGGTTAGACATATTCTCACCAGAGCCAAGTCAGCATCGTCGCTAAGCGACAATCCCTCTTCATGGTTTAGACATATTCTCACCGAAGCCAAGGCAGCATCGCCGCTGAGCGGCGATCTCTCTGCAGTTTTCGATGGCCAAGAAAGTGTTTCTCTACGCCTTCTCTGAACCAGGTTATTAACATCTTCACGAAAAGTGTTTCTCAACCTCTTTGAATTTTTCAGATTCAAGCTTCACGTTCGTTTAAATCTGACGCTTAGCTTGCGGTGGGGTGTTAAGAATATTTAGTAATAAATTATAGTTTACCATATATATTATATTTAATATTTTATTATAAGGCAAATATCTAACATTTGCCTTATTACCATAAGTATCTTTCCATTTATTGTTATTTCCATTTATTACTGTTTTCATATCATTGTAATTTATTTGATTATAAATAAGATAACTTTCACACCATTTAGGTGTGGTGGATTAATCAAACATTCACAAACCTCATCGAATAAAATATCAGCTTCGAAGATGATATCTTCAAGCTGCTTCACCCATTGCTTCTGGGATTCAAGGTTTGTCTTCATTCTTTCAGCATCCCTTAGGATGGCTTGCGCCATGAGTAAAGAGTCCTTCAGCTTAGAGAGTTCCTCCTCGTATCCTGATGCCAAGCCGATCTGCTCGGCCGCCAGCTTCACCGTCTTCTTCAACACTTCCTGTACGGCAAAGGTCCACAGGAATTCTGCCATGTTTGTATCCTTGGAATCTGAAAGTTTGCAATTCGAAAGAATTTGTGAGCGTTGGAATGAAGCATATAGAAACCCCATCTAACATCCTTTTATTATCTAAAGCGCCTCCAAACAAACGGTAAGGTTTGAAAAGTAAGGAAACCAAGTTTCAACACACACTTTATTTTAATTCCTTTAGATTGTTTTAATTTTTGTTTGGGTGTTGAACTTGTAAAAATCCCAATAAATCTTTCAACTTTTTTAAAAAAAAATTATAAGTTTGTTTCCTCGATTCAATTTCAATTACGATATACATTGGTGAAAAAAAAATCATCTTGGAAAATAATAGTAAGTATAAATTTCACCAATCAAATCAAACCATATATTTGGATTATTTTTTTTTTTAAAAAAAAGAATAAGTTTGTTTCTTGGTAGATTTTTTATTTTCTTATTTTCTAAAAAATATTCTCAAGCAATAGATAAGTTTCAACAAATTCAAAAAAAGAATATGAAAAATTCAAAAAGTTTAAAGAATCAATTTAAAAATACCGTTGTCACGATCTGATTTTCAAGATTTGAAAGTTTAGATTTACAATAAAAAAATACTATAAATGTCAAATTCTAATTTTTGGATTCAATTTTAATTACGATATACATGGGTGAAAAAAATCATCTTAAAAATAAGAGAGTTAATTGATTTTAATAGCAAATATAAATTTCACCAATCAAATCAAACTATATATTTGGATTGTTAAAAAAAAAAAAAAAAAAAGAATAAGTTTGTTTCTTGGTAGATTTTTTATTTTCTAATTTTTTAAAAAATATTTTCATACATTAGATAAGTTTCAACTCAGTCAAAAAAAAATGTAAATTTCAAAAAGTTTAAAGAATCAATTAAAAAATACAGTTGTCATGATCGGATTTTCGAGACTTTGAAGCACAGTCAATGACGTTGGACTCATACTAAAAAAATACTATAGAAATGGAATAACCCAAAATTTTGACTGTTATGATATAATATGTGCATGATGTGAATTGTTACGTCTGAAGGCATGGAAACGTTATGATATGACAAATTTGTAACATGAATGATATATTATCTGATTGACATGTAAAATGATGCATTGGCATGAAATACAACCCCAATATACGCTTGGAAGATACCATAAATGGTATGATAGGAAGAAAGGTGTAGTATATAGTAATGTAAAGGGAAAAATGTTAGGACTTCATGTCTTATTATGTGCTCATGCATCGGTGGATACCCCCTCTCCATTTACGATAGTATGGACGTGTACGTACGAGGCAGGGAAACAATTATTATGTTTACCATAATGTTGCCATGTCGGTCGCTGTTCCTAACGGATTTCTGACATCAACACCTACTAAAGAATGCTCGCCAGACAAGAAAAGAGCCCAGGAGGTGATTAAATCGACTGGTGGATCCATACTCGCACGTGTAAGTTGTATGTCGGTAAATTAAGTACACATTCAATTGCCCACTTATGATTGCCGCTGTAGGAAACAGGATGAGTATTTCTTAAAATACTCAACTACTCAAACCACGTGCTACTTCTATTTCAGGTAAAGGCAAGACATCCCTGTACAGCTAACAACGACATCTCAGTTCGAGACCATGACACATCCATAGAGTGTTGGAAATGGCCCACAATCGAAAAATGTCAAAACAAATAAAGGGAGCAAAAAGAATAATTTGAGGGGAGAAATCTTTTAGAAGGAAGCTTAAGCAATTCCGTTTTCAATTCTCTTTGTTGTTGTAAAAAAAAAAAAAAAAAAAAAAAACATATATGTCATGAGTATTTACGGTCAAAAAGCACTAACATGCTTTCTAAACTTTCTCAAATTAATAACCACTAACAATCTTCCTAATTAAATCATAAAACTTGTCCACAATTTGGCTCCATAAGTCAAGTAACTATTCTACCAAGTCTACTAACAATTCTCCTAAAGTTACTTCATAAGTTGATGACTTATTCTACTAGGTAGAGTTTATAAGCTCACAGTCTTTTTTTTGTAAATTTGACTTTGTTTGAGATCCTTCACTCCCATCAATTTCTGCATCTTTGCAAACTTAACCCTTGCTAAATCTTTGGTTAGAATATCTACACGATGCACTCTAGTGCGAGTGCATACGAACTCCACAACAATTTGTCTCTTCTCAACACATTCATGGATGAAGTGGAAGCGAGTATCATTGTGTTTGCTGCATCCGTGAAATTATGGATTCTTCATCAGTGCAATCATAGATTTGTTGTCGACGTAGAGAGTTACCAGCTTTAGTTCACTTATAGTCACTTCATTCAATAAATTTCTCAACTACAATGCGTGGCATGACGCCGCAGTTGCTGACATGAACTCAGCCTCATAGGAAGATAGTGCCACAGTTCATTACTTCTGAGATTGCCAAGAGAATAAATTTTCATTGAGATAAAACGCCTTTCCTGTGGTGCTTTTTCTATCGTCAATGTCTCCAGCTAAATCACTATCGGTAAAATCGACTAGCTCTTCAAGATTGCCCTCTTTGATACTTCAACCATGCCAAAACACAAACCATTAGAGTCTCTCTACAACAATAGGGAACATCTCGCTCCAAATTAGGTTAGAGCTTTGACTAAGGGAGAATAGCAAGGTCATCGGTTGTCAAATTCATATTCCAACTCTTATTGTGAATCTTGGGTATGAGTTGTTATCGATGTGTGCTGAGGATCAACTTTATCTTCATACACTCGTCCTTGAGAGCTCCTTCTCAAAGCCCCATGCTAGGCCAATTTGCTCGCCCTTTACTTTCACTATCTTCCTCAACGCTTCCACCCCACCAAAACTCCACAAGTAGTCTCTTATGCTAATATTTTGTGGTTTTTTCGAGGAAGTAAGGTCCGAATTATGCATTATTTACAAAATGTGAATTCCTCAACATCAGAAACTTCAAATAAAATACAATAATAATATGTGTGCCTTTGTTACTTCAATAAGATGAAATGATGAACATCAACGCTACTTAGTACAACAATCAAAATGTTACCAAGAGAATCATTAGAGGATATAAATAAATAATGAAACTTTAATAAATACAATCGAAACAAAAATAACAAATAAAATTAAATTGAATGGAATTGATTAGAAACGGTGAAAAAGGTAGTAAATATAGTCACAAAATCAATACAATTGTTTAAATACATGGAATAAAATTATAATTTAACTTAGACTAATGTAAATATTAAAAAAAAAGTACAAAGAAAAGAAATAAATGTAAATAAGTGTTTTAAAATACATGAATACGGGCTACATGGGAAACTTTTGCCCATTCAACGCTCCCTTGACCATGTTCAAGCTGGAACACTGAAATACTGTGAATTGTTCAATCTAGTAAGATTTGACTTGACTTCTTTTGATGACAAGCTTTTCAAATTTATGCATTTGACTATCATCAATAGGGGTGTATATTCAACCCGACAACCGGACCAACCCAACCCGAATTATAAGGGTTGGGTTGGGTTGGATTAGCTTTTCGAGTTGGTTTGGGTTCATTTTTCTGAACTCGAACTGACTCGGTTCGGTTTTAGATTCATGGGACTAAACCCTCTGGTTGACCCGAGCCAAATAAAAATATATAAAATATATTAAGAAGTTTGTTTTAATTAAGTGTTTACTAGAGTCATAAAACACTCACAGCCGAGTTTGATGCCAATCAAATACATTAAGGTTGGGCTATTTCAATTATAATATATTTTTTTATTTTTGTAATAGTTGAGTACATTAAGGTTAGGCTATCTCAATTATAATATTTTTTTTAATTTTGTAATAGTTTAGGACTCTTCCATTAATGTTAGACTATTTCAATTATAATATATTTTTTATTTTTGTAATAGTTTAGGACTCTCTCTAATTCCATCAAGGTCAGACTATTTTAATTATAGTAATAGTTTAGGACTCTGTTCTATTAAGATTAGGCTATTTCAATTATAATATATTTTTTATTTTCGTAATAGTTTAGACTCTGTTCAATGCCAAGCAAATACATTAAGGTAGGCTATTTCAATTATAATATATTTTTTTTTGTTTTTGTAATAGTTCAGTACTCTCTAACTCCATCAAGGTCAGACTATTCCAACACGTTTTAATCATTGTTATAACAATCTTCTCTTTTCTCGCTAGAACTCCATTTAAAATATAGATTATAAATATTTTTCTTCTCCCCTAAATTTGCGGCCATGACCTCCTTTTTTTCTTTCTACTCGCTCAAGCAAAAAGTGCTCATTTTACCTTTAGGTGTTTTAAAGGTTTAAGCTCCTCAAATTTACATCCTTCCTCAAACCCAACTATAAACACAATAAAGCATTTGAAATTGAGTCGTTGACTCAATTTCATATGCATTTGCTTAGTTCGATAGAAAAAAAATGACATACAAACTAAAATGTCATAAATAAATAGTAAATAACTACATAGAGCAAAAAGTTATATTTGGTAAAGTTATATATGGTAGATAGTTATATATAGTAGATGGTTATATCGGGTAAAACTATATATAGTAAGCTAAACCATATATATATCCACTCCGCCCTAGCTTTGAAAATGTACTTTATGTACTTTCTATATTCTCCGTATTCTCTCTTATTGTACATACTTGAAAATCCTTTAGCCTATATTCTCCTTGCATTTTCTCTATCCTGTTCTTTGTGTTCATCTAGATCGAGTGTGTGCGTTGTTGTGCGATCCTAACAACTTGTATCAGAGCCAGGTTGAAGTCACCACGATTTGTGAAGATGGAAAGTTCAAAGATTGGAATTGAGAAGTTCGAGGGATCCAATTTCAGTTTTTGAAATATGCAGATTGAAGATTATTTGTACTAGAAATATCTTCACGAACCCCTGTTGGGAGTGATGTCGGATACCATGACCACGAAGCAATGGAAGCTTAAGTGTAACGACCCTAATATTTTACTTATTTAATCTAAAGTCATTACTATACTTTGAAATGCGAAATATACATTTAATGGGCCCTATTCATAAATGCGACTCACTCGCCTTTTATTACCTCAGAGAAAAAAGATTACAAGGGAAAAAGGGAAACATTATTGAAAGAAAGGAAAAGCAACAAAACCCAAAATGAATAGTTTATTCTACCCTAAGGTTTATTATGCAAATACATTTCATCCTATTCTAACCTATACTAATGATGCAACCAAATTCAGCCTAGACTACAAAATGGAAAAAAAAACAACCAACTACCCTATGCATGTGCCACGATCCTGGGGTGTACGATGTCGTCGTCGTTGTCACATGGATGCCTTGCCCTTATCTGCAAAAGTAAAGTAGCACGAGGCTTGAGTATTTCTAGAATACTCAGTAAGTGACCCCCTATCGGGGTTATGCGACAAACACATGCAATGAAATTATGGGACCTATCGTTTCATTTCGTTTCATTTCGTTTTCCCTACAGTGTAATCCTAACAGGTAATTGTGGACGTGTACCATATACTCTACACGCAACCCATACGTGAGAGTATGGGCTCACCAGCTAGTTCGCACACCGCTGGACCACTGTCCCTAGCTGGTGGGCATGCTTTGGGAGCCTACCGGGACCCGTTAAAACTAAAACCGTCACAGCAGCGCTATGCAGAGCATAACGATCGTTGTCCTGCCATTTGGATGTACGCGTCCATACCCTCGTGATGGGATAGGGGTATCCCCCCAAATGCATGAACACACAATATGCATGAGGTCCCACTAGTCCTACAGTCATCATTTAATGAACATAACCCCGTGTCACGTTTTCATGCTTACATGTTGTAACGACCCAAAAAAAAAATTAAATAATTAAAATAATTAAAATAATAATTTTCCCTAAACTAATCTAGGCTAACCCCTCCTCCCTCTCCCAACTATCTCTCTTCAACCAACTCATCAGTCAATATCCCAAATCAGAATACTGAATCCTTGGTGGTTCGTACAAAGAAAAAAAAAATACAAACAACCAGATTTACAAGGAGAGCTGGAGATTTAATTTGGAGAGAGATCTTGTTGTTATTACGGTAAGTCATGTTTCATATCTCTGATCTCTTTTTCATTTATCCAGATCAGATTTCCTTTTCGTTTGTCTAATTATTGAGAATTAGATCTTCTCTCGCCCAGTTATTTAGATTTTTGGTTATGATGTTAGGTCATAGAAAAATAACTAGAACAAATTTTCTTTTCCTTTGTCTAATTATTCAGAATTAGATCCCTGGTTCTCTTGCCGAGATATTTAGATTTTTGGTTATGATGTTTGGTCATAGAAAATAACTAGAACAGATGAAGCAAATATTTGTCAACAGAACAGATAGAAAAATAAATACAAAATAGAGAGTAAAAGAGAAGAATAGGAACAAAAAAAAAATTAACAGGTAAATAAGAAAGGGAAGAGGAAAGAAGAAAGGAAAGATTTGGAATCAAAATTTATCTGTGAATTTTAGATTTTAGCAAAATTAAAGGAAGAAAAAAAAATACATGGAAAGATTTGGAAAGAAGAATTAATTAGAATACAAAAAATATGAGATGACAGTAGAGAGGCCAAAGTACTGTTAACAAAATCAAAAGGAAAGAAAAAATATATATATATATGTATATATATATATATATATAGATAGGAGGCCAAATACAGTAACAAAATCAAAAGGAAAGGGAGAAAAGTAGAAATGTAGGGAAAAGAAAAATAAATAAATAAAGAGCAGGAAGTAAAGAGAAAATACAGAGAAAAAAAAAAAGAAGTAAAAGAAAAAATACAGAGAAGGCACAGGAAAAAAATAGAAAAGACAGGGAAGAACTAAAAGAGAAAATACAGAGAAGGCCAGAATAGAAAATAAAAAAAAATAAGGAGGAAGAGAAAAATAAAAGGGAAGAGTTGGGAGTAAGAATGGATCCGAATTGACCAACAATATGATTAGGTAAGAATCGATTAAAAATTGGTCAAGAATATGTCTTGAACAAAAATTGAGAGAAAAAGCCGAGTAAAGAAAGAATATCAAAAGACGAGAGAGAAGTCAATCGAAATAAAAAATAGAAAATGAAATCTTAATATAAATAGAATATATATATAATATATGTATATCTATTTAGAGGTATATTATAACGTTCCAAGACTTTATCTATGCAAAGTTTTTAATGCTCGCATGAAGTTTAGCACATGAACCATTGTAGGAGTTAGAGAATTTAACATGTAATTGATGCCATGGATTCTTATAGGTTGGCTTGGATACAAAGGGAAAAATCGAACTTTCATTAAAGATAAATTGGTGACAACCGTATAAGCTAATCAGGTAAGTGACCTTACTATAGGATAGGCGAAAAATTGTATGAGTTACGATGTTGTATGAACTATGTCGTACGATGCGATATATGAGTTATGATGATGTATGAGTTATGATGATGTGTGGGTTATGATACCTGATGATGTGCTCAGTATATATATATTTTGATGAATGTCGTACTTGATATGTTTGATGCACTTTGTGGCAATATGATGAGTATGATGATTGCGTGACGTTTACCTTAATATGATGATGTTTTCCATATTGAGCATGCTATATGATGATGAGTGTCATATTGCATCAGGTCGTTAGATCGACATAGGACACAACCCTAAGAGCGTGAAAATGATATTAATATATTAATATAAATATTCACGTGTATGTGTTACCTAGAGTAACAAAGAGATGAGACTAGAGGGTTGTGTCAGAAGAGACATTATGATGGATTTAGAGAGACCTCATGCATATTGTATGTTCATAAGCATAGGGCTACTTCCCCTAGAGATGATGATTGCAGACGTGCACCGTATGATGAGCGCGTATGCGCACAGGTGCGAAAGCACACAGATGAGGGTGTTCATGTGGTGCATGACACTATGGGGTTCCGCTGACCTCCGGACGTCGTTACAGATTAGCTTGACCAGAGGGTCCAGGGGGTGTGCGAGCGCCTGGAGATTCACACTCGCACGTGTGAGTCGTGTGTAGGGAAGTACTACACATCCAATTTGTCCGAGACTGGAGGCCACCCTTAAGATGATTAGAGATAGGTCCCTAAATCATGATTGCATGTGTTTGCATTTGCATGGCCTCCTATAGTGGAGCCACTTACTAAGTATTCTTTGAAATACTCAGGTCGTGTGCCACATCATTTTTCAGGTAAAGGCAAGGCGCACTTGTACGGAGGACGGCGGCATCGCGAGTAGAGACTGTGGCACGTGCATAGGGTAGACTCATTTAAATTTCTAGTCTTAAGTTAGAATAGGTTGTTTTTGCATTTCATTGTTTTAAATTATTTTGTATTTGTTTTTGTTTTCTCTAAATTTCAGTATTTCATATTTAAACACGTAAGACCATGGCTGTGTTTTCCAGAGAAGAAGTTGTTTTAAACGTTTTTTTTTTAAGTTTACGTTATCAATTATGTTCATGTAAGAGTTATATTTCCGCATTATAGATGAGCATGAAACGTTAGTAGCGACTCTGAGTATGTGGAAATTTAGGGTCGTTACACATGTCATTCTCATTCTCATTTCGTTACATATATACATATTCCTAGCGGGGTTATGTATCATGCAATTTACCGTATTTCATGTCATAAAATTCATTCAGTTACATTACAATACTCATACAACAAGCCATAATCGTACAAGGGCCACACATCGTCACATGCATTCATATCACATCATCTAAGCAGCATAAATAACATACATTCACGTTCACATGATTTCGTACTTAAGCACATTAAGCTAGCATACAATTTAATGACACGTGCATAACCACGGGCACGTGCCAACATACAGCAATTAACGCGTAACCTACAATGGGTGAGACACTTACGTGGTAGGCCTTAGTCGAAGTACTCCCTAGAATATAACGTAAGCTCCTAGCTCCTCGTGGACGTTGTACACTTCCGTTGGTGGTTGGTTCCTTAAACAAGGCCGAAACCAGGTCCAGGAGGGTCGGAACAGTGTCAAACGGGCTGGAAACAGGTTTCCCGAGCCGAATAAGCTGCCGGAGCCTAGGAGCTGCCGTTGAGCCGATTAAGCCACCTAAGCCGAGAGGAGCCGTGCTGCAGACGTGCCACGTGGCACAATCAGAGAGCGACGCGTGTGGAGGCGTCTCGGGTCGAGGCGCGGGTTAATGGGTCGCTCGCGGGTCTCGGGCCGAACGCGGGTGACGGGCCGCGCGGTGATGGGCCGGCCCGCGGGTGAAGGCCGGGTGTTTGGGCCGCGGGTAACGTGGGTTCTAGGCCGACCGAAGGGACGGGGTTCAGTTCGGGTCGCCGGATCTGGATCTCGAGTCGGACTTCGTCCTCTTCGCCAGACTGCCTGCACGATTTTCCGGTGCTCTCTCTCTCTCTCCTCGACAACGTCATCCCGACGTCCTTTTTCTCTCTTTTTTTCCTCCGTTCCCGAGATTATCCTTCACCTAACCCCGTTTTTGGTACAGATTTTGTTGGTAAGGGCCTCACACTCCCGGATTTGGAGAAGCTCGAAAGTCTGTCGTTCCGTCTTCCTTGCCGACGGTGTTCAGCGTATGGGATTCGTCTGAAACCTACTCCTGATGTGTGTAAAGGGTTTTGGGATTACTTTTGTGGTGTAAAATGGGGGTTCTTGACGTCAATTCATACGGTTCGGCTTCGCCAGAGTTCCATCGGTTTTCTGTTCTCTCTTCTTTTTCCTCACCGTTTTCATTTCTTTGCAGGTTCTTTCAGGGTGGCTGAAGGTCGGGGACGCGATTTGTGGCATCCCAGCCCTCGGCCGCACTTTGTGGGTCTCGTGTGCGAGCGAAAACTCCGGTGTTCCACTTGACACAATCGCCTACGGCCAAACGATGTATGATCGAGCCTCTAGCCTCAATTTTAAAAGAAGGTTTTAGAAAACGAGGAGAGAGAGAGATTTTAGAAAGAGACGTTATATAAGCAAGCAAGACAGTGATAACAACGGCTTAGCATATATAACCTTGGGTAGGGAGAAGGTGTTCGCCGAAGTTTTCGGCTCTGCCGACGACCCTCATTTTTTTTTTCCAGTTCCGTTACATTAAGGATCGAAAAGCCTTAGGGCTGATCCAGTTGACGCTATCCAAAAACGTAGCATTTAACATCATCAAGGAGAAGACAACGTCAGATCTGATGAAGGCGCTGTCGAATATGTACGAAAAACCACCGGCTATGAACAAGGTGTATTTGATGCGGAGACTGTTCAATCTACAGATGTCTGAAGATGGATCTGTTGGGATCATATAAATGAATTCAATATGATCGTAAGTCAACTGAGTTCGGTGGAAATTAATTTCGAGGATGAAATTAAAGCATTGATTTTGATGTCATCTTTACTCGAGTCATGGGATATTATTGTTGTCGTAATCAACAGTTTCCAAGGATCTGATAAACTGAAGGTTGATGAAATTCGAGATGTAGTTCTCAACAAAAGTATTTGCAAACGAGAAATTGGAAATTTATTTGGTAGTGCTCTCAATCTTGACCAACGGGGAAGAAGTAAACTGAAGGGCCCAAACAAAGGGCGATCAAAATCAAAGAACCGAAAAAAAAATTTCAAATAGACCAAACGTAACATGTTGAAATTGTGGAGGAAAAGGTCACTTTCGGACAGATTATACAAGACCAAAGAGGAAGCAAAATCTCAAATCTGGAGATGATGATGATTCTATAAATTCAGCAGAAGACATTGGGGATGCTCTAATCCTCCGCGTGGACAGTTCGATTGAATCCTGGATTTTGGATTCAGGTGCATCTTTTCATTCGTCTCCAAATAAAGAGTTGTTCCGAAATTTCAAGTCTGGAAATTTCGAGAAGGTGTATCTTGCCAACAACAAAGATTTGGAGATTAAAGAAAAAGGGGATGTTTGCATAAAAACTCTGGTAGAAAATCAGTGGACATTAAAGATGTCAGATATATTCCTGGTCTCAAGAAGAACCTGATCTTTATTGGTCAATTGGACAGCACAGGTTATGCAACAGAGTTAAGGAAGAGTTCGTGGAAGATTATGAAGGGTGCTACGGTAGTAGCATGTGGCTCAAAATCTGGAACCTTAACACCACTGCATGGTGTATGAACATAGCTGTTGTTGCTAAGAGTGCTTTAAATTCAAGTCTATGGCACAACAGACTTGGACATATGAGCGTGAAATGAATGAAGACGCTGGTTGCGAAAGGAGTTTTAGAAGGTTTGAAATCTGTTGATGTGGGTCGTTGTGAGAACTACGTTATGAGCAAGCAGAAACGAGTTAGCTTCACAAGGACTGCTAGAGAATTGAAGAAAGTGCGATTGAAAATGGTCCATACAAATGTGGATCAAGTTTCCAAGACCACGAAGCAAGTGGGAGTTGAGCTTGAGTTGCAGGGAAACTCACCTAGTGATGTTGTAGTAGATACTCATGAAACTCCTGACGCTATTGCTGAGGAACCAGATTTGGAGCAAGGTTCCAAGACCACAAAGTAAGTGGGAGTTGAGCTTAAGTTGCAGGGAAACTCACCTAGTGATGTTATAACAGATACTCATGAAACTCCGGACACTACTGCTGAGGAACCAGATTTGAAGCAAGGTTCCAAGACCACGAAGCAAATGGGAGTTGAGCTTGAGTTGCAGGGAAACTCACCTAGTGATGTTATAGCAGATACTCATGAAACTCTTAACACTACTGCTGAGGAACCAGATGTGAAGCAAGGTTGCAAGACAACGAAGCAAGTGGGAGTTGAGGTTGAGTTGCGGAGAAAATCACCTAGTGATCTTATAGCAGATACTCAACAAACTCTTGAGGTTGTTGTAGAGGACCCAGCAGTAGAGCAGGTGACACCTGAACTGGTGTTGAGAAGATCATCCAGTACTATCAGAGTACCAGATATGTATGTACCTTCATTACACTATATGTTACTGATGAAAGGGAACTAGAGCCCTTTGATGGGGCTCTACAGTTGGAGGATACAACCAAGTTGGAGCAAGCCATGGATGATGGGACGTCTAGGCTTTCAAAAAAGCGTTGTACTGAGGTTGAGTACGTGGCAATAGCTAAAGCTGGAAAGAAGACGATATGGATGACTAACTATCTGAAAGAATTGGGCAAGAAGTAGCACGAAGAGATTCTTTATAGAGATAGTAAGAGTATCGTACAGTTGGTGAAGGAACCCGATCTATCATTTAAAGAGAAAACACAGAAGACGATACCATTTCACATGCAGGTTAGTAAAAGATGGTGATGTGTTTGGAGAAGATAGAGGGTGCAAAGAATCCAACAAACATGTTTAAAAAAATGTGTTGATGTTGGAATATTGAGGTTGTGCAAAGCCTCAATTGGTATGATGCCATGAAGATGCTCATCGTCATTTGAGAATGAAATTCTTGGTTGACTAGATCAGTCTAGAGGTGGGAGAATTATTAGGTTATGGAGCCTTTTGCTTATTTATAGCTTAGTGAACGGTTATACATAGTAAAACTATATTTGGTAAATGATATATAAAGTAAAAAGTTATGCTACTAGTTATATATAGAGTAGATTGTTATATTTGGTAAAGTTATATATAGTAAGCTAAACCATATATATATCCCCTCTAGAGCTTTTAAAGGTGTACTCTCTATATTCTCTGTATTCTCTTTTACGTACATCCTTGAAAATCCTTTAGCCTATATTCTCTTTACATTTTCTCTATCCTGTTATTTGTGTTTATCTAGATCGAGTGTGTGCGTTGTTGTGCAATCCTAACAAAAATCCCAATTAAATTATAAATGCCTTAAATTGGCTAACTTTCTCAACTGTGTGAGAAGCTCTATAGTATTCTCTCGAAGCTTTAAGGTTTACATATTAAGGTAAAACAATAGATTTTGGGAACACATCTATTGAAGTCTCTGAAATGTCTAGATACCTCAAATGTTTCAATTTAAGGATTGAATTTGACAATTTACTTATGAATTCAAAAATTAAAACGTGCAAGTAGATGAAGTTGGTGATCTTATTGCGAATGTCAAAGACTACATGTAACGACCCAAAATTTTCTACTTAATTTAAGGTCGCTACTGTATACATACCATAAACATTGAATGCGGAGGACTTCATTTAAATTCCATAAAACATAACCTTTAACATAAAACACAGCCATGGACTTACGTGTTTCGAAAACATCTTTAAAACGACACAACAAAAGACTCGAAATAAAATAAATAAGCGTTTAAGTTTAAAACATCCTATTCTATCCTAAGTCTAAGAAATAAATGCCACTATCCTATGTATGTGCCATGATCTCGAGTTGCGATGCCGTCGTCAGCCGTACAGGAATGCCTTGCCTTAACCTGAAAAATGTAGTAGCACATGGCTTGAGTATTTAAAGAAATACTCAGTAAGTGACCCCACTATTGGGGTTAAATGCAACAATCACATGCAATGAAATGATGGGACCTATCTTTCGTTTTGTTTCGTTTCGTTTCGTTTCATTTCATTTCGTTTCGTTTCGTTTTCCCTACGGTGTAATCCTAACAGGTAATCGTGGACGTGTACCATATACTCTACACGCAGCCCATACATGCGAGTATGGGCTCACCAGCTAGTTCGCACACCGCTGGGCCACTGTCCCTAGCCGGTGGGCATGCTCTGGCGGCCCACCGGGACCCGTTAAAACTAAAACCGTCACCGCAGCACTATGCAGGGCATAACGATCGTTGTCCTGTCATTTAGATGTACGAGTCCGTACCCTCGTGATGGGATAGGGGTATCCCCCCAAATGCATGATCACACAATATGCATGAGGTCCCACTAGTCCTACAGTCATCATTTAATGAACATAACCCCGTGTCACGTTTTCATGCTTACATGTCATTCTCATTCTCATTTCGTTACATCATACATATTCCTAGCGGGGTTATGTATCATGCAATTTAACGTATTTCATGTCATACAATTCATTCAGTTACATTTCAATACTCATACAACAAGCCATGATCGTACAAGGGTCACACATCGTCACATGCATTCATATCACATCAACTAAGCAGCATAAATAACATACATTCACGTTCACATGATTTCGTACGTAAGCACAACAATCTAGCATACAATGTATCATATCATAACCATGCCGATAGTAAGGTCACTTACCTGGCTAACTTAAGTCGTTGTCACGTATATATCCTTACTGAAAGTTCGATTCCGCCCTTTGAAATCCAAGTCAACCTATGTGACCCCATAACATCAGTTTCAAGTTTGAACTCTATACAATTATTTCTCTAATTTACCTTGTTAAAATTCTGATATTTACTGTTAGAAAGAATTTAATGGAGTTTCATGCCCTCTGATATCTCTGGTTATATTTTTAAATTCTGTTTAACAAATCTTCCCTCAATCTTCCCTCCTCCTTTATGTTAATTATTTTCATTCCCATTCTGTAAATAGATTCTCCGTTTTGTAAACATCTGTAAATAAGATATTACTCTAATTCTATATTTATTTTCATTCAGTAAACCGATATTATTGGTCAATTTTAATTTGGCTACTAAGATAACAGATTTATGGATCTGCTGGTAAAATTTTATTGATTCTAACCTTTTTTTTCCTCTAACTTCCGATCCGATGCTAACAAAAATCTAATTAATTGAACATGGGATCTGATTATTACAGACGGTAAGATAGGAAAAAGATTTGATCCTAAATTAATTTCTTATAACCATAAGGAAATCTGAGATAGAATTTTACGTAATAACTTCTCTAAATCTACAATGTTCAAAGCCATTTTACTTCTCAAATCTGTTTTTTGTTTCTTTCTTTTCTTTTTTTTTTTTTTTTTTCAGATTTTCTGTTTCTTTCTTTTTTTTGCAGGGTAGATGGTAGATGAGAGATAATTGTGGGAAAGGATGAGAGGTTAGTGGAGAGAGGTGGGGAAAGGTTTATTTTTTTTTTATTTTTTTATTTTTTTAATTAATTAATTACTTTATTTTTTTTTATTATTATAATTTTAATTATTTTATAATTATTTTTATTGGTTTATTTCTTTTTGGGCTGTTACACTACATTTGTAGTACAATAGAGTGTTCTTATTTTTTGGCTAATCCTGAGATATTTATCTGAACTCAAATTTTAATTATTCGAAATAGTGCATGTGGCTTTATGTATAAGAGCATGCATCTTACAAATATAATTTTGCCTATCGCATGTTTGATAACATCTTGAAACAATGAGCGAGACAACAAAATATCAAAGTATGTCACTCCAATATCCTCCATCATTACATTGTGTCTGTTGGATAGTTCAATAAACCTTGTGCTATCCACGTCTGAATAAGTTCTTTCTTATAGAAGACAACGTCTGGTGGGAAATTTGAACGGTCGACAAAATATTGTTTCAATGAGGAAGATGGTAGACGATCTATACTTAATTTGATTGTGGATAAAATATGATTTTCATCTTGTGATGCAATTCTCATTAGATCTTTCAAAGTCGATAGCAGTCCCTCATAATTCTTGAATGATTTTACCATTCCTCCAGACACTTTCACAACCAAGAGTATGGCACAAATTTTTTAACAATTTCTTCTCGAATTACATCAAGAATTATTAGTAATTCACTTCTAAATGCACATTTTTCAAATAGATACCAACAATGATTATCTGGTAAGTGCCTCAAATGATATTTGTAATTTTTTTTTCATAATTTCTGCGACTTTATCACTCTCGATAGTCACAACTATAACACTTCCAACATCACTCCCGGTAGTCATAACTTATTCCAGACATTTGTATAATTGTCTTAAAAATCTAATCTTATGACAAGCTGACTAAAAGCGAAGATCGGATTATAAGTAGATTAATTGTAAAAATACTAAATTTAACTTTTTGTTCGTGAAAACTTAAATTAGCTAAACTCTTTGAACATTTGAATGGGCATTAAGCATAACCAAAGATGATTGTAACATCATGATATGGATGATTGTAACATCATGATATGGATGATATCACTCTAGACATCTTTTGAAGACATCAAGGCAAAAGTAGAAAAGGACAACCAAGCGAAGTGGACAAGGAATCTCTAAGTAGGGTGGAATTGAATCAGAGGTGTAATAGCTCAAAAATAAATAAATAAATAAATAAAGAGATAAACAAATAAAAATAATTATAAAAAAAAGAGTACGTTAACAAAAATAATAAATAAATAAACAAAAAAAACAAGAAACCACCTTCCCCACCTCTCTCCACTAACCTCTTATCCCTTCCCCTAATTATCTCTCCTCACCCATCTTTACCCCCAAAAAGTCACACTTACTTCAAAAATAAACCTAAAAAAACAACAATTGTCAAATTTACTTTAAGACAAAATGAGGATGGTCTTTACCCAGTTAAGATTCACCAATAGAAGGAGATTTACCTCGAGAGAGATGTGATCAGTAAAGTATATATTAAATCTTCATTTCCTTTTATCCTATTTATTTTTTTTAGAAATCACGGCTCATTATATCTTCATTAAATCATTTTAATGGTTTAGGTTTGAGTTAGAAACTAAATGTCAATCGTTTATACCCATTCTAGTAAATCATGTCAAATTAGTAATATGAGATTAAATTTATATTAGTAGCCAAATGAATATATTAAAAATAAAATGGCAAATAAAATTTGTAAACAAAAGAAAACATGGAGATAAAAGAAAGATTTGGAACAGGGATCCACTAGAAATTTAGAATATATGTCAACATAATTAAAAGACAATAGAGTAAATACATATAAAAAATATAAAAAAAGATTTTAGAATTAAAACTTAAACTTAATATAGAGAGAACACTAAATACAAAGGGCATGAAAGCAGAGAATAACTTGAAATAACTACAATAACCATAGAAAATAAAATTTTTAATAAAAATATAATTATAGATATATAACATTTCAAGACTTTTAACAATGGACCAATGTAAATTAGATAAATAATTTTATAGAGTTCAAACTTGAAACTGATGTCATGGGCTCACATAGGTTGACTTGGATTTCAAGGGACAGAATCGAAATTTCATTAAGGATATATTCGTGACAACAACATAAGCTAACCAGGTAAGTGGCTTTACTATCGGCATGGTTATATTAGATGTTGACACGTGCCCCGTAGTTCCCACGTGTTATATATATTGATATATGTGAATTGTCTATGAATCGATGTGTTTCTTATATGTTATGTATATGTTATAATATGTGAATTGTATGATAATAATTACGGTACGATGTGTTCAATGATGTGTTTGAGATAGGATATGAGAAGGATGCACAAAATGAAATGTAATGGTAGGAGTAAGATATGTTCATGAAACGTTAAGGTTAGGTTACATACCGGAGTGCTATGGATAGGAAAGATTGATGAAAGAATACGATTAGGTTATGGGTAGAAAGGGATAGGTTTGTGATAGATTGATAGAACGATAGCGTTAGGATACGTTCCTGTGATGATATGACAAAGGTACGTAACGATATGACTGTGATAGGTATAAGAACGTTAAGGCTATGATAAGTTAGGAAACGATATGACCACAAAATGTTTACGATATGACATGTTTATGATACGATATATTGTGATGTGATATGTTATGTTATGTTTTGATTGTTTTGTGTGATCTTTGAGGTAATTATTGTATGAATCGCACGTTATGAAATGACATGTTAAAAGCATGGAGCGTTATGTTATGTTTTCTAAATTGTATGTATACAGCATGTTATGAATGACATGATATCACGATAAATGACATGGTATCACGGTAAATGAAATGAAATATAACCTTGTTAGAATTATGCATGAGAACTGAAAAATGAGAAAAGATATGATATGAATGTAAAACGATAGCGGAATATGTCGAAGATGGGAAAATATTGGGACCTCATGCATTATGTTGCTCAATGCATTGGGGGATACCCCTATTTCATCACGATGGGCAGGGTACGATCATTATGTTTTACATAATGCTGCCGGCAGGGGTACGATCATTATGTTTTACATAATGCTGCGAACAGGGGCCGATCATTTTGTTTTACCTAATGTTGCCGTGGCGGTTACTAGTTCTAACGGGTGTCTGGTCTAAGGAGCTCCTAGAGTATGCTCACCTGACAAGGAAAGTAGCCCAGCGGTACGCAAACTGACTGGTGAGTCCGTACTCGCACATATGGACTGTGTGTAAAGTATATGGTACACATCCAAGTTACACGTTAAGACAGTACCGTAGGAAAATAGATTGAAATGATAGGTCTCGTCATTGCATTCGCATGTTCTTGCATTTAACCCGCAATAGTGGGGTCACTTACTGAGTATTTCTTTAAATACTCAAGCCATGTGCTACTATATTTTTTAGGTTAAAGCAAGACATTCCCGCTGACGATAACATCGCAATTCGAGACCATGGCACATGCATAGTGTAGTGGTATTTATTTTCTAAGACTAGGCTAGAATAAGATGTTTTTAATTTAAATGTTTATTTATTTTATTTAGCCTTTTGTTGTGTAGTTTTAAAGGTGTTTTCGAAACACATAAGTCTATGGCTGTGTTTTAAGACAAAGGTTACGTTTTATGAAATTTAAATGAAGTCTTTTCGTATTCACTGTTCATTATATGTATTCAATAACGACCTTAAATTAAGTAAGAAATTTTGGATTGTTACAATATATGGCATTATATTGTTTCGTGTAGACCCTAAATCATTGGTTTAGAGGAAAATTCAAAAAGAAAATCCTTATAAAATTATCTATCAAGGCCTCCATTATTTTTCGAAATTCGTGATTGATATTGAAGATGACTCACCGTGTCCTGTGTTCCCAAACCTTTATCACCTTTCCCCTTTAGGTTGTGCCTTGCATCATTAGATCATTTCATTCTTTGTTTCCTTTCAAAGCTCTTGTCTAATACCTTGCTTAATACATGGTTTACAAATGTGGGAGAGATCTTTTTGGAGTAAAGAAATCTCTTAAATTTAGCTATTTCAGTTCTTTAAGTTGGCTTAGTAAAATAAACATACATTTCATTAGTATTTATAACTGAAAAAACACTAACTAGCTTCTCAACTTTCTCTTCAAGTTAAGAACCACTAACAATTTCCTAATTAAATTACAAAATTTGGTCTAAAGTTTGGCAACTACTACCGATTCTCATATACTTGCTCCATAAGTTAGTAGCTTCGCGGGAGGATCAGGGGTTCCTGATCAGTTTTCACTGCTCCTAACCGTTTCGCATGGAAAAAGTGTCCCACGTCGTACAACCCATTAGCTACATGAAAAATGGTTGGGTAGCACACCCCAACAAGGGGGACTATCATGGGCGATGAGAGCCTATGAGTATTTCTTATTGGGTATATTTATACATTTACTCTCTATTTTTTTTAAGGTATTCCCAGGCTGCTGGTTGAGGTGGAGAAGCGTCCAAGAGCTACACCGTCACAAAAGGGGTCGTTATGAAGTGTCAGTCCATTTCTGGAGTTGAGTGTTTTTTATCTCATTTTATAATTGTATCTCAAACCCTTTTTTTTGCGTTTGTAATAAATTTGAACAACACCCTCTTGTAATCATATTTTTGTTTTGTATTTTATTTTTCGAATTTTCTTATGTTATTTTATTTTATTTTTACTTTTATTTATTTCATTTTCATCTTTTCTTAATCTGGATCAAAATTTGGAAGTCTCGAAATTTGAGTATGACTCTCTCTATAAACTAAATTTTAAGTGACTTATTAGTTGAATCAAGAACAACTTTCTAACCTAGTTGTTAAATTTTAAGTGACATACTAATTAGTTTCGAACAAATTTTCAACCTAATTGAAATGAAATATTAACTTTATCACTCATATATTGATTAAAGTTAGGTTTTTCTTATTTTATTTTTATTAAAGTACCATAGGATAGAAATTTAACACCAACTTAAAAATAATTATTATTTACTGTCACATCTCATTTCCTCAATTCAATTTCAATTACCATATACATTGGTGGAAAAAAAATTGGCAAAATGATTGAAAAATTAGAGTTTAGTTTTTTTTTTTAAAAAAATTATCCATGACGTCACTACTAATTTTTAAAATATCTACTTATCTAAATCTTTTTAATATATTCTAAATTGCATAATACTCTAAAAAAAAAAATCAACAAACCAATCGATTAATTAATAAAAACGTGTGGACACAGCTAGAGTGACAACATCTATGTTCATAGATTACAAGTTTGAATCTTCTTCTTCGGGTTGGTAACATATTATCCTAATTAATACCCTAAATTCAAAAAACTACAATAATGTTTAGACTCGAACACTGAAACGGTGTCAAATGGAACTAAATAAAACGTCAAACAAAACTAGAAGTGACTGTACCAATAAGAAATAATAACCAAGTCGGGAAAAATAGGTTAAACGAACTTTAATTTGATAAACCATTTAATTTTTTAGATATTTGAATTCTTACCTAAATTTAAAAAATAAAAACAAAAAACAAATCTTTTTTAATTAATTTTTAAATTTTAACTTATATCTTGAAAGTATCTATAAAAATATATACAGAAAAAAAAAATCATAAGTAAAAATAATGTTTATAAATTTAATTGAAAAAACTAAATATTTCATAATTACGTCAATTTTTTTAAGAAATTTCATTGAAGTAAATGTTTAAAAGTAAAATAGAATAATAATTTGAATAAAAATAAAATAAAATAATTTGAATAAAGATAAAATGATGAACTAAAATGTTACAAATAAAATAGATGGTCTCCAAGAAAGCGTAGTAATTAATGTAGTAACAGAATTAGTACAATTGTTAAAAGTACTGAGAATTCCATTATAATTTTACTTAGGCTAATGAAAACATTATAAAAAAGGAAGTATAAAGAAAAGAAACAAATATAAAATAGTTATTCTAGGATACACGAACGTTGGGTACATGTGAAACTTTTTCCCGTTCAACACTACCTTTACCAACTTCAAGCTGGGAACATTCATATACATCTAAACGATTCAATCTAGTTAGATTTGACATGGCTTCTTTCGAGGGCAAGTTTTTCAAATTTCTGCACCGACATAATTCTAATGTCTCCAAAGATGTAACGTTTCCCAACCATTATGGCAAAGATTCAATGCCATTAAAACTCTCAATACGCAACAATCTTAAAGAAGTGAGAAGCTCAAGCTGTCGAGGAAGTTGTGTCAAACTATTAGTTCCTTTTTCATGCAACTGAAGAACTTCAAGTGAATTGAAAGGTATGAATCGACTCCAATCATGACCCTTCATTGGCCCTTTAACTGTCAATGCTTTCAAGTTATGAATACCATGGAGCCCCTCTGGCAAATTATGAAAGTTTTCGATTTTTAATGTAGTCAAGTTTTGCATATTTTGCATACTTGGAAATGAAATATCATCACAAAAGTCGCATATCCACAAATGTTTGAGTGAGCTACAACATACTAACCAGTTTGGTAGCTTTACCAAACTTGTACAATCATAAATGGTTAGAGATTGAAGCTTTAGAGGACTTCGAAAATTTGAAAATAACCTTGCATTCACAGTGTCAGCTTCCAACCTCTGGCTATGAGTTGTAAAAATGTTTGGAATATTCGTTAGTTTGAGACAAGAACCAATGGTTAAGCTTTCGAGATGAGGAAAAGTTGTACAATTCGTCACAGTAGCAACATCATTCCATTGCTCTAAACTGTCCATTCTCCAAATTTCAAATGTCTTCAATTTAGGAAATAAAGTTTTATTGTCGCAATAATTCCCATAAAACTCGTCTCCAATACTTTTTACACCACTTAGATCAGAAATTTCAAGAACCTCCAGTTTGGACAACTGTCCCAGCATTGGTAAAGTTCTACATCTTATGCAAGACCGTAACTCAAGTTTAATTAAGTTTTCAACAAAAATACCACTAGGCATAAGTTCACTTCCAAAGTTATCAATACGCAATGCTTGAAGGTTAATGTGTGGTTGAAGCCCTTCCAACACATTCAAATCATTATCACCACAGTCTTCTCTGCTAAAACTCCATTCAAATGATAGATCAGAAATATTTTCCTTCTCAGCTAAATTTGCAGCCATAGCCTCCTTTTTACTTTTGACTTGCTCGAGTTTTAGAAGGTTTAATTGACCTTTAAGATTTTTTAAAGGTCCAAGCTCCTCAATCTTATATCCTTCATCTGACCCAACTACAAAAACAGAAAGCGTTTGAAGTTGAGTCATTCGACTTAAATATTTAGGCATTTTAGTTGGTGAATAACCCTCCCCCATTTCTAAATGCCTTAAATTGACCAACTTTCTCAACTTTGTAGGTAAGTTCAACTCTCTGAGCTTCAAAGTCTGCAAATGGTAAAGCAAAACAATAGATTTTGGAAGCTTGCTTATTCCAGATTTTGAAATGTCAAGATACCTCAAATGTTTCAATTTACCGATTGTATCAAGCAATTCAGTTACGAACTTACCACTAATAATTAAAACCCGCAAGTAAATGAAGTTAGTGATCTTAACTTGATTACCAAATGGTACATTTTCACAACAATAAACTGTTCTTCTTCTTCGACGGATCAAAAGAACTTCATCATCATGAGATTTTCCATCTGTTACAAGGTCCTCTCTCAAATGTTGATCATTTGAAATAGCACATGCGACCTCATATATAAGATCATGCATCTTACAATATTCAACTTTTCCTCTCTCATCCTTGAGAACATCTTGAAACAAAGAGCGAGACAACAAAATATCGAAATATCTCGCTCCAATATCCTCCATCGTTACATTGCTTCCATTGGGTAGTTGAATAAACCCTTGTGCTACCCACATTTGAACAAGTTCTTCTTTAAAGAAGATGAAGTCTTGTGGAAAATTTGAACAGTAGGCAAAACATTGTTTCAATGAGGAAGATGGTAAACGGTCTACACTTAATTTGATTGTAAATAAAATAAGATCATCCTTTGGTAATTCAATTCTCACTAGATTTTCCAAACTCGATTGCAATTCCTCATCATTCTTGCATGATTTCACCATTCCTCCCAACACTTTCACAACCAATGGTATGCCACCAAATTTTTTAACAAGTTGTCCTCGAATGACATCAGGAATTACTCGTAATTTACCTTCAAATGCACATTTTTCAAATAAAGACCAACAATGATCATCTAGTAACCGCCTCAAATGATGTCTGTATTTTGTCTCCATAATTTCTGCAACTTTATCACTTCTAGTAGTCACAACGATAGCGCTTCCTATATTTTTATTGATCTTTAGCAAACAAGCTCTCAACTCATTCCAGAGAATGGGTTCCTCGTTCCAAACATCATCAAGCACAAGAAAATACTTTTTGTCACTCAGTAGATCTTGGAGCTTCCGAAGAATGACTTCCTTTACATCTGAGCCACCAAATGTAGGATTCAAGGATCCCACGATTGCTCTTAAAATTTTGTTGATTTTAAAAGGATCAGACACGCATACCCATATAAAAGTATCGAAATTCTTCCTTATCACTTCATGATGAAAAATCTCCTTCACCAGAGTTGTTTTTCCTAACCCACCCGTACCAACAATGGGTAAAACAACTAAAGTTTCTTGGTTATTGAGGGCAAGTAGGTTATCCACTATGTTTGATACTTCAGTTTCCCTTCCAATAACTCCAATTTCATCGGGAAATGAGTCCGTCTCTCGAGTTTGGTTAAGATCAATTTCAGCTTCATAACATATTGTAGCAACACATCTGGATGGACTTTTTGTAGAATTAAACTCAGCCAAACTTTTAGCTATAGTTGTGATT
>NW_019268542.1:1215951-1254799 GCF_002738365.1 Cucurbita moschata
TTTAGTTGGTGAATAACCCTCCCCCATTTCTAAATGCCTTAAATTGACCAACTTTCTCAACTTTGTAGGTAAGTTCAACTCTCTGAGCTTCAAAGTCTGCAAATGGTAAAGCAAAACAATAGATTTTGGAAGCTTGCTTATTCCAGATTTTGAAATGTCAAGATACCTCAAATGTTTCAATTTACCGATTGTATCAAGCAATTCAGTTACGAACTTACCACTAATAATTAAAACCCGCAAGTAAATGAAGTTAGTGATCTTAACTTGATTACCAAATGGTACATTTTCACAACAATAAACTGTTCTTCTTCTTCGACGGATCAAAAGAACTTCATCATCATGAGATTTTCCATCTGTTACAAGGTCCTCTCTCAAATGTTGATCATTTGAAATAGCACATGCGACCTCATATATAAGATCATGCATCTTACAATATTCAACTTTTCCTCTCTCATCCTTGAGAACATCTTGAAACAAAGAGCGAGACAACAAAATATCGAAATATCTCGCTCCAATATCCTCCATCGTTACATTGCTTCCATTGGGTAGTTGAATAAACCCTTGTGCTACCCACATTTGAACAAGTTCTTCTTTAAAGAAGATGAAGTCTTGTGGAAAATTTGAACAGTAGGCAAAACATTGTTTCAATGAGGAAGATGGTAAACGGTCTACACTTAATTTGATTGTAAATAAAATAAGATCATCCTTTGGTAATTCAATTCTCACTAGATTTTCCAAACTCGATTGCAATTCCTCATCATTCTTGCATGATTTCACCATTCCTCCCAACACTTTCACAACCAATGGTATGCCACCAAATTTTTTAACAAGTTGTCCTCGAATGACATCAGGAATTACTCGTAATTTACCTTCAAATGCACATTTTTCAAATAAAGACCAACAATGATCATCTAGTAACCGCCTCAAATGATGTCTGTATTTTGTCTCCATAATTTCTGCAACTTTATCACTTCTAGTAGTCACAACGATAGCGCTTCCTATATTTTTATTGATCTTTAGCAAACAAGCTCTCAACTCATTCCAGAGAATGGGTTCCTCGTTCCAAACATCATCAAGCACAAGAAAATACTTTTTGTCACTCAGTAGATCTTGGAGCTTCCGAAGAATGACTTCCTTTACATCTGAGCCACCAAATGTAGGATTCAAGGATCCCACGATTGCTCTTAAAATTTTGTTGATTTTAAAAGGATCAGACACGCATACCCATATAAAAGTATCGAAATTCTTCCTTATCACTTCATGATGAAAAATCTCCTTCACCAGAGTTGTTTTTCCTAACCCACCCGTACCAACAATGGGTAAAACAACTAAAGTTTCTTGGTTATTGAGGGCAAGTAGGTTATCCACTATGTTTGATACTTCAGTTTCCCTTCCAATAACTCCAATTTCATCGGGAAATGAGTCCGTCTCTCGAGTTTGGTTAAGATCAATTTCAGCTTCATAACATATTGTAGCAACACATCTGGATGGACTTTTTGTAGAATTAAACTCAGCCAAACTTTTAGCTATAGTTGTGATTTTATTTGCCATTTTGAGACGAAAAGCAATGGGATTTTTGGAGAATGAAAAGAAATTACGTACCACCTTATCTTTTTCGATTTCCACTTTGCGTCGAACGTCTTCATACGCGAGCTCATCGAGTAAAATATCAGCTTCGAAGAGGATTTCTTCAAGCTTCTTCACCCATTGCTTCTCAGATTCAAGGTTTGTCTTCATTCTGTCAACATCCCTTAGAATGGCTTGCGCCATGAGTAAAGAGTCCTTCAGCCTTGAGAGTTCCTCCTTGAATCCCCTTGTCAAGCCGATCTGCTCGGCTGCCAGCTTCACCGTCTTCTTCAACACTTCCTGTACGGCAAAGGTCCACAGGAATTCCGCCATGTTGTATCCTTGAAGTCTCAAAGTTTGCAATTCGAGAGGATTTGTGTGTGTTAGAACGAAGTATACATCTAACATCTTTTATTAAACACATTTAACAAGGTGGGCTCCAAAGAAACAATAACCACAATAATTGATGTTTGAAAAGTAAGGAAACCCGTTTCAAGACTTTATTTTTAATTACTATTTTTATTTTAATTAAAGTAGGTAAGATAGAAATTTAGTACAAACTTACAAAATATATATATATATATATATAAATAAATAAATAAATAAATGTCACATCCTCATTTCCTCCATTAATAATTATTCATCCACAAACATATTTGATTAGAGGAAAATTCAAAAAGAAAATCCTTAGAAAATTATCTACCAAGTCCTCCCCCTCTTTTTCGAAATTAGTGATTGATATTCAAAAAGACAATTGTTGGGTGGGTAACAACTCACCATGTCTTGTATTCCCAAACCTTTATCACCTTTCCCCTTTAGGTGGTGTCTTGCATCATTAACAATTTCCTAATTGAATTACAAAACTTAGTCCACAATTTGATAATTACTACCGATTTTTCTATAGTTCATTCATTAGTTAGTAACTTATTCTACTAAGTCTACTAATAATTCTCTTAAGGTTATTCCATAAGTAAGTATAAAATTTGGTGGTGCGTGATGGCGCGTGGGGGCGTGTGAGGTACTATTATCCATCCTGTTCGACTTTTGTTTGCCCGATTTTAATTCTAATCATATTTTTATGTGATTTATGACCTAACAGGGGAAAATAAGTATTTTTAGACACCCTATTTACACGGGAACGTTAAACGAAAGGGCATGCGTCAATCATGTAAGTCACTACATGGTTTTAGGAATCAATACTTGTAGGAATCGCTTGATATGAATGCTTGCTAGTGAATTTACCTTAGGTGGTAGCTTTCCGTGAATGAATTTACGTAGTCTGATTATTATGAGTATGAATGTATTATGTGAAACATTATGAGAATTATTAAGTGTTGCAATTATGCTTAAACCTTCCGCTATATATATGCATATGTTTAATTCATGCTGAAAGGAGGATGTGAGTTTGTGAACTCCGCACTTCGGGTGCTTGATGGATGTTATCACCCTGTTGAGCATGTATATTTAATTTGCAGGAAATATGTATGATGATGTTAGATGACGGTTGTATGCAAACTCAGTTATTTTTCAAGACCCATTAATAAGTTAGGCCTTGGGATTTGTGGTTAGAAGTGACACTGAGTCTAGGCCTAACCTTTCCCTAGGAGCCTAACAGAGCACCACTGCAAATGAAGTACCTTCTTAAGGCTGCTAGTTGTGTGAATGATATCTATAGTTTCGTGGGAGGACCAAGGGTTCCTGATCAGTTCTCATTGCTTCTAGTCGTTTTGCATGAGAAAAGTGTCCCCATGTCGTACAACCCATTAGCTACATGGGAAAGGGTTGGGTCGCGCCCCCAATAAGGGGGACTATCATAGGCCTAGAGGAACTCAGCACACTCCTAGGTAAGATGTCATATAGTCTCAGAATGCCATACAAAGGTAGTGCCTCTTAGAGAGACACCAGTCATTATGACTCGATATAAGGAGCTCTTAGGGATTACAAGAAATGAAGGAGAACCAGAGAAGCCCCAAGGGGATAAGACCAAAACCAGATGTCCTAGAGACAATTAGAAGCCCGTGGGAACCTCTTAAGCTTGGGATGCAATGGGAGCCTATAAGTAGGTGGCTTATTAAGTTTGATTTTTATACTCATCCAAGTTTTCCTATCTTTTTCAGGTGTTTGCTGACTACTGGTCGGGATGGTGGAGCGTTCGAGAGCTGTGCTATCACAAAGGGAATCGTTCCGGAGCGTCAGTTCGTTTTCTGTCTTTTGGAGTCTTTTGTATATTCCTTTTATATTTGTATCCACTTGTAACATTTTGCTTCTTCTATTTTAATTAAATGGTAATTTTATCTTTTACTATTCTCTTCTCTTCTTTTCTTTTATTTTTGTTTATTTTCGTTTTTGTCTTTTTGGTCACCATCCAGATTTTTGGTAGCAACAGTACTGGAGCATTACACTCCCCTCCTTTTCGCTCTTTATCATTGTCACTTCTCCTATGGTGACTTTCTATGGTGATGAAATTTGTTTCGACATCCTGGCTCTGATACCAAATGTTCGATGTGACCCTCGATCAAAATATGCTGAAACAAGTAAAACAAGCAAATGAACAATTTGAGTGGGAGATCTTTTAGAGCAAAGAAACCTTAATCACTTGCTTTTCAATTCTTTAGGTGGTTGTTACAGTGAAATGAACATATATCTCATTTGTATTTATAGAACCACTAACAATCTTCCCAATTAAATTACAAAATTTGGTCTATAAACACAAAACTTGGTCTAGAATTTGGTAGCTACTACCAATTCTCCTATAGTTTCTTCATAAAGTTTCTTTATAAGTTATTAACTTATTCTACTAAATCTAGTCATAATTCTCTTAAGGTTACTCCATAAACTAATAACTTGTTCTACTCAGTTTACTAACCATTCAGGAAGTTACTATATAAAATTCCTATATAAGTGAGTAACTTAGTCTGCTAGCTCAAATTTATTAACTCACAACCTTTTATGCAGCCCATGCCCCCAATCCTATATTCTCCTGGCGTTGTCAATATTATGGTTTAGATTTAGAGGCATTCTTATTTTTGTAGGCTTTAGTTGTATATTCTTTGAGAAAGGCATAATAGGGAAGTTCAATTCTTTAAAAAAATTTAATATAACTTTTAATTGAGTTTATTGAATACTATCTTATTTTGTTCTCATCTTGGAACAACATGTAAAATAGAATCATGTTGTCTAGTTTAAGATCTTTATGCTTTGATAGCTTTAGTAATAAGCCTGAATTTTTTAGAGTCAGAAAAGTCTATATTACCTTACTAGATCATGGGTGCGATGAGAGCCTACGAGAATGGCTTATTGGGTATATTTATATAACTTACCCTTTCTATTTTTTTTCTAGGTATTCGTGGGCTGCTGATTGAAGTGGAGAAGCGTCCGAGAGCTACATCGTCACAAAGAGGGGCGTTACGAAGCGTCAGTCCATTTCTGTAATTGAGTGTTTTTTTATCTCATTTTGTTATTGTATCCCTAACCCTTTTTTCCATTTGTAATAAATTTGAACAACACCCTCCTGTAATCAGATTTTTGTTTTGTATTTCATTTTGGCATTGTTGTCTTTCTTTTTGTTTAAATTTTTCAACTTTTCTTATGTTATTTTGTTTTTAATTTTATTTATTTCATTTTCATTTTTTTTTTTTTAGGTCTTGATCAAAATTTGGAAGTCTCGACATTTGAATAATGACACTCGTTTTGTTAGCTAAATTTTAAGTGGCTTATTAGTTGAATCAAGAACAACTTTCTAACTTAGTTGTAAGTGGCTTATTAGTTGAATCAAAAACAACTTTCTAACTTAGTTGTTGAATTTTAAGTAGCATATTAATTAGTTCTCAAACAATTTTTTAACCTAATTCAAACAAAATATTAATTTTATCACCCATATATTGATTCAATTTCTTTTCAACTTGTTAGAAAGTTAGGTTTTTAGGTTTTTCTTATTTTATTTTTATTAAAGTCTAACGACCCTAATATTTTACCTATTTAATCTAAGGACATTACTATACCTTGAAATGCGAATATACATTAAATGGGCCCTATTCCTAAATGCGACTTGCACTCGCCTTTTATTACGTCGGAGAAAATGATTACAGGAAAAAAAAAACAGAAATAAATGAAAAGTAACCAAACCCAAAATGAATATTTTATTCTACCCTATGGTTTATTATGCAAATACATTTCAACCTATACTAATGATGCAACCAAATTCAGCCTAGACTACGAAATGGAAAAAGGAAAAAAAACAAACAACTACCCTATGCATGTGCCACGGTCCCGGGGTGTACGATGCCGCTGTCGTTGTCACATGGGTGCCATGCCCTTATCTGCAAAAGTAAAGTAGTACGAGGCTTGAGTATTTCTAGAATACTCAGTAAGTGACCCCCTATCGGGATTATGCGACAAACACATGCAATGAGATGATGGGACCTATCTTTCGTTTCGTTTCATTTTCCTTACGGTGTAATCCTAACAGGTAATCGTGGACGTGTACCATATACTCTACACGCGGCCCATACATGCGAGTATGGGCTCACCAGCTAGTTCGCACACCGCTGGGCCACTGTCCCTAGCCGGTGGGCATGCTCTGGGAGCCCTTATACTGGGACCCGCTAAAACTAGGACCGTCACGGAAGCGCTATGCAGGGCATAACAATCGTTGTCCTGCCATTGGATGTACGCGTCCGTACCCTCGTAATGGGATGGGGGTATCCCCCCAAATGCATGAACACACAATATGCATGAGGTCCCACTAGTCCTACAGTTATCATTAATGAACATAACCCCGTGTCACGTTTTCATGCTTACATGTCATTCTCATTCTCATTCTCATTTCGTTACAAATCATACATATTCCTAGCGGGGTTATGTTCCATGCAATTTACCGTATTTTACAATTCATACAAACAAGCCATAATCGTACAAGGGCCACACATCGTCACATGCATAACATATCACATCACTAAGCAGCATACATAACATACATTCACGTTCACATGATTTCGTACTTAAGCACATTAAGCTAGCATACAATTTAATGACACGTGCATATCCACGGGCACGTGCCAACATACAGAAATTAACGCGTAACCTACGATGGGTGAGCCACTTACTTGGTAGGCCTTAGCCGAAGTACTCCCTAGAATATAATGTAAGCTTCTAGCTCCTCGTGGACGTTCTACGCTTCCGTTGGTGGTTGGTTCCTATTGGTTCCTTAGTCACTTTCGTTAGTATTTCACAAATAATAATAAATTCCCTGTTGGGTTTTATGTTCTAAAACTCATAGTTTGTAAACAAAGATATATTCTATTTTCAATAAAGTTATTATTGATGTTTATTCAGTAAAAATTGTTATTGAATAAAGTGAACTTTACAATCATTAATCTAAATCCAATAAACTAAGAACACTCTGGCTATAGTATGATTACTTGAACTATATGTAGAGACATAAGAGTGGATCAAGTTCAAGTATATAGTCAAAATGATCTATAGTATAAGGATAAGGCTGAGTACCTTATTCTGGGGACACTATGGATGCGGCTCACTTTTGTATATGATATAAACAATGTGATCACTAAATTGTGCATGTGGAGACATGTGAGTGGGGGCGTCCTATGCAATGAGTATTGCATAAGATCGGACCATGAAGAAAACCACTCTCACTTTATAAAGTCGTTTACTGTTGAGACTGATTTTCTTTTCATTCGATAACCTAGGTAACTCTGTTTTAATCCTGAGCTAACCATGAACTCCTGTTTATTCGAAATTATCCTTAGATTTGCATGGGTGAGAGTGGCTCTAGTTCGCCGACTCAACAGGCCTTCCATTTCAGGGGTAAGACTGGGTGAATGGCTGGGGACGTGGGGTGCAAGACGGAATTCACTCCTACCCACTTTTAGGGATAGAAGAAAGGTAGTTCCCTTAAGCACTGACTCCAGGTCTTGAACAAGGGGCCCCACCCTCTCATTGGCCTGAGAGGGATTCGGTGTACTGGTTGGACAACAAACCAATTGTTCATTAGAGGATCAGTGAGACATAAGGAACAAGAAGTAACTTCAGGGGTAAAACGGTAAATTGACCCAGCTCTAGTTACGAACAACCTGTGAAGGATCGACTTACTAATCATGGTTATATCAAATGGACAGAAATATATCTATAGTGAGGGGAGTGCAACTACTAGGCTATAGTGGAGTGTCCTAGTAGTTAACGAATGTTGGTTAACCAGGTTAATGAGTTTAATCGGTTAATCTTGGATCGTTGGAGCCCATGATCTATAGGTCCATTAGGTCCCTCTGCTAGCTCATATCGGACTAAACCATAGAACAGTGTGACGAGTGAGTTTGAAGTGTTCGAATTCAAATTAGGGAATATGCGTTACATATATACGATATATTTAACCGCAATTTTATTTTATTTACGAATTAAACGAAAAGAGAGAATCTGAGATATTTAAATAAGATTTAAATATCTTAATCAATTATGTGTCGGAATTGATTGGGATTGGCATTTGAATTAATATTAAATATTAATTAAATAGTTTAATTAATCATTTAATGTTACTTTAACTTGAAATTCATTATTCAAATTAATTGTTGAATTAAAATGAAGAAAGTCAAAATGTTGACTTTCATCTAATGGAAAAATCCATGTTAGTGAAATTTTGAGAAATTTTGAGGTGTCAAAATTTGGTTTAACCAAACTTGCATGTTTGCCAAACAAACCCCACAAGTTTGAGTGGAATTTTGAGTGTCAAAATTTGGTTAACTCAAACATGCATGCTTGCCACATAATCCCAAACATTTGAGTGGAATTTTAAGTGTCAAAATTTGGTGATCTCAAGTTTGCATGAACATGCAAACTTGACTCTTTAAATAGAGTGATCATGATACTTGGAGGGGATTCTTCATCTTGATGAAAAACCTTGAGAAAAACTTCTCACAAACACTCTCTTTCACATATACAAAATCCCTCCCAAGTTTAGTCACTCACCGGATTCCACAATCCCGTTCTAAGGCCGAAGGATAGTGGAGAAGACACTAGTGGTGGTTCGAAACCGGTTCGTGAGACAAAAGGAGTTTGAACTACAAAAGGTTAGTATTTAAACTCATTAAATTTTAATACTTATGAACATGCTAGTAATTTACAATAATTGATGTTCTAAAAGTGCCTAAGATCCAAATTGTTTCCGCATGTGTTATATTAACACCAACATTCCCAACTAGAATTTGTGAAATACGACCTTAAAATGTTCCATTTTACCTTAAACAGGGCCGAAACCAGGTCTGGGAGGGTCAGAATGGTGTCAAACGGGCTGGAAACAGGTTTCTCGAGCCGAATAAGCCGCCGGAGCTGAGGAGCCGCGCTGCAGAAATGCCACGTGGCACAATCAGAGAGCGACGCTGTGCAGGAGTCTCGGGTCGAGGCGCAGGTTAACAGGTCGCTCGCGGGTCTTAGGCCGAACGCGAGTGACGGGCCGTGCGCGGTGATGGGCCGGCTCGCGGGTGAAGGGCCGGGGTGTTTGGGCCGCGGGAAACATCGGTTCTGGGCCAACCAAAGGAACGGGGTTCGATTCAAGTTGCCGGATCCGGCTCTCGGGTCGGACTTCGTCCTCTTTGCCCGACTGCCTGTGCGATTTTCCGGCGACCTCTCTCTCTCTTCGACAACGTCGTCTCGACGTCCTTTTTCCCTCTTTTTTCCTCAGTTCTCGAGATTATTCTTCACCCTAACCCCGTTTTTTGTACAGATTTCGTTGGTAAGGGCCTCACACTCCTGGATCTGGAGAAGCTCGGAAGTCCGCTGTTCAGTCTTCCTTGCTGACGGTGTTCAGCGTACGGGATTCGCCTAAATCCTACTCTTGATGTGTGTAAAGGGTTCTGGGATTATTTTTGTGCGGCAAAATGGGGGTTTTGACATCGATTCGTATGGTTCGGCTTTGCTGGAGTTCCATCGGTTTTCTGTTCCTTCTCCTTTTTCTTCACAGTTTTCGTTTCTTTGTAGGTTCTTTCAAGGTGGCTGAAGGTCGGGGACGCGATTTGTGGCATCCCAACCCTTGACCGCCCTTTCTAGGTCGTGTGCAAGCAAAAACTCCTGCGTTCGCCAGAGTTTTCGGCTCTGCCGACGACCCCATTTTTTTTTTTTTTTTTTTTGGTTCCGTTACATTAAGTATGGTAAGATAGAAATTTAACACCAACTTAAAAATAATTATTATAAACGTCACATCTCATTCAGGTCTGGCTGAGGGGCGAAGAGGAGCAACTCCACTCAAATAGTCATTCATGGATCCTCAATTCAATTTCAATAAACATATACATTGGTTGGAAAAAAAAATTGGCAATATGATTGAAAAATGAGAGGTTGAAATTGATTTCAATTCAATTTAAAAAAACTATCCTAATTAGGACATTACTATTTTTTTTTTTAAATCTACATATTTAAATCTTCATAATATATTCTAAATTCCATAATACTCTAAAAAAAAATCAACAAAACAATGATAAATTAATAAAAATTTGTTGATAAAGCTAGAGTGGCAACATTTGTGTTATAGATTACAAGTTTATATCTTCATCCTAACATATTATCCTAATTAATACTCTAAATTCAAACAATTATAATAAAGCTTAGACTGAACACTGAAACGTGTCAAATAAAACTAAATAAAACGTCAAAAAGAATTAGAAGTGACAGTACTTATAAGAAATAATAACCATGTTGGGAGAAATAGGTTAAAAGAATTTTAATTTGATAAACCATTTAATTTCGAGGCCAAATTTTTCAAATTTCTACCCTTTGATAATTCCAATGTCTCATAAGATGTAACATTTCCCAACCATTCTGACAAAGATTTAATGTCATTAAAACTCTCAAAACGCAACGATCTCAATATTCAATGCCATTAAACACAAGAAAGTACTCTTCGGCACTAAACAAATTTTAGAGCTCCCAAAGAATAACTTCCTTTTCATCAGAGCCACTAAATGTAGGATTCATGGATCCCACGATTGCTCTTAAAATTTTGTTAATTTTAAAAGGATCAGACACCCATACCCTTATAAAAGTATCGAAATTCTTCCTTATCAATTCTTGAATGGAAAATCTCCTTCATCGGAGTTGTTTTTCATAATCCACCTGTACCAACCATGGGTAAAACAACTAGAGCTTTCTTGATTCCTAAGGGCAAGTAGTTTATCTACTATATTTGATACTTCAGTCTCTCTTCCAATAACTCCAATTTCATCACGAAATGAGTTCGTCTCTCAATGATTAAGATCAATTTCAACTTCATTGAATGTTGTATCTTCATCGAGTAAAATATTGGCTTCGAAGACGATATCTTCAAGCTTCTTCACCCATAACTTCTGGGATCCGAGGTCGGCCTTTTGAAAGGATTTGTGTGCACTAGACTGAAGCATACGGAAACCCATCTAACATCCTTTCATTGAACACGTTTAACAAGGTGGCCTCCAAAGAAACAGTAAGCACAAGCACAATAATTAATGGTTGAAAAGTAGGCAAACCACGTTTGAAGACTTTATTTTTATTTTTATTAAAGTAGAGTAAGATAGAAATTTAGCACAAACTTACAAATAAATAAATAAATAAATAAAAAAGGTGTCACATCCTCTTTTAAGAGAATTGTTGGGTGTGTTCCCAAACCTTTATCTCCTCCTTATAGGCAGAGGTTTTTACACCCTCATGTGGTAAGGATTTCACAATCCACTCTCTTCAGGGCTAAGCATTTTCACTGACACTCGTTCCTTCTCCAATCGATGTGAAACTTCTCCAATACACCCCTTTTTTCGAGGTCCAACATCCTTGTTGACACACTGTCTCGTGTCCACCTCCCTTCGGGGTTTAGCCTCCTCGTTGGCACATCGCTCGATGTCTAGCTCTAATACCATTTGTAACGGTCCACGACCACCACTAGTAGATGTTGTCCTCTTTGGACTTTTCCTTTCAAGTTTTCTCTCAGTTTTTAAAACGTATCTATTAGGGAGAAGTTTCCACACCTATATAAAAAATGTTTGATTCTCCTCTCAACCAATATGGGATCTCATAATCCGTACTCTGTTGGTGGTAAAGAAATTTGTTCTTGATCCTCGTGATCTTTGAGAAGGGCTATGGTAGGGCTCTTCATTTAACCTTTCATGCAGCCCATGCCCTCTTTCCTCTATTCTCCCCCGGCACGATAGGTCTTACATGGGGTATCAATACTATGGTTTAGTTCTTGGAACCTCGTGCAATCAAAATATATCAATAATAATTTGTGGGTCTTTGTTAACTTAATAAGATGACCAACAAAGATAAAATGATGAACGGGTAAGGCAATCAAAATCTTACAAATTGTCAAATAATTCAATCAGGACATATTTGACATGGCTTCTTTCGAAAGTAAGTTTTTCGAATTTTTGTACTGGAATAAGTCCAATACCTTCAAAGATGTGAAGTTTTCTAACCATTTAGGCAAAGATTCAATGCTATTAAAATCTTCAATAAGCAACGATATTAAATTAGTGAGGTGTTCAAGTTGTTGAGGAAGATGTGTACGGCTCGAATCATAACTTTGCATTGGATTCTTAATGAAGACAAGTTTCAAATATTTCGAAAATTTGAAGGAGAAATATCACGAGCATAATCACCTATCCACAAATTTTGAGTGAGCTGCAATGTTATCTAACCAGTTTTGTAGTTTTGTCAAAGTTTCACAACTATGAATATGAAGAGATTGAAGGGTGAAAAGGACTCCATCGGGGAGTGAAATAGAACATGAAACCGTAAACTTCCAAGTAGTAGGAGGAGACCAGGACTCTGACCGTATGCCTATTAAAGAATGAGTCGGTGACTCATAGGCAGTGGCTTGGTTAAGGGAACCCACCGGAGCTGTAGCGAAAGAGAGTCTTCATGGGACAATTGTCACTGCTTATAGACCCGAACCTGAGTAATCTATCCATGACCAAGATGAAGCTTGAGTAAAACTAAGTGGAGGTATGAACAATGTTCATGAATGATGAATTGAACAGGAAGAGATTGAAAATGTCTCTCCAAAGACATGGGCCTAGTGTAAGAAAATGTCTTCTAATGAGCTGAATGGTGTTCTTGGTGATTTTAGTGTTCTTTTTCAGTTTCATGATAATTAAAAATGGTTTTTTTTTTTTTTTTTTTTGGGTTATTTACAATTCTTCATATGTTTTAGAAAATCGAGTCTAATTTTGAAAACTAACAAAAGGTAGTTTTCAATTTGTTTTTTTTTTATTTTTTAATTTGGTTAAGAATTCTAGTGTTTCTTAAGAAAGATGAACGTATCCTAGAAAAATGATGAGAAAATCGCACAATTTTCAAAAACTAAAAACCAACTAGATATCAACATTAGGGTGAGTATATATTTGTCTGGACAGGTATGTATGAAAGATGCCCAGGGTATGCTACAAGCAATAATGACCTTTAAATTAGAGAAAGATAGTGAGAGGGGATTAAGGACATACCAAACCAAGAGCTTCATTAGAGATTCTCTCTTCTACGGTAAAAGTTTTTCTTGTACGGTAGAAATTATTCACGAGTTCTGATTGGAAAAGGAAGGATTGTTTTTAAGAAGAGGCCATCATGGGTGAAGCACCTCGATATAAGTGAAAAAGAATTCGAGGGATGAAGGCAAGTCAGTTCAGAATTAGATAGAAACTTCGACTAAGGTCAACCAAGTAAATGGTCTTACTATCGACTCAGTTGAAAGACTTGCCTTATGTATGATGACACATACCCAGTAGCTCATGCACATGTCATTTATGTTTTATGTTATATGATGATGTAATGATGTTGTATGATGATATGATGATGTTGTATGATGATGTGATGATGTTGTATGATAATGTAATAATGTTGTGTGATGATGTGATGATATGATATGATGATGTGATGATATGATATGATGATATGACGACGTTATATGATGATGTGATGATGTATATGATGATATAACATAATGATATGATGATGATGATGCATCATAACATGACAATGTAAGATGTATGATGATGAGATGACTTAATATGACGTTATTCTATATTAAGATGTTGTGCATGTATTAAATGTCATAATGTATTATGATGACGATTTTTCTAAGACACAACCCTAGATAATATTAATGATGATGATCGTATGAAGGTCAATGCATGCATGTTACTTAGAATAATATGTGGAGAGGTCTAGGGTTGTGTCATAAAAATGATTTAAAGATAAAAACTATTAGAGCCTCATACATTTTGTGTGTACATATACATCGGGTTACTTCCCCATTTATGATGATGAGTATGAACTTGTACATTATGATGATGACGATCATCATGCCTCGCAAGACACTTAGGGGTCTGCTGTCCTCCGGACGTTGCAATAGGCAGCTAGCTCGACTATAATGGGTCCACGAGGGGTGTGAACTATCTGGGGATCCACACTTGCACGTGTGGGTCGTGTGTATCGAAGTACTACATATCCAATTTTGTCCAAACTGGAGGTCACCCCTATTATGTTTCAACGATAGGTCCCTAATCATGAGTTACATGTGTTTGCCTTCTCTGGCCCCAATAGTAGGGTCACTTACTGAGTATTTCTTAAAACACACCAGCCGTGTAGTTCTATTTCAGATAAAGGCAAGGCGTACTTGTACGGCTAATGACGACATCCGCATGTCAAGGCCATGACACATGCATAAGATAGTGGTATTTTATTTATTAGACTTTAAGTTAGGATAAGGTGTTTTAACTTTTATGGTTTATTTATTTCATTTAGTATTAGTTATCTTAAAGATGTTTTTAAACACGCAAGTCTATGGTTGTGTTTTCTGATGAAGTTTTTAAATGTTTAATTACACATAAGAGCGTAAATTACGATGACGATAACGACTTTAAGTTAGTAGAAATCTAGAGTCGTTACAAAGTATTTCTTCACACCTAGAGTCAACATCTCCATCCCGGAGAATCAACCAAGATAGCATAAGAAAATTTGAGAAAGTACTATTTATAAAGATGGTTCAGAACACATCCAGAGGACTTGTCAGTTGCATCAATAAAGCCTATAGTGTGATATAATTAAAATTTACTCGCTGTCAAGTAAAAGGTAAAAAAAAGAAAGGTAGATCTTGAAAAGAAGGAAGGACACCAATGGTGTGAAACTTACAATCAGCTCGTTCTTAGACTTTATCATTGACAGCTTTCCTTCAACGTCTCAAGGATATTCCTAGAGAGCTTGTTTGAAAAACTCATGTATTTGACTGATCTACAACCATAAATTTTTCTACTTTATCTAAAATTGTTACTATATACATATCATGAACATTTAATGCGAAAATACTTCATTAAAAACTTTATAATAAAATTGAACAAACGAATACAAATTGAATAAGAAAAAAAATAACATAAAATAAAATGTCTTATACTAACCTATATGCTACTAAATGAAATGCAACTAACCTATAGTCTACTAAATTCAAATTACGAAATTATCATAAGCATGTACGCGATCTCTTGGGCTGCGATATGTAACAACTGGAAAAATAAAATAAAATAAAATAATAATAATAAATAAATAATAAAAATATTTAAAAAAAAAACATTTGGTAATCGATCCCTCCTCCTTCCTTCAATCTCTCACCACTCCTCCCTTCAAAATAAATCTGGCAACAAATTAGGAATTCCATTTCTTTTCAATAAAAACCACCTCAGATTTACCCCTATCAGAATTTCTTCTTCCTACAAAAACAAATAGAAAAAAAACAAAAGGTTTAAGTAAATTTAGTTGGAGAGCTATGTCATTTGAATCTTCCTTTTATTTTATTAAGTAATATTAATTTAGTTACAATTATTTAGTTTTGAATTTGAGATTAAATGAAAAGAATTTTGTATGAGTTTTAGAAAATCGCAACCAATTATATTTTAGATCTCCCTAATTGTTGTGATTTAGGTTGTCAATAATTTTATATGAATTATAGAAAAAAGAATCAATAATTTTATATGAATTATAGAAAAAGAATATAACTCAATGTATTGATATAATTGTTAACTAAATAAGAAGGAAGACAAAGGGAAATAAGATAAAAACAAAATAGAGATGGAAATGAAGAATACTGTTAGCCGGAAAGAAAAGAAAGAAAGACAAAAGAAATAGAAATAGAAAGGGAAGATTTGGAAATAAGAATAGATTCACGCAAATAATATCTCGAAAATAATTACAGAAGAAGAGGGAAGATTGAGGAAAGATTGCCAATAATATCTCGAAAATAATTATAGAAGAAGAGAGAAGATTGAGGAAAGATTGCCAATAATATCTCGAAAATAATTACAGAAGAAGAGAGGAAGATTGAGAAAAGATTTGTTGAACCGAATTTTAAAAAATAAAACAGGAAATATGAGAAGGGCAGGAGGGAAGATTGAGAAAAGATTTGTTGAACGGAAAATAAAACGGGAAATATCACCTAATTTTAAAAAATAAAACAGGAAATATCATAGAAAGGAACTCCATTAAATTTCGTCTAACGGTAAATATCAGAATTTAACAATGGCCAATGTAAATTAGAGAAATAATTTTACAGAGTACAAACTTGAAACTGATGTCATGGGCACACATAGGTTGACTTGGATTTCATTGGACTTTCGTTAAGGATAACGACGGAACATCAACCTAAGCTAACCAAACAAGTGACCTTACTATCGGCATGGTTATATTTTGATGTTGACCTGTGCCCTGTGGTTCTGCACGTGTCATATATATTGATATGTGTGAATTGTCTGTGGATCGATATGCTTCCTATATGTTATGTATATGTTATAATATGTGAATTCTATGATAATAGTTATTGTACGATGTGTTCAAGGATATGTTTGAGATAGGATACAAGAAGGATGCACAAAACGAAATGTAACGATAGGAGTAAAATACGTTCATGAAACATTAAGGTTAGGTTACATACCGGAGTGATATGGATAAGAGAGATTGATGGAAGAATACGGTTAGGTTACGGGTAGAAAGGGATAGGTTTGTGATAGATTGATAGAACGATAGCGTTAGGTTAAGTTCTTGTGATGATATGACTAAGGTACGTTCACGTAATGATATGTCTATGATGGGTATAAGAACGTTAAGGCTATGATAAGTTAGAGAATGATATGACTATGAAGTGTTTACGTTATTACTTGTTTATGATATGATACATTGTGATGCAATATGTTATGGTATGATGTGTATATGATGAAATGTTATGTTAAAAGCATAGAATGTTATGTTAGGTCTTTTAAATTGTGTGTATACAGCATGATATGAATGACATGAAATTACGATAAATGACATGAAATATAACCCCGTTAGAATTATGTATGATTTGAGAACGGAAGAATGAGAAACGATATGATATAAATGATGAACGATATCTAAAACGTTATGAAAAATGATACGATATGTACTTAATGCTAGTGGGGTTGTATTAAAGGATAATGAAAATGTAGAAGTAGGGGGACCTCATGCATTATGTGTGTTCATGCATCTGGGGGATACCCCTATCCCATCACGAGGGTACGGACACGTACATCCAATGGCAGGACAATGATCGTTATGTTTTGCATAGCGCTGCCGTGACGGTTACTAGTTTTAACGGGTCCCAGCATAAGGGGCTCCCAGAGTATGCCCACCGGATAAGGAAAGTGGCCTAGCGGTGTGCGAATTAGCTAGTGAGCCCATACTCGCACGTATAGGCTGTGTGTAGAGTATATGGTACACGTCCACAATTACCCATTAGGACAGCACCGCAGGGAAAACGAAATGAAATGAAACGAAAGATAGGTCAAGCCATGCTACTGCATTTTTCAGGTTAAGGCAAGGCATTCCTGTACGGCTGACGATGGCATCGCAACTCGAGACCATGGCACATGCATAGGGTAGTGGTATTTGTTTTCTTAGACTTAGGCTAGACTAGGTTGTTTTTAATTTAAACTCTTATTCATCTTATTTAGTTTTTTGTGGTGTCGTTTTAAAGATGTTTTCGAAACACGTAAGTCCATGGCTATGTTTTAAGATAAAGGTTGTGTTTTATGAAATTTTAATCAAGTCTTCCGCATTCAATGTTTATGGTACGTATACGATAGCGACCTTAAATTAAGTAGAAAAATTTGGGTTGTTACACGATCCCACCGTCATTCAGTCGTACAGGGAGCCTTGCCTTTACTTGAAAAATAGAGTAGTACATGGCTTAGTATTTTAAGAAATACGTAGTAAGCGATCCCCCTATTAAGGTCAAATGTAAACACATACAATTTTATAAATGAGATCTAAGAGTCTATTTTCCTATGGTGGCTATCCTAAACAGGAAATTTGGATGTGTACTTAATTTTCCTATACATGGTCCACAAGTGCGAGTATGAACTCACCAGTCAGCTCGCACACCTCATAGGGCCCTTTTCTAGTCGAGCGAGCATTCTTTAGTAGTTGTTGATGCCAGACACCAGTTAGAAATAGCGACCATCATAGCAACATTATGATAAAAATAATGATCGTTCCCTGCCTGTAGCGTACACGTCTGTATTATCATGAAAGGAGAAAGGGTGTCCCCCGATGCATGAGCACACAATAATGCATGAGGTCCCAACATTTTTCCATTTTCATTATCATATAATACAACCCCACTAGCGTCTTCCTTTGTATCATATCATTTTGTCATATCATTTAGCATATCATTTATCATATCGTTTATCATATCTTTCACGCATGTGTCGGGGTTCTATTCATGCTAGTTCATCGTTTTGCATGTCAATCATATCATATCATTCATATTACATACATAAGTCATATCATAACGTTTTCATGCTTCCAGACATAACAATTCTTATAATGCACATATCATATCATATTACATACCATAACAGTCATATAACATATCCCGAGCATGCCTTCAACATATCATATCTTATCCAACAACATAGATTTATCACGTTTTTACTTTTTCTAAAAACCCATAAGTTATTTCCAACAAAGGTACATTCGAGAATGAGGTTATCAAGCTTACCGTGATGTATTTCGTGCTCTCGTTGCATCCTTCCTCTCCTATGTCGTCCCTCGTACTTGTCCACGTATTTCTTCGTCAGATTACGCTTGCTAGAAAAGCTTTCGGGTTTCTCTTTCTCATTTCTCTCTATGTTTCTCCCTTTTAGTGAATCAGGAGCGTGTGGCTAAAGGATGTGTGTTGGTTTGGAGTGTCGTGGGAAGGCGTGACCACGATTTCAAGTTGGAAGCAAGAATTTTGGCAATTTCTCGTAAATCTTCGGCAATCACGCAGATAATTTTTTTTTAAGACATGGTCATTACATCATCTACCCCTAAAAAGAACTTTCGTCCTTGAAAGTGTCGTACTCTTATATCAGCTCGGGGTACTTTTCCTTTATTTCATCTTTCTGCTCCCACGTAACTTCCTCTATTTTGTGGCTCCGCCAAAGTACTTTGACGAAGCCAATATTCCTATCGCATAAGACCTATACTTCTTGAGCCAAAATTCTTACCGGATTTTCTTCATAACTCAAGTCTTCTTCAATCTCAATAGGTTTATAGTCTATCACATGCGTAGGGTTCGTCATGTATTTCCCTAGCATGGATACATGGAATATATCGTGCACGCTTGAGAGTGAGAGTGGTAAGGCCAACTTATACGCTACCAAACCTATTCGCTATAGAATTTTAAAAGGTTTGATAAAGCGAGGACTTAGCTTGCCCTTACGTCCAAACATTAAGACACCCTTCATAGGGGCCACTTTTAGGAACACCATGTTCTCTACTTCAAATGCCAGGTTTCTACGCCTTACATCAACGTAACTCTTTTGTCTCCATTATGCGGTGCGCAACCTTGCTCTAATTTTCTATGTAGCCTCATTTGTAATGCAGGCCAACTTGAGTCCCACTAGTTACCTACTTCATCCTAGCACAACGGGGATCTACACTATTTTCTATATAACATTTCGAACGGTGTCATTCTGATAGTTGCTTGTTAACTATTGTTGTACAAGAATTCCATCAGATGTAATTTGGTGTCCCAGCTTCCAGTAAAATCCATAACACATGTTCGTAGCATGTCTTCTAGAATTTGGTTAAACCACTCCGTTTAACCATTTGTTAAAGGATGGAAGGTAGTACTGAAGTCGAGGTGGGTACCCTACACTTTCTAGACTCCACGCTAAAACGTTGACGTAAAATGTGGATCCTGGTCTGACACTATCGACACTGAGACTCCATACAACCTCACAATTTCTTTCACATACAGTTGATCCCAATTGTCTACTATATTGTTACCTTGCCCGACCAGAATTGTGGTGATTTTGTCAATCTATCAACAATTACCCAGATTACTGTTGGAATAAACTTAAATGGTAAAAGTAGTTTTAATTTTGTTAAGTTTAATGGTTTTTTGAAATTGAGTAGAGGAAGGAATAAGGCCAAAAGGAAAATTGAAAGTCCAATAACTATTTAAGGAATAGTGGGCAAGAAAATGATGGCATGTGAGATAGCCATTTTGAGCCTTTAGAAAACTATAAATTAGGTTTGTCCATAATAAAAAGCAGAGCCAGAAGAGCAAAAGAGCAAAGACCAAAAGTGTAGAGAACAAAAGGTACATAGCAATAGAAAAAGGTTTTTTCGGAATTCTTCATAGTTTCGTGAGTGTTAGTTTAACAAATTGATATCAAAGTGAGCTTTTATTTCTATAAATTGGTATCAGAGCGAGTTTAGTTTCAACAAATTGGTATCAGAGCAAGTTTTAATTTCAACAATTACTATATAGCCATTTACTGTTCTAGGTAAAACCCCTATGGAACTCATAGCGATATTCTCCCACTTCCACTCCGGCATACTTAGTGGTTGCAATAGTCCCGTTGTTTTCTACCTAAGAGTTTTTACTTGTTGGCACACTAGACATTTACTCACGAATTTCGCTATATCCTTTTTCATACTTCGCCACCAGAAATGTTGTTTCAAGTCTTGGTACATCTTGGTGCCACCTAGATGTACAAAGAATGGTGAGTTGTGTACTTCAATCAATATTTCATTCCTTAATTCTCCCACAGCTAGAATACATAGTTGTCCTTGACATAGTAATCCGCCTTTTGTTGATTTGGAAAAATTGTCTACTAGTCTCGCTGTTAGTTGACTCAGTATCTTGTTTAGGCTGGGTCCTCTTGTTATGAATGGATAATCCTTTGTCTAATCGTAGGTTGAACTGTGAGTTAGGGCATCTGTGCTATGACCCTCTCAGTCGTTACCGTTATGTCAGCTCGCTCGAAGTGCGTTTATACTTGGGACTCTCTGGCGAAGAGGGTCGATGAGTGTGCCATTTTACGATATAGGGCATCTGCGACCACGTTTTCCTTTTCAAGGTAGTACTAGATATCTATATTGTAGTCCTTCACTAGTTCCAACCACCTCTGTTGCCTCATATTCAGTTCTTTTTGGGTGAAGAAGTATTTTAGACTTTTGTGATCTGTCTAGATTTGGGTTTTTTCTCTGTACAAGTAGTGTCACCAAATCTTTAATGCGAACACTACTCTGGCCAATTCTAGATCGACATAGGATGGTTTTTCTGGTATTCTTTCAATTGGCATGGTTTTTCTAGTATTCTAGATCGGCATAGGATTGAGTATGGGCTAAATATATGGTTGGATGTGACCTCGATGATAGGTTGAAACAAGTAAAAAAGTAAAGTAATACTTAGTGCAAGAGATGTTTTGGAGCAAACTTTAAGCAATTAGCTTTTCAATTTTCTTTGTTGTGTTGTTGTAACTAAAATAGCATACATCTAAAAAAACACTAAGTACCCTCCTAAACTTTCTTCGGTAGGTTAAAAGTTAATGACCACTAACAACACTAACCATGTTAGTAAATTAAGTTAATAACCACGGACAATGTTTCTAATGAAAGGACAGATGTTATCCACAATTGGTCAATTACTAATAATTCTTTTATTCTAGTAAATTTACTTGCAATTCTATTAAGTTACTCGCTAACAATTCTACTATAGTTACTATATAAGTTAGTAATTTAATCTGCTACCTCAAATTTAGTAGTTCACCTATAATAATAAATATTTTTGCATTTTGGCCTCTACATGAATGAATAACTACTAAGTCAAAATTTAGTAGCTCACCTATAATAATAAATATTTTTGCATTTTGGACTCGACATGAATGAACAACTACTGAGTCATTGACTTGTTATTTGAATGGCTCCTTGTTTACTAGGATAATTTTATTTGTGTTTGGACTTTTAATGGTGACCTTCATTTAACTTTTTATATAGGGATACGAGTACAAGAGATGAAGATGAGAGAGGTGATTCGTGGATTAAAGCCTGCAATGTCTTCGTACCGGAAATGAGTAATCCCATTTTATTTTTTTTTTCTTTTTCAAAATCCATTATAGAATAGATCAAAACATGGGAATAATAATAATTTTGTGTTGGATTGAGATTTTGCTTAAAATCGGTTTAGTTTTAATATTAGATTTCACTAATAATGCATGAAAAAAAAAAATTGTAATTAGATGGTTGTGCAAGGCCTTATAAATGTTATAATAAATTTATAATAATTTGATTCATTACTTTTATTTTTATTGGGATTAAAATAAAATATGTAAAACATGATTATAGGATCGGTCTCCTAAGCCACTCAAACCAAGATTAAAAAAAATGATGTATAGCATCTGTCTCCTTAGCCACTCAAACTCAAACGTATCTTTGATATAAAATCTTATTATTTTTAAATTATTTGTAAGGTTCAAATGTTCCCATTGACTATGTCTTTTGTGGGAGGGAGATCGGGATTAAATCATGGTCACAAACGTCGGAGACTATAAATCCCCACAAATTGTTATGTAAAAATTAGATGTGTGAGGAATGAAATTAATCTATAGAATTGAGACGTTATTCTTAGAAATACGAACATCATCTTTGCCATTTCTAACTTTCATGTCATTATTATGTAGATTGCATCTAAATCGTTCAATCAAGTATTGTTCGATCGTGGAGTAACTCAATTTATAACAAGGTTCTAAATCTTGCTTCTAGATTTTTTATCATGAGAGGTAATAAATCTTGCTTCTAGATTTTTTATTGAGAGGTAATCTAATTCTAGTCTTATCTATTAGTTGATCCGAATTTTGTATAAAAAGTATTAATTTCTTTGATTCAAAGGTTTTTGTTCTTCAAAACAAAAGTTTGGATAGTTGGGCTAACAATTACGTTGTCTTATCAATTTGGTATTGTAAGGTTGCATCTTGATGGTAACTCTAAAATTGATTTTCTTTCTAAATTATGTCCCTTTATTTTTTTCATGCCATTTCCACCCTTTTTCATCCTCTTTTCACCGGTTATCATTTTCTTCTCAAGATCACATTCACCTCTCGAAAAAAAAAATCTTATCATATTTCTTCTTAAAATTATGATTATATATAATTTTCATCATTTATTTTACGTCCTCTATTTTTGGAATTATATATATATATATATATATATATATATATATATATATATATATATATTGATTGCCTTGAATAGCTTAACTCACTACTATAAAAATTGTTTTATCCATATATTAGCCTACATTGATCATAATTTAGTCACTTTCTCAACTAGCTTACTTTTTTGTGTTAAACACGAGTGTTCCTGAGTGTAAAATCAATGAGTGAGTTAAGTCTGTGAGGTCCTAATCATATTAACTACTGTTTGTATAATCATGAACCAATTTGAGTCCATGTTCTATACGAGACTTATTGATGCCAAAGAAAGATAAAACTTGGCGCATGTGCATGCATAATAGAGTCATCAACAAAATCACGTAAAGTATTGACATCTTATTCCTAGGCTAGACGATATGCTTAATATATTGCAAAATTCATGTCTATTTATAAAGATTATTTTGAAATCTGGATATCATTAGATTAGAATGCATGTAGAAGATGAATGGAAAACATCTTCCAAAATTAAATTTGGATTGCATGCACTCCATTGTTTTAAATTATTTTGTATTTGTTTTAATTTTCTCTAAATTTTAGTATTTTGTATTTAAACACGTAAGACCATGGCTGTGTTTTTCCAGAGAAGAAATTGTTTTAACCGTTTTTCGAACTTTACGTTATAAATGATGTTCATGTAAAAGTTATATTTCCGCATTATAGATGAGCATGAGACGTTAGTAGCGACTCCGAGTATGTGAAAATTTAGGGTCGTTACAGAAACGATACGAAAAATGTTATGATATGTACATAATGGTAGCGGGGTTGTATTAAATGATAACGAAAATGGAAAAGTTTTGGGACCTCATGTATTATGTGTGCTCATGCATTTGGGGTATACCCCTATTCCATCACGAAGGTACGGACGCGTACATCCAATGACAGAACAACGATCGTTATGTTTGCGTAGTGCTGTCGTGACGGTGACTAGTTCTAACAAGTGTCCGGCTTAAGGAGCTCTTAGAGTATGCTCACCGGACAATAAATGTGAAATGCGGCTCTAAACGGCCTCGAAAACATTAATTGGGGCCGAAAGCAGATCTGGGAGGGTCGAAAAAGTGGAAACCAGGCTAAAAACAGGTGAGCCGAGCCGAACAGCCGTTGGGAGTTGCCGGAGGGGGCGCCAGAGCGTCACCGGAGGGAGCCCGAGCCGTTTGCGCCGAGCGGAGCCAAGGGCACCGCCTGCGCTGCTGTGTGACACATGGCAGCAGCAGAGTGAGCCACATCGTGCGGTAGCGTTGGGTCGAAGCGCGGGTCAAAATCTAGTTCGGGTCGTGGTCTGGGTCGCGGGCTGCAGTAGGCCACTGGGCCAAGACTAATCGTTGAGCCTTGGCTTACTAGGCTGGGCCGCAAGTGTTTGGGTTGCAGGCCAACTCGATTGGACTGTGGGTCTGGTCTCGGGTTGGTTCAATTGAACCGTAGTTCTGGGTTGGTTTCAGGTTTGGGCTGCTATAGTTGGGTTGGGCCGAAGGCAGAGGCCGAGGGAAAGAATGGGCTGGCTCTCTCAAGTTTTGGGTTCGGGTTGACCCGGATCTGCAGATCTCGTCTTCCTTACCCTACTTCGGCCAATTTTTTGCCGAGTTTTCTCTCTTCTTCCTTTTCCTCTTTATTTGTCGTCCTTCTTTCTTTTCTAGGAGTTTTGCAGCCTAAAAGTTCCTAACCACAGATCTATGAACGATTAGGAAAACCCAATTTTCCGACCTCGGCTACCAATGACGACGCTTACGAATAAGAACAAAACGTACCTTGAGTTATTGTGCTTTTGTTAGGGATCCTTCTCGTGGTAGTAACTGATCGTTTGGTGTTGGTTTTCGGGTGGTTTAGGGCTCGTCAGAGAAACTGGAAACTCGCCAAAGTTTATCCGAAATCTCTCTCTCATATTTTCTTTCTTTTCTCTGTTTTCAAGTATTCTGATAGGTGCTGGAAGTTGTGGGCTGAAGGTTGGGTGAGGTGTGGCCGTCGTTTCGCGTGGGGTCCGCGAAACTTGGCGGTCGCTGGAAAACTCGCGAGTTTTCCGGCGACTGAGTTTTTTTTTCTTTTTCTTCTTCTTTCCCGGGTCGTTACAATACTCATAAATACATGATACATCTTAATATACTTTATAAGATTTTGTTTGGTTTTGGTCCACCTGAAATTTTTTCTAATGAACCCGAAAACCGAACCGAATCTATTATATTTCAGAAAATTAACCCACCCAAAATGCTAATCTAACGTAAACTAACTCAGAGTTGTTGTATCAATAGTGTTACCAAAATAAGGCACCAAGCTTATTCATATACTATTACTTGAACATGTGTAAGGATTCGGATTTTTATTTATTTTAGATTTTATGCTGAGATTTTATTTTTGCTGCCAAAAAATGAAAAGATATTATACTAGCATTTATTCTCGCTAGAAAGGTGCACGATTTTTTTTTCAAGGAAATTACTACCTTAAATGGAAAAGTTATAAAGACCTTTTATATTCCTATATTCAACTCTCCTCCTTCCTTGTAAATGACTTTTGCTCTCCAAACTTGTTAGGTTTTCGAAGGTGTCTGAGTGAGTTAGCCAAGAAAACCTATGGCGTGGTTCGCTGGATAGTTTCTTGTTCGGCGAGTTCTCAAAACTGATTGTGTTGCTGTTTTGGAGGAAGAGTCGAGTGGAAGTTAACATCGACGTCGGAATCGCTGCACCAAAGAAGGCAAACCGTCAGAACGAAGGAGGAGGACGCCACATACCGTTGTCGGAAGCGGAAGGGATTGCGTCGTTGACGTCGGCGGCGGCGGCACATCAGATTATGGTTTTCGTGAGGGTTCGGGCAAAGAAGACGCAAAGTCGGGTCGGGTTTCGGCCTCTGAACCAACCCACGGAACGAACGTGGGCCCTGTACGTTTCGGCCCAACACGGACGCATGCTGCAACCTTTGTCTCGGCTCTGCACGCGTGCTCTCGGCTCGACTTGACGTGTACGGCGGCTCGGCATCAAAACCCGTAGCTCGGCTTGGCGGCTTAGTTGGTCGGCTCGACAGCTCGGCTTGGGGACTCAGTGTAATTGCCAAAAAAAATAATAACAATAACAATAATAATAATAAATAAACAAATAAAAATAATTATAAAAAAATATATAAGTCAAAATAATAAAAATAATAATAATTCATAATTAAATAACTAAAAAGGATTACTTAAAAATAAAAATAAAAATAAAATTTACCCACCACCATCTACTAACCTCTCGTCCAACGGCATCCTCCTTCATCAACCCACCATATCACAGTTCATCAAAAAATAAACCGAAAAAATATCAGATTTGGGAAAAAGTAAAATGGTGTTTCAACAAGAATATGATGCATATCTATCGGAGAGATTTTGGTATGTTATTATGGTAAAATCCTATCTCAGGGATCAAATCTTTCTTTCATATTTTACTAATAATCAGATCCCATATTCAATTAATTAGTTTTCTTTTGTTAGCATGGAAGCGGTAGGGAATAAGGTCAATAAAATTTTAGTTGGCAGATGCATAAGATAGTAGCCAAACAATCAATTAAAATTGGCTAACAATATATGTTTACAGAATCAAAATAATCAAAATAAATATAGAATTAGAGGAATATCTTACCTACAGAATTGAAAATGTTTACATAACTGAAAATCTATTTACAGAAGAAAAATAATTACAAAGAGGGAGAACCAAAGATTTGTCGAATAGAATTTAAAAATAAAATAGGAAATATTAAAGGGCAAGAAACTCCATTAAATTTTGTCTAATGGGAAATATCATAATTTTAACATCTAAATTAGAGAAATAATTTTATAGAGTTCAAAATGGAAACTGATGTCATAGGCTCACATAGGTTGACTTGGATTTCAAAGGACGGAATCGAACTTTCATTAAGGCTATATACGTGACAACGACTTAAGCTAACCAGGTAAATGGCTCACCCATCGTAGGTTACGCGTTAATTGCTATTTGTTGGCACATGCCCGTGGATTCGCACGTGTCATTAAATTGTATACTAGTTGGTTGTGCTTAAGTACGTAATCATGTGAACGTGAATGTATGCTATGTATACTGCTTAGTTTGATGCGATATGTTATGCATCTGACGATATGTTATTCTTGAATGAGTATGGCATGATTGTATGGAATATTTGAATGTAAACAGCATGAATTGTATGACATAAAATACGGTAAACCGCATGGAAACATAACCCCGTTAGAAATATGTATGATACGTAAAGAAATGAAAATGAGAATGACATGTAAGCATGAAACGTGACAAGAGGTTATGTTCATTAATGTTAAATGTAGGACTAGTGGGGACCTCATGCATATTGTGTGTTCATGCATCTGGGGGATACCCTTATCCCATCACGAGGGTACGGACGCGTACATCTAATGGCAGGGCAACGATCATTATGCTTTGAATAGTGCTGCCGTGACGGTTTCTAGTTTTAACAGGTCCCGGCATAAGGGGTTCACAGAGTATGCCCAGCGGATAAGGAAAGTGGCCCAGCAGTGTGCGAACTAGCTGGTGAGCCCATACTCGCACGTATGGGCTGTGTGTAGAGTATATGGTACACGTCCACGATTACCTGTTAGGACAGCACCGTAGGGAAAACGAAATGAAACGATAGGTCCCATCATTTCATTGCGTGTGATTGTTGCATAACCCCGATAGGGGGTCACTTACTGAGTATTCTAGAAATACTCAAGCCTCGTGCTACTTTACTTTTTCAGATAAGGGCAAGGTGCCCATGTGACATCGACACTGCATCGTACACCCCGGGACCGTGGCACATGCATAGGGTAGTTGTTTTTTTTTTTCCATTTCATAGTCTAGGTTGAATTTGGTTTGCAACATTAGTATTGGTTAGTATAGATTGAATTGTATTTGCATAATAAATCATAGGGTAGTATAAGACATTCATTTCGGTTTTGTTCCTTTTCCTTTATTTCAATAATGTTCTTTTCCTTTCTTTCCCTTGTAATCATTTTCTCTTTCACGAGGTAATAAAAGGCGAGCGTAAGTCACATTTATGAACAGGACCCATTTAATGTATATTCCGCATTTCAAGGTATAGTAATGACCTTAGATTAAATAGGTAAAATTTAGGGTCGTTACACTCAGTATCACTATAATATATCGATTCCAAGCTTTTCGACCCTTCCGAAGCCGTTTCTGCTCTTAGTTTTACCATCCGAGGTCAGTATGGTTCCTAAATGTTAAAGACAGATTAAGTCAGGGGTTTATTTTGATAAATAACATGAGGTTTAGCTAGGGTATGTTATGAAAGGTTCTAAGTTTTTATGTGGTTATCATAGGACGTATTTAACCGCTGGGATTAACTCGTTATGAGTGACTTCAACCAAGACCACTAAGGTAAGTGATCTTACTGTTGGAGTTAGCTTACTTCGTGTTGTATGATGGTGCATGCACCATATTTATGTGATATGATTATGTGATGTATAGATTGTGTTGACTGTAGATTGTGTATGTTATGTGATGTATGAATTACGTTGACTGTTGACTGTTTATGTTATGTGAAGTTATGAATAAGATATTAGTATTATATGCCATGAATATGTTGACCGATGCCATAGATACACGTAGAATTATTGAGTCATGTCATGAGATGTTTATGCAACTGGAATGTACTTTCATATTATGTAATTTGTCATGTAATGTAAGTCATGTGAGATGTCATGTAATGTAAGAAACGTATATGCGATGATAGCACTGCTTATGTAATGTCATGTTAGATATGTTAAGGAACCTCATGCATATATGTATGTCATGTGCATCGGGATTCTGCCCCTTTATGATACGAAAGAATGAATTACGATATTTATGTTTGCCATGATATCATGCGGGCCATTTTCTGTTCTGTGGTGTCCGGCAACGTGTAACACGTTGTGCCCGACCAAGCCAGGCCCAGGGGGTATGTATACAAGCCCGCTTGGTGGGTCTATGTACACGTACATGGGCCGTGTGTGAAGGAGTACCACACATCCAACCCTACCCGGAATAGAAAAGTGCCCAAGGCCATGTAAAGTTTATGAAAAGTTAGGTCCCGCTCATATGTTGCATGTGTTTGCATTCTTAACCCCAACAGTGGGGTGACTTACTGAGTATTTCATAAATACTCAAGCCACGTGCTACCTACATTTTTCAGGTAAAGGCAAGGCCCCAATCTACGGTTGACGGCAGAGCTGAGGACACCATAGAAGTTGGAGATGGGATATTTTTAGGAGTTTACTTTTATTGGACTGTTTTTAAGTTATAGTATTGTTTTATTTGGATTTATTTTGAATTCAATTATTGAAGGTTTATTTTCGGAGATAAATTTTGTTTTGGATTTATGAATCTTTATCAAAGATTCTTCCAACGTTATTTATGATGAGCTTCCGAGTTATATATGCATGGTGACGTCACTAATTAGGTTAAAGAAAATTAGGGGCGTTACAACGTGATTCTCATATATTTTGACTATATACGGTTCAATATTACATTAATAACGTCTAATTTTTCATACAAAGATAATATTAAATATAAATATTATTATTAAAAATTTAATAATTAATTGTGTAATTTTATAGCTTAAATTTCAACCTAAGAACCTATTCGCATTATTAAGGATGTTTATACTCATTCATGCTCTTTTATATTTTGAACAGGTGAGTTGCACGGGTGTGACATTGTTAGATGCAAATTGTGGAACTTTCAGTTGTTTAAATATATATGCATATAACGTATAAATTATATATATTTTTTAGTATAGTTTTGTTAATTTTTTTTTTTATATATATAAATATGTTTAAATTAAATTTATAATCTGCCACAATACACTCCAAATAATTAAGATAATAATTCTATTATAATAAATAAAGCAACAAATTTTATTTTTATTAAAAATTTGTTCAAATAAAAAATTCTCAAATCTACAAAATTAGTTATAAAATAAATGTAAATGTTATTTATTTTTTATTAAAAATTTGTTAACATCATATAAAAATAGATTGTCGTCTTACTCTTTGAAAATGGTTAATGTTTCATTCGATAAAAATACTGTTTTAACTATTACTATATAAATAAACTCAAAAACTTAATTATATTATTTATAATATATTTATTTTTTTAAAAAAATTAGTTTATTTATTTTAATAAATTAACATAATAAAAATAAAATAATTAACAATTAATGGTCAGAAATTAAATACTATAACAAAAAAAAATATTATAAATATTTGAACAAAAAAAATAACGTAGAATTTTGATTCTTATTTGATTTTTAATTAATTTTTAAATATCTTATTCAAATATTTTATTCTTTATTTAAACCAACTACCTTTAATACATTCTTAAATTAGGAAAGTTTAATAAATTTTTAAATTTTTAAATCAAATATAATCTTAAATTATTGGATTAAATCTTATTATTAAATATATTAAAAATATTTGACGTTGATAACTAATATTAGTAATGCATCGTAACTTATAATAGTTAATTTTTTGAATAATAATAATAATAAATAAATAAATATATATATATATATATATTCTTGACACCTAATTTTAAAAATTAAATAAAGATTTAAAATAAATTCAATTTAAGTTACAAAGAATTTTGTAAAATTTCATTAAAAAGTAGTAAATTTGACTAAAATAAATTATATACCTTAAAAAAACAAGTTTTTTTTTTAATATTAAAAAAAATCAAATTAAAACTTTTGAAATTACTTCCACTTTCTTAAATTATTTTATATATTTCACGTTAATATGAAAAAATATATATATATATATATATCTCAAATCTAGACCATTCAAAATAAAGAAAGATTAGTTTTTAAAATAGAAAATATTAGATTTTTTTTTTAATTTTTTTAAATTATAAATACAGAAACAACGATTATTTTTTCCAATCCAATTGGAATTCCGAGAGGCTTTCTTTTTATTTAGTTCAATTAAATTCACAAACCGACAACTTTCGATTAGGATGGCTCGTGATCAAGGCAACAAAATTTCTGAACTTGTACCTGATGTCATCGAGTTAATAGTCAGCAAACTCCCTTCCTATTGTTTGTCGAGCTGTAGGTTGATCTGCAAAACCTGGAATGATGTGATCTTAAATTCTAAGCATCACCCTTCAATCTCGGTTGCTTCTAACTTCTTCCTTGCACATGTTTATTCAAGCAGCCGTGATCGTCCCAATTCTCATTGCTTTCGTAATCTCCATTGCTTGGAATTGGATCCCGACCACGTGGAAGGGGTGAGGAGTGTTGCTTCATTCAACTTAAAGCGTAAGTATTTTAAGCGTTCTTTTATCTCAACTATCAATTCGTGCAATGGACTCTTGGCTTTCGTGGTCACTAAAAAGACAAATAGCTGGCTTAGCCCGAATAGTGTCGTGGTATTAAATCCCATGACGAACGAGTATTTCGAACTCCCCAAAGACGAATTCAAAGGAAATTGTTTTACTTGCTTCTATGGATTTGGATTTTGTCTGAAAACAAAGCAATACAAAGTAGTAAGAAGCTCTACTGTTCGTGATAGAAACTCCATCGTCCATAACTACAAAACAGAGATTTTTGCCTTTGGGACCCGGCCAAAATGGACGCGTATTGAGTCACCAACTTGTTCTTTTAATGAATGTCATGGTGTTTACTCAAACGGAGGGCTGCATTGGATTGGACAAAATAATCTTGGTCGGGATGTCATTTATCGTCTAAATATGGAAGATGAGAAATACGAGCAGATTCCTTTTCCTAATGATGACGGTTATTTTCCTTGTATTGGAATATTTAACGGTGCAATTCATTTAACTCTTTCTATGGAGGAGTACGAGTATAGGGTGTGGAAGATGAAAGAAGATGGTTCGTGGATTAAAGCATTTAGTGTCATCGCACCAGATGTCAATAAAAATATACTTTCCTTCTCAAAATCGACCGTGGAACAGATTAAAATATGTAAAGATGGAAAGATCTTGTGTCTTTGGGCTGGAGTTGAATTAGTATTGTATAATCCGACGACCAAGAAGATGGAGAAGTTAATGGATAATACAACTGTGAGAAATTTTTCCGTTCACAACATTGACTGTTTTAATTTTAATGCTCTTCCCGATATGTTAACAGGAAAATTAGAAAAATTTTGAGAATAATTTGTTGTCGATACGTTAACAGGAAAATTAGGTAAATTTTGAGAGTAATTGGTTGTATTAAACCTTCAATTGAGATTGAGATTTTATTTTAATTATGAGTTGAATTTAGTTTTGATTACAAGTTTAGTAGTTGTATTACATTTGGTTTAATTTGATATAATAAAAATAAAATAAATAAATAAATAAATGATTTCATTCGAAAATATACCTTTTAACTAAAAAAATAATTCTTATAAAAATTTGGATTATAATAAATTAATAATAATTTTTTTAATTATTTTATTAATTTTATTTTTATCTAGACGTAAATAAAATAACAGTACTTATCAAAATTTGGTAAAATATGAGTGGGTTTAGTTTTAATATTAGATTTATGAATAATTGTTATTGAAAAAAAAAACATTAATTGTAATTAAATATTGGTGAAGGGTAAAAGTTATGTTATAATAATTTGATCTATTAATTTTGATAACTTATCATATTAACAAACAAAAAAAATTATTTAATTTAATTTAATTCGATTCTTTAATTTTGATACCATAACCTATTATTTAATTTTTAACCTTTTATTATAAGATATTTTATCTTTAAACAAAATATTTAAATCTTTAATTTAGTATAAATATAATATAATATAATATTAATTTATTTAATACATACCTTAAGAATATTTTAAAAAATGTCAATAACAAGGTTGGAAACTACTGGAGCCCAATAAATTTCAAGTATCAAGTATGTTTTTTAGTCACTTAAACTTTAATACCACAAATTGTTCGGTAAAAATCAGATGTGCGAGGAATGAAATTAATCTCTAGAGTTGAGACGTTACCTTAGAAATCCGAGCATCATCTTTATCATTAATAACTTTCCTACAATTTTTTGTGTAGATTGCATCTGAGTCATTCAATTAAGTCTAATTTCTTGTGTAGATTGCAACTGAGTTATTCAATCAAGCCTTGATCAAGTTCGATTGTGGAGTGACTCAATTTACAGCAAGGTTGCAATATCTTGTGTAGATTGCATCTGAGTCATTCAATCAAGCCTAATTTCTTGTGTAGATTGCAACTGAGTCATTCAATCAAGTCTAATTTCTTGTGTAGATTGCAACTGAGTCGTTCAATCAAATCTCTCGAGTTGAGACGTTACCTTAGAAATCCGAGCATCATCCTTATCATTCATAACTTTCCTAAAATTTCTTGTGTAGATTGCATTTGAGCCATTCAATCAAGCCTAATTTCTTGTGTAGATTGCAACTAAGTCATTCAATCAAGCTTTGATCAAATTCGATTGTGGAGTGACTCAATTTAGAGCAAGGTTGCAATTTCTTGTGTAGATTGCATTTGAGCCATTCAATCAAGCCCAATTTCTTGTGTAGATTGCAACTGAGTCATTCAATCAAGCATTGATCAAGTTCGATTGTGGAGTGACTCAATTTAGAGCAAGGTTATAAATCTTATCAAGTCTTGATCAAGTTCGACTGTGGGGTGACTCAATTTAGAACAAGGTTACAAATCTTACTTCTAATCTTTAGTCGTGAAGAGGTAATCTAATTCTAATCTTATCTCTTGATTGATCCGAATTTTGTACAAACAAGTGTTGCATTCTTTTTATTGAAAGGGTCTTCTTTTGCAAAAGTTTGGATAGTTGGGATGAGGATTCGATTGTCTTGTCAATTTGGTATTAGATCCAAGTTGCATATTTGTGGACGACTCTAGAATTGATTTTATCATTTATGCTATTATTTATCTTTTATCGTAATCTGCACATTTATTTTCTTAAATCACGTGTAGGTCTTCCAAATTTTTTTTGTTTATCATATTTGTTACGATTGTTAATGTTTATTTGAAGATCAAATAAAATTCGATTCACATTTTTTCTTAATTCATCTAAATTTGGAATCGTTGTAACTTCTAAATTTCCCCAACTTTCTTTTTGTGCAATCCTATCAAAAAATTCCTTTGCGTCCCTTATTTGTTTTATCATTTCTTTGTTTTATTTGGTTGCTACTTCATAATTATTTTATCTTGATGGCCTTAAATAGCTCGCTACTATAATAATTAGCGGTTGCAATAGTCCATAGCGATATTCTAGGTAAAACCACTATGGAACCCATAGCGATATTCTCCCACTTCAACTCCGGTATACTTAGCGGTTGCAATAGTCCCGTTGTTTTCTACCTAAGAGCTTTTACTTGTTGGCACACTAGACATTTACTCACGAATTTCGCTATATCCTTTTTCATACTTCGCCACCAGAAATGTTGTTTCAAGTCTTGGTACATCTTGGTGCGACCTGGATGTACAGAGAATGGTGAGTTGTGTGCTTCAATCAATATTTCATTCCTTGATTCTCCCACAGCTAGAATACATAGTTGTCCTTGACATAGTAGTCCGCCTTAGGTTGATTTGGAGAAATTGTCTACTAGACTTGCTATTAGTTGACTCAGTATCTTGTTTAGGCTGGGTCCTCTTGTTGTGAATGAATAATCCTTTGTCTAAGCGTAGGTTGAACTGTGAGTTAGGTCATCTGTGCTATGACCCTCTCAGTCACTATCGCTATGTCAACTCACTCGAAGTGCGTTTATACTCGTGACTCTCTGGTGATAAGGGTCGATGAGTGCGCCATTTTACGACTTAGGACGTCTGCGACCACGTTTTCCTTTTCAAGGTAGTACTAGATATCTATATCGTAGTCCTTCACTAGTTTCAACCACCTCCGTTGTCTCATATTCAGTTCTTTTGGGGTGAAGAAGTATTTTAGGCTTTTGTGATCGATGTAGATTTGGGTTTTTTCTCTATACAAGTAGTGTCACTAAATCTTGAATGCGAACACTACTCTGGCCAATTGTAGATCGGCATAGGATGGTTTTTCTGGTTCTTTCAATTGGCATGACACGTACACAACAACCTTACCGTGTTGCATCAATACACACCCTAATCTCTTTTTAGATGCATCGCTGTAGATTACGTATCCCTCTGAACTTTCTGGAACCGTTAGCTCTAGAGCTGACACTAGTCTTTGGTTTAGGTCTTGGAAGCTGACCTCACATGCATCATTCCATACAAAAGGTAGGCCCTTCCTTATCAACTGTGTAAAAGGTGAGGTTATTCGAGTGAAGTCTTGGACAAACCTTTAGTAGTAGTCTGCTAACCTCAGTTAGTTTTGTACCTCATAACTAAAGTTGAGCAATCCCATTTAGTGACTGCTTCTATCTCAGTGGAGTCTACTGAAATCCCATTCTTAGACACTAAGTGTCCTAAGAATGAGACTTTTTGTAACCAAAATTCACGTTTTGAGAACTTAACGTACAATTTATTCTCCCTCAAGATAGTCGGGGTTTTTGGAGGTGTTCATGGTGTTCTTGATTTGTTTTTTAGTGTATTAGAATGTAGTTTATGAACACGATAACGAGCTTGTCTAGACACTCCTTAATTACCCGATTTATTAATTCCATGAACATATTTGGAACATTGATGAAGCCAAATCACATCACTATAAACTGAGTTGGTCAAATAAGTCTTCAATACGAGAGAGGGGGTACTTGTTCTTTAACGTCCTCTTATTTAGTTCTCTATAATCGAGGCACAGGTGCATCAAGCCATTCCTTTTCTTGACAAACAACACCGGCACACCATAAGAGGAACACTAGGACGGATGAAGCCCTCGTCTAGTAGGTCTTGTAGCTGCTCCTTGAGTTCTTTCAGCTCTGTTAGCGCCATGTGATCAGGTGCTTTGGAAACAGGCCCAATTCTTGGCTCGAGTTTTATGGCAAAATATACAGCTCGAGAAGGGGGTATTCTTGGTAGGTCTTTTGAAAAAATGTCTGAAATTTCTTTCACTACTGGTATCGTGTCTGAAGTTTTTTCTTTTCCTCTTACATCTACGACTCATGCTAATATAGCACAACCCTCTTGTTGAACTAGTCTCTTAGCTTTCATCATCGAGACTACCTTCGAGGTAGACCTGGTGCACGTACCCTTAAACTTAAAATGGGTCCGGATAGCAATGAAAATATTACTTTCGCTTCATTATCTTTCTCTTGCATCTAATATGCTTCGGCCTTGTCCCCAACACATTGCCCACAAGGTGTTTGTATTTAAACATTCTGAATCTTTCAGCCAATCAATTTTTTTGGTAGTTTGGATTTTTGGTGGTCGACAAGGGTCAGGACATTGGATCTTCAAAAAATGTTGTATCCATAACCTGAAAGAGCTAATCAATTCAGCCATTCATGACTTGGGTTTTGAAGAGATTAATTTGTCTCAGAACGAGCTGATTAGTTTAGTCCTAGTAGGATCAAACAAGCTATATGAGAAACTCACAAGGATGGACCTGTCAAGGAATAAGTTAGAAGGTAACTTCTCAGCAGAAATGAGATTCTACAGACACTTGAGATACTTGAATCCCTCGTGGAACAACTTTAAAGCAAAGATTCCACCAGAAATGAGTTTGTTTCAGCAAATCATCAGTCTTTTGGGAAGATGGAGATCGGAATTAAATTATGGTCACAAACGTCTTTTGTGGGGGAGATTATTGTACGACCCAAAATTTTCTACTTAATTTAAGATCGCTACTGTATACGTACCATAAACATTGAATCCCGAAGACTTCATTTAAATTCCATAAAACATAACATTTATCTTAAAACACAGCCATGGACTTACGTGTTTCGAAAACATCTTTAAAACGACACAACAAAAGACCCAAAAGAAAATAAATAAGCGTTTAAGTTTAAAACATCCTATTCTAGCTTAAGTCTAAGAAAATAAATACCACTATCTTGTGCATGTGCCATGGTCTCGAGTTGTGATGCCGTCGTCAGCCGTACAAGAATATCTTGCCTTAACCTGAAAAATGTAGTAGCACATGGCTTGAGTATTTAGAGAAATAATCGTGACCCCACTATTGGGGTTGAATGCAACAATCACATGCACATGAGAAGATGGGACCTATCTTTCAATCTGTCTTCCTACGGTGTTGTTCTAACGGGTAATTTGGACGTGTATCATATACTCTACACATAGCTCATACGTGCGAGTATGGGCTCACTAGCTAGTTCGCACACCGCTGGGCCACTTTCCTTATCCGGTGAGTATACTCTGGGAGCTCCTTAGGTCGGACACCCGTTACAACTAGTAACCATCACGGCAGCGCTATGCAAGGCATAACGATCGTTGTCATGTCATTGGATGTACGCGTCCGTACCCTCGTGATGAGATAGGGGTATCCCCCCAATGCATGAGCACACATAATGCATGAGGTCCCAACATTTTTCCATTTTCATTATCATTTAATACAACCCCGCTAGCATTATGTACATATCATATCATTTCAGATATCGTTCATCATTCATATCATATCGTTTCTCATTCTTCAGTTCTCAAATCATACATAATTCTAACGGGGTAATTTGGATGTGTATCATATACCTACACAGAGCCCATACGTGTGAGTATGGACTCACCAGTCAGTTGGCACACTACTCGACCACTTTCCTTATCAGGCGAGCATACTTGTAACGACCCTAAATTTCCACATATCCAGAGTCGCCACTAACGTCTCATGCTCATCTCTAATGCAGAATAAAATCTAAGCATGCTCATTATTAATAGCGGAAAAATTTAAAACTTCAGAATACATTAAAACTTTGGAAAACACTGCCGGACTTACGTGTTTCAAACATTGAGCTAGAGTTCCAAAAAGAAAAGAAAATAAAATAAAACGACTACAAATTAATTAATATAAATGAATGAAATGCAAACGCCCTATTCTAACTAAGACTAGGAATTAAATATGCACCTATCCTATGCACGCGCCACAGTCTCTGATCGCGATGCCACCGTCAACCGTACATGGGCGCCTTGCCTTTACCTGAAAAAAAACAATATGGCACACGGCCTGAGTATTTCGAAGAAATACTCAGTAAGTGACCCCACTATAGGGGCCATGCTAATGCAAACACATGCAATCATGAATAGGGACCTATCTCTAATCATCTTAGGGGTGGCCTCCAGTCTCGGAAAAATTGGATGTGTAGTACTTCCCTACACACGACTCACACGTGCGAGTGTGAGTCCCCAGGGCGCTCGCACACCCCCTGGACCCTCTGGTCAAGCTAATCTGTAGCGACGTCCGGAGGTCAGCGGAACCCCATAGTGTCATGCGCCTCATGAACACCCTCATCTGTGTGCTTTCGCACCTGTGCGCTTTCGCGCTCATCATAAGGTGCGCGTCCGCACTCATCATCTCTAGGGGAAGTAGCCCTATGCTTATGAACATACAAAATGCATGAGGTCCCTCTAAATCCATCGTAATGTCTCTTCTGACACAACCCTCTAGTCTCATCTCTTTGTTACTCTAGGTAACGCATACTCGTGGATATTTATATTAATATCATTTTCATGCTCTTAGGGTTGTGTCCTACGTCGGTCTAACGACATGATGCAATATGGCACTCATCATCATCTAGCATGCTCAATATGGAAAACATCATCATATTAAGGTAAAAAATCATGCAATCATCATGCTCATCATAATGCCACAACGTGCGTCAAACATATCAAGCGTCACTCAACACATTATGTATATACCGCGCATATCATCAAGCATCATACAATTTATTTAGCCTAT
>NW_019268542.1:1256072-1257935 GCF_002738365.1 Cucurbita moschata
ATATATATATATATATATATATATACATATATAATATTTTCTTTTTTTCCTTCTTTCTTTCCCGGGTCGTTACAATACTCTAGGAGCTCCTTAAGCTGGACACCCGTTAGAAATAGTAATCGCCATGGCAACCCTATGTAAAACATAATTAATCACTCAAACCGTATTCTTAAAATTAAGACAAAACTTAAGAAGGGTTGTTGGTTAATTTATTTGTGTTTAAAAATAGGATAAAACATATAAACATTTTATTTATATTATAATTTTAAAATAGTATGAAATAATGAGATAATTTTATCTATCAAATAAAAAAACCTTGAACTAAAACAAAATAATAAAATAATATAAAAGAACCTAAACAAAATAATAAAATAAGCAGATATACGGTTAAAATCAAACTTGCACGTTACTAGTATCACCGACTTTTCAATCTAGCATACTCATAAATACACCGTACATCTTAATATATTTTATAAGATTTTGTTTGGTTTTGGCCACCCTAAAATTTTTTTTAATGAATCCGAAACTCGAACCGAATCTATTATATTTCAAAAAATTAACCCATCCAAAATGTTAATCCAACTCAAACTAACTTGTGTTATCAAAATAAGGCACTAACCTTATCCATATACTATTACTTGAACGTGATTCTTATATATGTCGATTATATACGGTTCAATATTACATTAATAACATATAATTTTTTATACCAAGATAATATAAAAGGTAAATAAAATTATTATAAAAAATTAAATAATTAATTATGAAGTTTTATAGTTTAAATTTCAACCTAAGAACTAAGAACTCGTTATTCAGGATGTTTATATTCATTCATGCTCCTTTTCTATTTTTAACAGGTATTGCACGAGTGTGACATCGTTAGATGCAAATTGTGGGACTTTGAGTTGTTTAAATAGATATGCATATAACGTATAAATTATATATTTTTTTTAGTACACTTTTGTTTAGCATTGATGTGAGTATGTTTTAAAATCATATGATTAAAATGTCAAACGCTTAATAAAAATAAAATTCAATTTATTCCCTATAAAATTAGCTAAAAATCAATTATAAAAATCTCTGTAGAAAGAATTTTTAATTAATTTATTTTTTTATTATAAATATGTAAATTAAATTTATAATCCCACGATCCACTCCAAATAATTAAATAAAATAACAAATTTTATTTTTATTAAAAATTTGTTCAAATAAAAAAATCTCAAATCTAGAAAATTAGTTATAAAATAAATGCAAATGTTATTTATTTTTTATTAAAAATTTGTTAACATTGGTCGTCCTTTATCGAGTTACTGACCAAAGTCAAAATGGTTAATGTTTCATTCGATAAAAATATTATTTTAACTATTGCCATATAAATAAACTCAAGAACGGAATGATATTATTTATAATATATTTATTTTTTTAAAAAAAATTAGTTTATTTATTTTAATAAATTAATATAATAAAAATAAAATAATTAACCATTAATTGTCTGAAATTAAATAGTATAACAAAAATATTATAAATATTTTAAGAAAAAAATAATAATGTAGAATTTTGATTCTCATTTGATTTTTAATTAATTTTTAAATATCTTATTGTCATATATTTTATTCTTTATTTAAACAAACTACCTTTATTACATTCTAAAAGTTTAATAAATTTGTAAATTTTAAATCAAATATAATCTTAAATTATTTGATTAAATCTTATTATTAAATATATTAAAAATATTTAACGTTGGTAACTAATATTAGTGATATGCCGATAGTTAATTTTTTAAATAATAATATATATATATATATATATATATATATATATATATATATATATATATATATATATATATATATATATATATTA